>NC_045748.1:13515487-13565921 GCF_008692095.1 Etheostoma spectabile | reverse complement strand
TAAAATAATTGTCCCTAAGTGCTAGCATGTGTCCATCCATGCTCCTGTACATATACCCCTGTGTGCAAGAATTCTATTATGCAGCTCCAGCTCTCTGGATAGGAATGCCCAGCATATGTAAAAATACCACAGGCCAGGTATTCGTGTCTCCAAGCTCCTACCCAGAAGTCCCCATCTCACTGTGGCATGTGACATTATTGTACGTTAAGCTAATTGATAGTGCTGGCAGATAGAAGTCCCAGTGGGGCCTTGTGGGAGCTGTGGATCCAATATTCCGCCTGACAGACACATGCAGAAGTAACCTGGTACCTGCTTATTACTGGTGACACTTCACAAATATGGAGCTGTGGCTAATAACTAAGCAGACCCATGAGAACCTTTGATGGCTGGATGCTGGCAGAAGGAAAGTGAGGTTTTGGCCGACAGGCTTTAATTGAAATCACACAAAGGGTTTTCCCTAATGGGCCATTCACATTGTACGCCGCATGCACTGCGCTCGCCGCTAGGTTATGTCCTATTCCCAAAATATAGGTGTTATGCTTGCCGCTGGGCTCGGCACAAAATAGGCAAGACTTTCCACTTTACGTCACATGTGCCAGTATTTTAATGCACGTCACCGTGTCCGGTCTTTACATCCGACCTGTAGTTGGCCTACATTGTATAGGACACACAGCGATTCCAGTAGCGATTTGGTGGCGAAGATGTTTCTGTCTTTGAACCAAAAGAAAGCCTTGGCACTTGCCCTGCTTGTGAGGCTATACAGAGGAAGGCAGCAGCAAGAAGAATGGTGCAAGAGACTCTCAGGTCCAGAGAGCAGTTGGGGGACTTCAGGCTGCTGAAGGAGCTCCACTTTCACTGTGATCAGTTCCAATTTTGGCTCAACAGGGAGCAATTTGACAGTTTGCTGACGAGAGTCAGGGCCACACATATACATATACGTGGTGTTACTTTCGCTAATTTCCACATTAATGTAATTATGCAAGTGGAAAGTGATTAATTAAATAAGTTACATAGTGGAAATGCTAGGACGTGAGAGGAAAGTTTGATAAACTTAATGGCCAGACCATCAGGACCAGCCCCATTGGAAGATTTGATTTCTGAGATTGCCTGTTGGACATCAGAGAGAATAATGGTTGAAAATAAGAATGAGCTATTGTTCACAGTATTTGTTATGCTAGATTAGGAGAGCTCAAATGATTGAGAACAACAGATGAAAGGAAAGGAGGAAAAATGTTGATTGAGGGCATTGGCTATTGAGACAGGATCAGTGATAATGTCGTAGTTTATTCTAAGTTTGGTAGGAAGCCTTTTATTGGTTTTGCTAATTAAAGAGTAGAGTTTCTTCCAGATTTGCTTAGGGACCTATAGGCTAAAAAAATGAGAGAAAAAGAAAAACGTCTCAATATTCTGGTCTGTGAAGAAATTATAAATAATTTCCATGTCATGTAAACCTTCAAAATGTACACAAATAAATCCAGATTACGCTACAGCAAGCAAACAAATATTATGAACAACCAATCAATAGACTACCTTCTTTTTAATATCATCAAACTCACGACGCTTTTGTAGAAGACTGATACTGAAATCCGGGAAGATATGGACACGTTTGTCGTACTTGTGTTCTTCTTTTTCACGGGCAAGTCGTAGTATTTTAATCTTATCCTGAAGACTAAGGAATTTCACCAGGATAGGCCTCGGAGCAAAATTCTTCTGATTCTGTGAGTGTTGCATGTAGGGGAGCGGTGACCCCGCTCTAAAGCTGAAGGTACTGGAAAATTCTTCTCACCCAGAAGCTGCTGGATTAGGCCGCCAATAAATCCGTGGATGTTTTTTTCAGGAACATGAATAAAGCAAAGATTGTAGACCCTGCTTCGGTTCAGCATCATCCAGTTTATCCCGCAGATGTGAGTTTTCACCCTTGATTGACTTTTTGTATGTCAGATGAATCGTCCTCATTGGAGCTGACCCTATGTTCAAGCTCCGCTACTTGGTCGCCTATAGTTAGAGAGCCATGGATCAATATTCGATGATCAATAAATGTTGTCCATTTTGTGAAAACATTTCAGCTTTCAGTTGTTGTATAGTGTCCATTATAAGATGGTGGTAACTGATTGCTCCATAATGGACATCCAGCGCTGTAAATCAGAGGCTTTGAGGACGTTGTTTATATAAAGCATCAATGCACAAGGAGTAATTGCATTCGTAGTGAGACATGAAATGATTTACGAGTTATTTGAAGGCAAATCTAGCCATGTGTTCAGATATTGCCGGCTTGCCATTCATTTGTAGGTATTTTGAAATTAGATTTAGTTAATATTACCGGCCATTGGAACACATTGAACATCAGCTTGCAATGAAAAGGTGTGCTTGGGTCGCAAATGTGTACACACATGAAATTATTTCTTCTTAAGTCCTGACATTTTAAGGAGCAATGCTACACACTTCCCAGCTCTTCAAGAAATGATCTCCAGTTTCACAAACGCCAACATTCCTGTGAGAAAATGGGAAATATGTGACTGTGCTCACATTACTGATTAGCCAGCGCTTTCAAGACTGTGCTGCCCTTGAGAAGGACATTAGCCTGTTCTCAAACCCTTTCTCTGTTGAATTGCACGAGGACGTGCAGTCGAAGCTCATTTATATTAATACCTTATATTACCTTAGAAAATGAATACCTTATTTAAATTAATACCATATAAGTGTGATAATACTAAGTAAGTCAGTTCTCTTTCAGATCTCTGACAGTTTTCACTGTCAAAGATCTACATGGGTTTGGAAAAGTCCAGATGAGTTGCCATGCCAACAGGATTTTCAAGTTGTTTGGCACCACATACAATTTGTGAGCAAATATTTTGTTTAATCACACTCGTGCAGACTGAGTCGTTTTCATAAGGAGCAACATAACTGGTAAGTGAAATTTAATTGAGATAAGATGATCCCACACTCTCCACTGTACAGCACAGAGTGCTTAAAACTTGCAAATTAAAATCTACGCGACAGTTGATTGCTGCATGAATTGTGTTGTTCAACTGAAAAATTAAAAGATAAACCTTAATTAAAAAGCTTGCTCATTAAGAGTCTCTTACACTAAAAGGCTTATTGGCCAGGACTACATACTTTTTTTCATTATGTGGCCCCAGGCGTCAAAAGTTTGGTCTTCCCCACACAGCTTATTGGTGGGTCATGACACAGCTTTACTTTGGACAGAAAAACACAAGACAGAATCTTTGCTGAGTTTAAAACAGACAATACTGGGCAGCTTTACAACCTTCACAAAAACTTGAAGTTTGTTTCTTGGCACCTGGTAACCCTCGACTCATCTTCAACAGGCTTAACAGCATAAATCATTTCCCCACTCACAACCTAATATATGGCATGTTGGGCATGACTTCTGGTGTTTAAGTGTAAAGTTATATTCACACAATTTCATTGGATACACTATAATTTTCATTCTGTGCCTTCCAAACTTATACTTGTTTGCACAAAATACCCTTTTGTCTACTTTTCCCTCACTTTGTGTGAGTCTTCTTCTCTTTCACACATTCATAAACGCACTACAACACAAACGTACACAGCAACACTTGGCACAATGACTCAGAACCAGACATGGGATTTTAAGATAGGATTTTAAATACAGCCATTTGTTTAGGCACACTGCAGCAACAAAGTTTCTATTTCAAGGTGTTATCCTCATGTGGATAACACCTTGAAATAAAAACTTGATAAAATAAAAACTTGCTGCTGTTACCTGGCAGAATTACAATATAACGTTCGCTTTTCGGCTATTCTTTTTGCAGCTTAACTCCGATTATGGATGTGTAAACATTTTCCCTTTCTTTATTTACACAACTGCTGATTTTCTCTGTTATTTTTAACTGAAGAGTCATCTACCTGCAAACTTGACTCAAAAATGTGCTCAACTATAGTCTATGTCGTTTTGCTGTTATTTACCACAGCTAATGACAGATTTAGTAGTTCAATTTTATTCCTCTTGAGGCTCTTAAGGGTTTTTCCGAAGTGTGACTCTCCAAACACTTCAATTACACCTGTTGTTTGGTAAGTAAAATGTCGCTTCGCTCAGCATGGCTGGTCTCATTTATGCTCACAATGATAAGAAGTTCAGTCCTCTATAAAACAATGAATTAGAAATTTAGCACTGCAGTTCAGCCTCATGCCTAAGTGGTTGTAAGTAAGATTTAACTGTGTTAAAGTTTGGAGCAAATGGGACATTAATGCCATCTCCTTTGTCTCTCTTTAGTCTTTTCTCATGCAAATGTTTAATCTTCATTTGCATTTTTATTTGTAGAGTATGTAATTTTCTGTTTCTTTCTTTCTATATTCAGTTCAATCTGTTGTACTCGCTTCACCTTCAGGTCTTACTTGGAGCCTGAAGGTGGGGGGCGCGTTGATCAGTCGGGTGAGGTCGGTGACTCGAGTCTGTGTGTTCCGTACTGTCGTCCGTCTGGAGTCGGCAGGAGGGGCTGTCGGCTTTCATTTTGGCCGACCTGACATGCTCAGTCGGAAGGCGGGCAATGCCAGCAGTCGGACTCAAATGACAAATCTGATTGGTGGAGTGCAAACCCGGAAACGAGGAGCGGGATGAACATGACTAGAGTCTCTGAAAATCTGTCCAAAATCTTTTAAACTGACCTGTATCAATCTGAAATGAAGACAGATTCAGCAACTGCATGGCCTATTTCTCGCTTAAAATGCTTTCAGAAACACGTTTTGGTGAGGAAAATATTGTAAAATATCAGATTGTATTCTGAACAAACCGCCATGATAGTTTGGCTTTGAATTTTTGAAAGAGCCAGAACCACGTGATACATTTGACCAATCAGCTGCCAGTTTTCATTTTGGGATTAGCGCCGCCCGCTGCTATGGAGACGTATTATGTCTCGTCGCTTTGGAGTGTTCTGAGGCACTTTTCTGACCAACTCATGGAGACTGATCTGTCCAACTGCTTTTTCTGCTGACGGTCAGCTGTCTGGTCAGTGTCTCAGGGGCTTAAGCTCCAAACCTACTGTTGTAACAGTTGCTCCTTTATGTTGACTGGAGCCTGCTGAGGTGGTGGGGGCATCTGATTAAGATGTCTCCCTGAAGCCTCATTCTGAAGGTATTCTGGGCATGTCTGACTGGGAGGAAGCCCAGAAGACTGGGGAGGGATTATATATTCCAACTAGTCTGGGAAAGCCTCAGGATCCCCCAGAAGCAGCTTGGAGGACATGGCTGCCCCTATTAGTTTGTTACCACTGGAGCCAAACCCTGCAAATGAGATGGTTAGATAAATGGATGCCTCATTTTAATGGCTTAAAGGTTAAAAATAAATATTGCTATAGCTTCCATTACACTGGAATGAAGAAGAACAGCCAACAAATAGCCTCTGCTTAGGCTATACAATCCTTGACATATTTTTTTTAGCAACATTAAATATATATACACAATTATATGTGGACCTGCCTCAGAGTACCCATAATGATTAACAAGTAGATGTTTGCTTGTTGAAGAGTTGTCCAAAGCTTTAGCTGAATGTGAAATGTCATCACAATTTATAGAATTGCTCATCATATGGTAAATAACACCTACATTAGCAAAGGGCAATTGCTTGATGAAACCCCTAACATTTTCCACAGAAGACTCTATAAGTGTGTGTGTGTGTGTGTGTGTGTGTGTGTGTGTGTGTGTGTGTGTGTGTGTGTGTGTGTGTGTGTGTGTGTGTGTGTGTGTGTGTGTGTGTGTGTGTGAGAGAGAGAGAGAGACAGAGAGAGAAAAAGAAGGCTGACTCACTCATCACTCACTGGAAACCAAATCTACCTGCAGGTATAAATAAAGTTACCTTGACCCACTACCCTGCAATTATTGCATAATATACATTAGTAAAAAAGGATTGAATGAGTTTTCTGCACCTGTCATTTAAAAAAAAAATGTTACTCCCTGTTTAATCTTTTCAATATCATGTAACTTCTTTTGTATTCCACAAAATTTAAAATTCCATTGAAATCTGTTTAATAGTTTTTTTTTTATATCCTGCTGACAGATAAATGGGACCAAAACAACTTACTTGGAGGTAAGTGCAGAGCATTTACTCCACGCAGAGCTAGAGCTGCTCTTTGTACTGTCAGTGCTATGTGTTTATATATCTGTGTGCATGTGTGGTAAAAGAGACGGTTACATTAAGATAAAATCAGTCATAGCTTTTATGAAGAGGAAGCCTCCAATGTACGTAACCTTGTCATGTTGTTGCTTTAATGCTATTTAAGATAAAATAATAATTTAAAAAAATCAGTTTGCTCTCACATACAGTAAAACATTCAAAACAGACGAGATGGAACTGTATTGCTGACACATGACTACAAGTCTCTGAATCCTATGGCACCGGCTCTTTTTTTGGTGGCAGCGTATTTCTTGTTGATTCTTTGATCCCAGTCCCCACAGGCATAAAGGCAGCATTTGCATCTGTCAGCAGATTCTCAGTGTCACTCTTTTTTTCTTTTTTTTTAACAGTATATTTGTTTGAAGTCTCTCATCATTATAGCAGATGTCAGACTATTCAGGGTGTTGTCTTTTTCCTTTTTGCCATCCTTCAACATAAGATACATAAGTAGCCTACCTTGAACTGGTAAAAAAAAAAAAAAGGCTAATTCCTCCAGCTTGTGTTTTAAGGCTGGGATTGGTTCTGTCATATCCTATCAAAAGCCATGCATGGTGATCTCCCCTTGTAAATACAGCAGCACGCATTTTCAGACTTTTTAGGTTCCACCTGACTCTACACATGATATGGTCAATTTCACAAAGAAAACTCAGTGTTTAGACATGAAAGCAAAAATGCTCAGGTTCTTCTCATTTTTTATTCTAGACATGTCACCCAATCACAAGCTAGGTTAATTTACAGGCTTGTGCCTTCCTTCCTTTCTTTTTTTTTACCACCAGTAATACTGTTGGCCTCAGTATCCCTGTCTGAAATTACATACAAAACACTGGTAAGAATTTAAGGGGACATTGATACCTCTTTACACATTCTACATGAATGTAGTATGCAGTATGTTTCATAAAGCTATTGTATTGCATCATATTGCACAGCTTCTGTGACCATGTGCTTTACACAGCACATCCCCACAAAACCAATCCCACTAGATTCTATAGACAACATCTATAGTGATCCCTGGCCTAAACAACCATACATTAAAATGTTACCTGGGCACTTACTAATTCACGCTGAAAAAGGATGAGAATTGTCCCTTTTACTGGCCAGTTTTCCTAAGCCCTAAGGCATGTTTTGGCCTTTTTATTTTAATTCACAGGACCCATTTTTATTAGTTGAGCCTGTATGTGTTGCATAATTCTGGAGTCAGCATAATCTAAACAAGAGGCTGAAGAGACAAAAAACCTAAAGACAAAGTTTTAGAAATGTAAACTCCTGCACAACTTTTACATATTTTCTGAAGGTACAATACATCTTTCAAGCATATCTTTAAGAATTATTTGGTCAGTTTATTGTAGAAAATGCGTTTCCAGTCTATCCTGGCATTTAGTGCTCATGAAAGTCAGAATAATGCTTACTCTATTCTTGCTGTTGACCCTGCAGAATTCAGAGAAAATGTAACCATTACTGCTTTTTGTGTTACCCTCGTGTGAGCTTTTAGATGATAATGGGCAGTATTGTTATAGTCCTGTTTACAATGGGGGAAAAATAAACTTTTACTAGCATTGACGATATTCTTGATGTGTTACTGATTTTCATTTCACTTCAAACCAGTTACCTGGCAACGTGAATGAACCAGTATTCAAAAAGACAGCTTTTGATCTTCATGAGGAAGACTGAACATCTGCACATGAAGGGTGTGTGTTTGCATCCTATTTTCTTTACATTTTTTCATGTTTACCGTGTGTGCACGACCCTGAATGTGATCAAGCTCTGTCCTCATTATCTTCTCCTAATGTCGTTCAGAGGAGCGCGGAGGCCTCAGAGGTGCTTGGAGTGATGATTCACATGAGCATGGAATGTGGAGGGTTCTTTCACTGAAAATCGGTTCTGTTGATCCTTTTGCTCATCTGATGAGAATGATAAAGGGAGCTGTTGTGGAAACTCAGCTCAGCACTTCAGTTGTGTGAAGCTGTATGCTGGAAAAGGCCAAATGGCACATAATCAAGTGTGATATATTAGATGTCTTAGTAGGTGTACAGTGGGTCTGAATGTTGAAGGTTGGCCAGACATGTATGGTTCTGATGATACCACTCTCTGGAGAACTGGATAATGGCATTAAATTAAGAAATGCAGATTCAAGTTTTTTCAAGACAAACGTTTCATTGTTGGTTGAAAAGGGCCTTCTAACCTGTCATTGCTTTTTTAATTGTAGCCATATAACTTTTTATATGGAAATAGGTTTCAGTGTTACAGTGCTACTTTACATTTGCATTCATGCGTAATTTATGAGAAATATTTTTACTCAATAATTAATTGATACACTCGTGATATTATGACTAATTTGCCTTTAATTATCATTACATGGTTTTAAATCACTTACCCAAGTGACTGTGTGAGTCATAATGTGTAATTACAGTTTGAATAATAAATAATTAACAACATAATGAAATATTAAAGTCCAATTAAAATCACAAGTGGTCATCCCTTTTGTCAAAAATAATGTTTTGTTTTAAATGTTATTACAATAGTTTTTATGATTAAAAGGATGAAAAAGGGTGTTTTGGAAATATCAATGCGTTTGGGTGTCTGTTTGACAGTCGGGGTCTGGTTGATTGACAGCAGCTGGCAGGCTGCTTGTGTGACAGTGCCTAGATGTCGTGGGCAGACAGCGTTAGTGGTAATGAAGAGTGAAGACCAAACTAGCATCTTTTTCTGGAGCGATGTGACATTTGGTACGTTTACATGCTGTTATATGTGCTGCAGCTAATTAGCCATCTAGTCTGCAAACTAACGATAGCAGTGCACTTTTCCCAGAGCCAGCCCTTACCAATTTAGTGCCCTAAGCAAATTTTCAACTGTTGTTGTTTTTGTTGCTTTTTCATGCTTTTTCTGTGGCTTTTTGATATTTTTGTCAAGTTTCTTCCTAACGTTATTGACGTTTTTCTATGTGTTTGATGCTTTTTCACCATTTTTGTTGTTTCAACATTTTTAGTGTTTTTTTAACGTTTACAATTATGCCATTTTGGCTTTCTTTTTTATCATCTTTTTCTTTACTCCTTCGGCCTTGCTGTCGCCCCTAGTATTTGCCTATGATGCCTATCCCATGGGCCAACCCCAGCTCATTTAACAAGCTATGGTGCAGGACACAACATGTGTTGATGTTTGTAAGTTAGATAAGAAGGAGACTTAAGGAGAGCTGTATATTTTTAATGTGTTAATGTTTTTAATATGAGATTTCGTGTGGTACTTTTGTGAAAGAGTCTGGAATTTGTGTGAACCTTTAAAGCTTATCTTGTAAGAAATCTGGACTATGAAAATGTGCCATTGGGTGTTCTGTCCTGCTCACCGAATATTCCTTTACTAAATACTCAACTGAAGAAACAAGACAAGGGTCAATTAATTAATCCCTGTATGTTGCAACATATCATTGCCTTTGCAATAATATGCATAGTCATTGTACTGCTCTTTCTTTCAACATACTGTGACTACCATGAAACTAATGGGACTTGACTGATGCCAGAGAACTTGGACAGCTTCTCTGTACTGCCTGAAGATAAGGGCCAGTAGACTTTAAATGTAGCAGAGAGAATTAAATTACATAATTTAGGCTTTTCCAATTAAAAGTAGAATCTCAAATCATCAAAGCTGTCATTCTTCTGGAAACGCCATGCTTGAATTTAGACTTCAGTGACATTGCCGTTTGTCCATTTATGAGGGAAAAGCTTGTTACTGGTCCCTGGGCTGATAATAATAGAGTTGATACAGCTTCAATAGCAGTTTCATCGTGTTTTCCTTCTCCCTGCGTGACTTTGCAGTTTCTGCCAAATACCTCTTTTCTTTTCTGTGTTTTGAGAGAGCACTTATCTCTATTTAATTTGCCACAGAACCGTATTACGCTCTTTCATACTACTCCTTTGTCCGTTCAGCCTCTCTGCAAATCATGCCATGCAGAGTTCAGCCAGTTCTTTACTGTCTTGATGTGGCTTTCCGTTTAAAGAAAATACAAATGACAGAATAATAGTGGAGCTTTTATGTACGCCCTCCTTAGTCTTCTTTTGAGTTCACTCAGGTACACATGTTCAGCATATACTCAAACAGAACAAACACATAGAAGAGGATTCCTATTTTGAGACTGACATACTGTACAGGAGCAAATCCGACAAGTCGGGTTGGGCCTAATATTGTGGCTATGAGAGGCTGCTGCAAATTTCCATTTATGGATGAGCACATATGTGGTATGAAGAAAAAGAGTCTGCACAGCTCAGTATTTGAATTGAATTGTATGCGGAGGATTAAAGAGTCCAGCTCTTGCTGATGTCTGACATGCCATGTCACGGATATATATATGATGGATGAGTCATGGTGTGTGTGTGTTCATGATTTCCTCATTTGTTCGCAGGCATCACCAATCACCTACAGAGTCCTTTCTCCATCCATAGCACACTGGTAAATGTCACAACTTTGTCTGTATCATTTCCTCTAAACCATATTTGTTGAATGACTGTGACTGGGTTGTTGAAGGTTATCTGCATAAGGCATTCATATCAGTATATGACAAGCATGCTTTATCCAACTAGATTATTGTGTTTCTGTGAAGGGACTTTTTCTTGAAAGATTTAGATGCAGCACTGTGAGACGTGTTTTTTTTTTTTTTCATTTGTCATTTTTTTATCCGCAATAATCATCTATAGTAAAGGAATGAAGGATATCAAGTGTTTGGGTATGTCAGACTTATATTTCCAAGCATGTCTGAGTGTCTGCAGATGAGGTGAGATGGAGGTACAATGATTTTTTAAGGAAAATGTCACTCTTGTTCTGTATTCATTTAGATTTCTTCTACTGCCTGCTCCTTTTTTTTGAACCACTGACATCTCATTAGTGTCAGTTACAGATTACAGCTTCCCTTCCTCATCCTTTGCATAGCCTTTATCCAAATAAAAAAAAAGGTTGAAGGGAGCTTCTCTAGCAACACCCCCCTCATCATTTATTAAATAAAATGAGTACTGATGCGGCTGCTGGTGCAGCTCCCTATTAAGATGAATCCTCCCGGTCTCTCAGGAACCGTGCCTGTTGAAATAGGAAATACCCACGTGTATTACTGAAGTTAATAATTTCAATATTGACATGTTTGCTCTTAACGTTGTTTGAATTGAATTAACCTAGGATGGATCTTAAGAGGTTAGCCGGCTGATATTAAAGCTTTGGCGCTGGATCAACATATCTGTGAGATTTCGAGGAGATTGGAGCAATGCGCCGTCCCCTCATACTGGAAAGTGACCTGAGGCGAGAGAGGCAATAAGGCAGAAAATCTAATATGGTGGCATGGGCTGTCCCACTGGGCTAAGCTCTCTCAAACAGCAAAGATAGGCGTCCCACTCTGTGTCTCTTCTTTTTTTTCCTCTTTCATATTCTGTTCCCTTCTTCCTCTCCATCTTTCTTCCTTCTTTTCTTAACATCAGGCTAACAGGATCACTAATACATGCTCGCACACACACAGTTACACATAAAGCTGTGAGTCCTCTATTGCTATGACCCTAACCTCATTGCAGAGTTTATTGGGCAGCTTCACCGTAGAAGTAACCTGATTTTGCCTGGAGGAATACAGAGTCAGCTATTTGCCTGGCTGCTTGCAACACCCCTATACCCCTCTGTCTTTTACTACTGTCCACCCCCACCTCTGCCAACCAGTTTGTTTTCCCAATATATCAACCAACCACCCACCCCAGAGTATACACACACGTCTCCAGATGGTTTAGTGGCTTGCTGTGCCCAGACAGATATGGTTCAATAGCTTCAGGCAAAAGAATAACATTGTCAACTTTCTGCTGAATCACAGACGTAATGTCCACACACAACCCAGCAGTCGCCATTGATGATGTGAAATTGGCTGCACTCATGAACAGGTAAAGGCCAATTGCTGCAACGCCTCTGAAATGTCCATGTGTGAGCACAAAAGAGAAAGGAAATAAACAGCAATCATGTATTATTCTTTAAAAGTCCAAAGAAAACCAAATAACTGTGCCGTTTTCACTTTAATTTCGGGTTTTATTTAAGCCCCTTTCAGTTTTTGGGGGGGTTTGATTTTCTTTTTCTTACTTCCATTGCTAGCTCACCAGAAAGTGTGCGTGCGTGTGTGCGTGCGTGCGTGCTTGCACATGTACAAGGACAGGTCCCTTGACAGATTTTTCATGTCTGGTCATGAACAGATTTTCCTACAGATGGAGAATTACAGGCTTATTTCCATATTTCTTGACATCACTTCCACATTCTCTCCACTAACTTTCTCATCTTGTGCGGTTGACTGCACAGTGAACTCCCAGGTCCTCCAGCGGCATACATCCACCACCTTAGCCTGCCGACACTCGCTTGCACAGTATATCGCCATCATACTACTCAATGCAGGAAACGAACAGGGATGATTATTAATGATACTTTTTTGGTAATGTACACACAAAAAGAAGCAACCACTCACTACACATTCATAATGTATCAGCTGTGAGGGATTGACTGCTGGTGATGGTGATTTTTTGTTCCACACACGTTCGTGTCTACATTTTTGTCTGTCCATCAGAACTGTCTTCTTCCAATTGTTCTTTTGTTTGAACACTTAAAATCAACTATTACTTCAGGGTTTCCTGGCAAACAACCTTGTGTGACCATGCAAATGATGATGTTTCTAAGAGGCAAAGGCAGAAGTAGATATTGTGGTGATGGGAGATTAAATTCAATGTGTGTATTTTCACTGACTGCGGAACGGCTGCGTTCCGACTCATACCAGCTCCAGCAATCCACAGCCCTCCGGAGCAGGTACGCGGAGCTTCTATTTTTGCCGGATGATAGAAAGCTCTGCAGCAATTTTCTAAATAAAATACAACGTGCTCACAGCAGATCATATTTCCCTGCACTACGCCTTGAAAACATCATAACGGGTGAGGACAGTCCTGAAGTAAACAGGTCAGAGGTTTTGTGGTTCTGATTATAGAACCTATCGCACAATCATATGTGAAGCTGTTAGTCATGGCCGTAGCCGTTCTGCAACAAATCCGGACCTGGTGGGTATTAAAGGACGGCGGAGCACAGAGCAGAGTCAATCCACAGCCGTTCAGCAGTTGGTAGAAATCCAGGGTAAGAGTAAAAAGGACGATTAACGCAGGGTATGCTTTAGAGTGTGGCTACATTGTGATTGACAAGCTACCATGGCGGTGTCCTTGGGTTCTCGGTCAGATCCACCCCTCAATCAACAAGTGAATGGGTGACGTCCACTTCTTTTAGTCTATGGAAAACGCCCATATGACTCATTCTTGAAATGGTCATAAGGGTCATTCTGGAAGGCAATGAGGATTCTATTTGAGTTTGGAGGACTTGGTTCATTAGTCACATTCTCTGTCTCTTTGTTTTGTCTATTTTCTTTTCCATCGCCCTAATTTCTTTTGCAACAATGGACATTTTATCAAATGGAACCATCAGTTGAGGAGTGTAAGTTGTTTGTGGTCATTAGTGTCAGCCGTTCAAGCGGGTGATTAAAAAGAAAGAAACTACAACTTCAACTGCACTAAATTACTGATAATATTATCATCCAGATTTTTGCCAGCGTGGGATGGGGTACGGGAGTGACTTTATAAAGCACCTATTGAGGCACACAATGGCCTCATCTATCTCCTTTGCTTTCCTATCCGGTCTGATTAAACGAGTGTGATGGATCTCGCCATCATTAGTGAGACAGAGGGCTGGCGGATTGGAGCCATCACAAATCAGCTTTATGTGGGAAGAGCATGGAGTGGCAGTGACAGCTTTACAGCTCCTGTGATATTAATGGAGTGGACAGTTTTACATTGCTTGGCCCTGCAGCCCTTTCACATCAGATGTATGGTAACCAGGGGTCATTAAAGAGCTTGAGGCTCCAAGTTATGTGTATTTCAATTGATATTCTCTACCTTAGTCAGCATATTACTGGTTGTCCGAAAAGGTGTTGGAGTAACTATTCAGTATTCTCATCCTGAATTATTTATGTTAATGCTGATCTATAGCCTGAAGATGTAAATAATGTCGATAGTGGTGTGCATAACAAATCTGTGCCTATAATTTAAAATGAAAATAAAAAATGACCTTGTTTCTCGTAGCAGGTTTTACACCACTGCTAAAAAACACCAATGAGCTGTAGAAAAAAAGCACCAAAGGAGTACATGTGTTCTCAAAATACAGTCAACCAGTGCCTTACCACAGATGTTTCCTTCACGGGTTGTCCTCGCCCCAAATCTGCACAGTTGCAGATGCATGCCTTTTTCATGATCCAAATGTAGAGAATTTTTCAAGCTTAACTCACAGTGGAAAATATCTTTATTCAAGTATGAGAAAAATAACAGTCAAGTTGCACATCCTGAGAATCACATTTGATTTTATCCAAGCTTACATTCAAAATCTCTTTCTCTTTCTGTTTAATTTAGCAACAGAAACAGCAAAATGCCATTGCTCCTTTGACTATCACAATAAGTGGGTCTTCATTTAGCTTTGGAGACTGCTGTTAAAAATGCAGAATTTTCTCACTGTAATAATCTGCTTTGAGAAAAATACATTTTTACTCCGCTAATGTGAAGAATGCCAGCTGATTTTCCAGTATCCAAATGTGTTTAAAATTTTCAGGAGCTTTTTTTCCTCAGCTTTGTCATACTGTTTGACAATATACTTTGTATTATGATTTTATTTTTCTTGTCTCATTTTGATAAACAGTAACCTTTTTTTTGTGAGGAAAAGGGCGTGAATGTATCACATATGGAACCTGATTTCACATGTATATCTTTACAATTGAATATAAGACATTGCCTAAATACATAGAGACATTTTGAATTTTCTAGCACGCATGAAACACCATTTCACATGACACAATTAGTCAAAAGCTAATTGAACTAGGGGTTCATCGGTGATCAGTCCTGGGTCCCCTCCTCGTCTCTCTGTACACCAAATCTCTCGGGTCTGTCAATCACTTGCACAACTTTTTATTATCACAGCTACGCCGATGACACCCAACTATTTCTCTCCTTTCCGGAGTCTGAAACTCAAGTAGCAGCACTTGTCTCGGCCTGTTTGACTGACATTTCTTATTGGATGTCTACACACCATCTGAAACTCACCCTTGACAAGACCGGGCTCCTTTTCCTTCCAGGGAAAGGCTCTCTTACCCAAGACCTGACTATAACAATTGACAACTCTGTGGGAGCCCCCACCGAGACAGCTAGAAACCTGGGTGTGACACTTGACGACCAACTCTGCTTCACTGCCAACATTACTGCAACTGCCTGATCATGTAGATACATGCTACATAACATCAGAAGGATACGTCCCCTTCTAATGCAGAAGCCAGCTCGGGTTCTGGTTCAGGCTCTAGTCATCTTGCGTCTAGACTACTGCAACTCCCTCCTGATTGGCCTGCCTGCATGTGTCATATGGCCCCTATATATAGCTTATTCAGAACGCAGCAGCTCAACTTGTCTTCAAACTCCCCAAGTTGTCTCACACTACACCCCTCCTCCGCTCTCTTCACTGGTTAACAATTGCAGCCTCCATCCGCTTCAAGACACTAGTACTTGCATACAGGGCCACAAACGGATCAGCCCCAGCTTACATCCAGGAAATAGTCAAACCCTATACCCCAACCCGCCCTCTCCGTAATGCATCCGCCAACCTGCTTGCTGCCCCCTCACAGCGAGGGAGAACTAATCACTCAACGTAATTCCAACTGTTTGCTTTGTGTATATTTATAGTACATATGTTTCTTGAAGCTGCACTTTCATATGGCTCTTTGTAGATCTGCCTATTTAATGCTAATGTACTTGCAGTTACTACTTTGCAACTTCAGGGTTGAAAGCACTTAATTGGAAGTCGCTTTGGATAAAAGCGTCAGTTAAATGACATGTAATGTAATGTAATGTAATTGGGAGAAAAGAAGACAGAAATGTATTTGCTTAGTTTATTATAAGCTAAGTATGCTACGGTAAGTTGTCATATACTGCACAGTTTGTGCACACACAAATAATAATGATATAAGTATATAAACAGCTACAGTATTTATATCCCTCATTAACTGTGAAATATCTGTTAGCTGCAACAACAAGCATGGAGATGCACAGCCAAGTTTTGAGGTGGTGGTAGCAGAGAAGCTATGACAGATTCATCAAACCTGGAGTGGAGGTCACCTTTCCTGGGGAAAATGGCATTACAGCTGCAGTAAATTCAGGCAGATTGTTCTCAAGTGAGCAAGCCATGGAAAGCAATATGAGAGCAGCAGAAAAACAAAAACAAAAGTAAGCCAACAGGAGACGCAGTGGGGTGTCAGTCTTTTGCTTTCAGAAATGAGTTATATCCAAACCATAGGAAG
This sequence comes from Etheostoma spectabile, assembly GCF_008692095.1. Classification (NCBI taxonomy): domain Eukaryota; kingdom Metazoa; phylum Chordata; class Actinopteri; order Perciformes; family Percidae; genus Etheostoma; species Etheostoma spectabile. Next base: position 13,549,404 of record NC_045748.1, on the reverse strand, counting down.
CCACTGAATACAGAATAGAAGACACACAGAGCCACATCACATGCTTGGCAACTTCCAATGATGGCAACTATTCCCTAAATCTGCTTGTGTACGTGTGCATGTACGTTTGCGTGTGTGTGTGTGTGTGTGTGTGTGTGTGTGTGTGTGTGTGTGTGTGTGTGTGAATATGTGTGTGTGTGTGTGTGCATGCATTGCTTTGATAAGTGTGAATCATAAAACAATTTCTCTGTGTGAAATCTCTCAGGCAGAATTTGCCTAGTGTGAAAATCCATCCAGCCAACATGAGCTAACATTTTACTCATTAATGTCTTGAGAAGTTTGCACCAGAAATACCAAGCAGCCTGCAGAATGTGTCTTTGTATGAAGATGACAGCATTTGCAGTGTTGTTTGTGTCTGTGTGCATTTGTTTGCTTGTGTTTGGTTTGCCATGTGTTTTTTTGAATATCCCTTTGTGTGTTTTGACATCCGCATTGCACTGACTGCAATCTACACTCTATTGTCAGTGAGTCATTCTTTTCATTGCAACAATTCATACATATTCAATGGTTTGCCATCAATGAAATAATGATTAAAAGGAGAGTCCATGAAAAGCATGGTAATGTCACAGAGTGTGGTATCTTCCACTAAACAGAGCAAGAAAACTTTGGAACTAAACTAAATGGATTAACAGTATAGAGTCAGACATTTACCAGGAATTACCATATTGGGGAAGCCTTTGGTTCACCCAGTGGCAGTGTGTGTCCCATGTGGGCAGGGTCGTTTGCGGCGGCTGATGTTTGAATCCAACTTGCGGTCCTTTGCTGCGCTAGACTGGGTTTATCCACCCGGCGCGCTATTAGTAGGTTTAACATGATGACAACAGAGAAGCGACCAAGCAGCTTTTTGTTTACATTCAACATGGCGGCTACCAAAGTGCGGCAACCCGTTGATGCAGTACGTCACACGGATACTTAGTCTGATTGATTGAAGGACTATCCAATTGCGTACAGAGTCATTTGAACTATGCACGTTGATCATGCCTCTTGTGCAGTAGAAAATACAGAGCAGACTCCCCAGACTGATGTTCTTTGAAAGATTGAGCTAGGTCTGGTGATAGCCAGACTATTGCTGTGCGTCATCCCCCATCTCTCCCACCTTTCCTATCTATCCATAGTCACAAGAAATAAAGGGAAAAGAGGGAATGACTATATTATAGAATGTATGATATGTAAGAACAAAATAAAATGTGGGGTTTTATAGTTATTTTCTATATTTATATCAAATGTTTTTATAAAAAATAGGAACAAAATTAAGGCTCAACATCCATGTTAGCTTGTTTTACACATATAATGTTCACCATGTTAACTATGTTGTTATGGCTGTGTTAACGTTTGATAATTAAACACGAAGAAGAGTGGATGCTTATGGAAATGTCATTTGTTTGCAGGTAGTTCCACAAAAAGTAAAGAATAAAACTAAGTTGAATTTTGACCTGAAGATGGGGCTGGATGAAAAGTGAATGCTGACCGCTAACGTTGTGTGACTGTATTTCACTGTAGAGGAGTCCATCACTGGGATGTAGTATGCAGACTAAACTTGAAACTTGTAGCCTAAGCCTTGTGGTGCTTTCAAAGTTATTGTAAAATACCCTTTTCCCATCTGAAATTTGTTTTTTTTTGTTTAACAGCAATTAACTGGTGTAATAAGGTATAGATATACGTCATTGGTATTACATTATTGATACATAACTTTGACCATGTGACCTTAGCAATACACAAGCCGTTTCGCTTTAGCACTGGTATCGAAAAAAATCAAAAACTCTTTTAACATAGAGGGCATGTGAATATTGTATTGCAATGGACTGTACTTGTTCTTTAAGACATGTCATACCTATGTCTATCTCTCTATATATAATATAAAACCAATCCACCTACCAAACAGAAGGAGAGAGACTCCACAGCCAACGCATGCAAATGCAAAAACATCGGCTCTGCAGGCCTCCTGCACAATAAATGTCTCACGCCCACTGGTCTCCTCTGAGTCTTTAACATGGACCTGCAGAGAGACCTGAGCATTACACCAGACAATCAAGAAAACATTTCCACACCCCACCCATCCTTCCTGCAAAGCAGAAAGTGGGAGGACGGTAAGCCAACAAAGGCAGGTCTAGTCAATGCTGCACATATGTCCCCCTCGCGTTCCACTGAACTAGCATGTTTATGCCAACAGGGATGGATCTTGCCTGCCAAAATGTAACCTTGAAATGCCATCATGAAGACAGCGGGCAAACCTATGTTTAGACTGAGGGCTTAGCATGTGTTTGCACACTGTCTTCCTCTTCTCTATGTTGATGTTGGAAGGGAGGATGACAGTGATGAAAAGCCAAAGATTGGGGTCTTTATTGTAAAGTGGTCACGCTGGTGTTATCATTGATTTTGACAGTGTTTCATCTTTCTTTTCAGGAAAGTCCCAAGGAGACCAGTTCAGGGCAGCCGAGAATCATTGCACTCATTTTTTGTTAGAGAGCAAAGACAAGGCCACTGAGCACTGAGCAGCATCATTCCAGACGAGGGAGTGGTGAGACTTTTGCAATGACAGAGGGGCAGCGCTTGGTGGAGCTGCCCCCACCACATTGCATCACTGTCATCACAACACAGCAAACCACATGAGATTGCTGGAAGTCATCCCACCAGTGCCGGCATCTTGCCACTGCCAGGAAGAGCACAAGATTATCCTGATTGGCTCAGCATGCAGACAGGAAGTTATCTGCTCACAGGTGTGTGTGTGTGTGTGTGTGTGTGTGTGTGTGTGTGTGTGTGTGTGTGTGTGTGTGTGTGTGTGTGTGTGTGTGTGTGTGTGTGTGTGTGTGTGTGTGTGTGTGTGTGAACAATGCATTCTCATGAATGAATTCATATGATATTGTGCGAAAACTAGGAGACCGCCAGCTGGTCACGTGACAACGGCCGAGCGGCAGTTGCTAGCTGTTTAAGCCGCTACAGAGCTTTGTGACAGTGGCTACAGACCTTAGTCACATCTCGTTGTATCTGCGGCAGTTATTAAATGTGTTTAGCTGCTACGGAGATCTGCGACACCGGCTATGGTGCTCACGGTGATCTGTCAGGTCAGCGATAGCTGTTCAGTTACCACAAAATAGTTGACTGTTAGCCAGGTACAGGGCATTGCGACTTGCCGTTCATTTCGGCAGAGATTACGGTAAAGTTTAGGCAAAGAAAAGTGAGCTGCAATGTTAAATTTAGACACTGAAAACGACTAGTTAAGCTTAGGCTAAAGATCGTGGTTTGGATTCAAACACTCCTTAGGAACACACATTTCCTGAGTGAAAGTCTTTAATTTTCCCAAACTCCGCTCCCTGGCTTTAATGTCCTGTGTTTTAACACCCATCCATCCACCCTGACCTCTTCTCTATGTTCCTAGCCAAGTTCTCATACAGTAGTTAATCATTGTAGTGCACACAGCAAAGAAAAATGTGGGAATCATTCGATTTCCAGGGCATAACCTTTTGTACCTTTTTTTTGAATGTATGGTTCATAAGAACAGGCTGGTGTGACAAGGTTAGGTTGGTTAGCCTATGGAGCCCCTATATTATGCCAGTTCACCCATTTCCCACTGTTTACTCTTTCTGGATGACAATGGCAGGAAATGATTTCCAACCTTCTTCTCTCCGCCTACATTCTCAATCTTTTTCTGGGATAACCCCCGAGACATTTTAAGGCCAGATGCTATGTGTAATCACGCCACCATGTTCTGGGTCTGTTCCAAAGGGTAGGCCTCTATAGGGTGGCATTAAACATCCTGATCAGATAACCAAACCATCTTAACTAGTGCTTTCAACCTGTAGGAGCTGTACAGTAGTTAATTTTAATTATATTTTTTTAATTTTTAATCTGTTAATTGATCCCCAATGGGGAAATTACAATTTACACTCTGTGTCCACACTTTGTTAGTCATCACACACAGTCCTGAACTACACACACACACACACGCTCAGGATCTGTACTTGCACTAGTGGAGAGATGTCAGAGTGAGTGGGCTGCCAGCCAAACCAGCGCCCTGAGCGGTTGGGGGGGTACGGTGCCTTGCTCAAGAGCACCTGGCAGTGCCCAGGAGGTGAAGTGGCATCTCTCCAGCCACCAATCCACACTCTGTACTCCGTACACTCAGTTCTACTCAGGGTTCCTCCTGGGTATCTGAGCTACCCACACTACTGTGTTGAATTCTAACCCATAGATGATGATTTATGACAAAACTGCTTCAGGTAATAAAAACATCATTCAAAAGCTGCTGCTTTGATATGACTGTCACCTCTCATACAACCCTCTTGTATGTTGTTGCAACTTTCTTTGGCATTTTCTTTGTTCACTCCAATGCAGAGCCACTGGAGTAGGACAACCCTTGGTTTTTCTGCTGCAGCAGATTTCAAGAGAACTAAGACGGAGGCTGTCACCACTAAGAGTATTAGCAGAATGTGATTTGGTATTTTCGGCTTTTTGGGCCCCCTGGACTGTAATCTGGCAGTGGAACAGAGGACTTGTGGCTGTCATTTTCAGAGAGATCACAGGTAGAAAAGGGTATTTTCCTCTGGGATGGGGAGATGGTAATAAGACAGCATTAGAGAGGTGGGAAATACAGGCCGACTAGAACTTATCTGCACTGTCACTAGCTTGCTGTGTAGACATTAAAGAAAGAAAAGATGTTTTGCAACAGAACTGTTGCAAAAGCTACAAAACCAATGTCCTGTATAGATTATAAGATCCTATCCATCCTTTATACAATGCCATTTCTTAGATATCCTTCAACCAATGTTCTTAGATTTTCTTGCCTTGGATTGCATTTGTAAATCAAAATATAATCCACAACAATGTATAGAAAATGTGATTGTAAAGGAAAGCGTATGCAGTAAAATAGAAGTCATACAAGAGCAGATTATGTAAGAGAGCAAGGAAAGATACAGTGGAACATGAAAGTTTAAAGAGAAATCAAGAGAAAATAGATAGAAAAAATTTTGGATTGTGAATGTGTTTAGAATGTACCATTAAATATGTACTTTAACAACATTCAGTTAGCCGTCTTCTGACACAATGACCTGACAAACCAACTTAACTATTCTTAGTGTATGCAATCTACAGCTAGATTAGAACAGATAATTTTTTCTCAGGTTTATCTAGTCAGCTATCTCTACATGCCTCTTTTTGACACTTTTGGCAGATTGACTGCAGAAATGTCAGACCGAAAACAGCCAAATGTCACTGCCAGACTTCTAGCTAACGATCTGTCTGTCTGTCTGTCTCTGTCTGTCTCTCTCACAAACACATATACGCAGCATTTCATATTTACACTGAAGTCATCCCAGAACCGCTATGCTATGGCAAATGTGTTTCTTAATCCACCTGTAGAAGAGAAATCAATATTGTTTTGCTCACCTGCGCCGAAAACAAACGTGAATGTGGTCTCATCTGTCCAGTTTACACAACTAACTCTTTCCATGATATTAATCCAAATACCAGGTCAAATGGCAAACAAGAACCACTGGGTTGGGAGCAATGTCTAGCTCAACAAAGGGATTAGTTTCAAGCAATCACAGAGGGACAAATTTGTTTTATTTATCTTAAAGGTGGTTATAAAGCACCGCTTCACCATTCATTTTGCACATGTTCAGTTTATTAGTCATAAAGAATACAACTCAACCAGGAAAACAGTTAAATAGAAATTTCTGTGGCTCTGGGTTAGACAGACTACATTTAAAAAAGAAATCATGCAAAACAAACGGAATGTGTGGAGTTTGAATGATGTGGTTGTTGAGCCGGCATGGGTTTAATGAAAGACGGCATCATGTTGCATTATGTAACTGAACAGTTGTTTATGAACACATGCAGCAGTTACGGAGCAACATTAGCATTTATTTGGAGATGTGTTTCTGGACAAAACTGACACTTTTTTTTCAGCTCTGTTTCTGGTCTCTACCACCGCAACAGTGAAATATCTGGCTCTGTAGCAGCTAAATGCTCCACTATGTTCACCAGCTAGACTTTGACTGTGTAAATCTGTTGTTTGGCGTGGAGCAGGTAGTGTGCGGCCGTTCTTTATAGCAAGCTGAAAACACCTGCTGCCTAAATCGATGCTAATTGTGGCCCGGACAGCTAAACAATTAGCTGAAGCTCGCTTTAAAGCTTTATAAAAATCTAGGGGAGCAACAGATTCAGGTGATACTGTATCTCTCTGTAGTAACATCACTATGAGCGACCACCTAAGCTTCACATTGACATTTGATACATTGTTGTTAAAAAAATTGGAATTATAGCCACTTCAATTAAATATTGGATATCCTGGCCTCTTTTGGACAGTTTTTGGCGACTCTTTTTGAAATCTGTTTCTCAAATCTTTCAACTTTATGACAGTTCAATTCTAAATCACTGGAGTGACCCTTTAATCCAAATATCATGGTTTAAAGCAGACCGGAAATAAGTGATTGGTGGAACAATGTTATTTCATTAAAGCAATCAACACTTTGAATCTCCAGCATCTTTTTACATTTAAGAAAAACATATGATTGGATATCACAGTTGAGAGCTGAGAAGAATAATAAATGTGCACACAGGGCAAATTCTCTGTAAGTGTATCTTCAGCATCTCAGTACTTGACCCAGTACGTACACCCTCGGTTTTACAATGTTAGAAACATAAAACCCACTGCAAAACAAAATTTGTATCTGCCAATGTTTATGCCCTGGAGGATATTTAAAGGTAGGCTATTGTGCACTCCAGCCTTCTACAATATGTGTTGCTGTGATTCCTGTCACATTGCAGCTTTTCTCACTATTTTCTGTCACTCCTTTTCTTCTCACGTTTATGGCTGCTGTGTGATATCCATATTTTGCTGCAGTGTTACATGTCTGCTGTCAGAGATGCAGATGTTAAAAGGTAAAGCGTTACCTTTTGGTCTCTTGGTATCTGTTTACGTCTCCATTTCTCTCTCTCTTTCTCTCGCTGTGTCTGTCTGTGTGTCATGCTGTTGGTAGACAGCCATGTAAATAAAGAGACATGAGCCGGGGATGATGCTCTGATCCTGGTGATTCATTCTCATGAAGACATGTCTTCCTATCAAAGTCTCTGAATGAAGGAACCTGCCACGTGTGGTTTTAACCCAATACATAACAGGATCAGCAAGACTTAAACCCTGCTGAGTGTGACAACCCAGACGTGTATTGATATACTACACAGTTGACAATGTGTCTAATCAGTTGTGCATGTCAGTTACAGTCAATGTGAGAGAAACAAGACATTACAACTTTCTTTAACAATAATTTCAGTGATGTCGTTTTGCTTCTCATTTGAAACCCCAACAGTTCTAGGTATTTAACTGCAGAAAGTCTTTTACATTGGCTGGATTTGTACAAGACTAAACTGTCTCAACAGAGAACGGAGGAACATGAGTGCTTTGTATGGTTGTTGTTTTATGGCGATATTAGCACCACAGCTTAGTCACAATGCATATGGTCAAATTGATCCAGCATGTTCCCTATGGTTATTCATCTTTTTTCCTTGCTTCCTCTTCTGAAGCCCTCCTCTCCACCTCTGTTTTCTTACCATCGTTTGGGCCAATCAAAAGATGAGCATCATTAGTTAGTAGTTAGTATTATCAAAAAAGGCAGCAATCAACAGTATAGCCCACTGGATTAAATGCTGAGCTGAAATCTAAAATTGCAAAACAAAAGAACAGTTAAGGTTTACTTTTCAAAAGGAAATACATTAGTATCCTTGAAGGGCTCAACACTGTGGAGGAGGCTGAATTTAGGATACTTTCATAGATGAAATAACCAGTGAAGCCTTTACAATTTATGGGTATGTAGTTATTTTGAATGTTGGAGTCCTGATCTGTCTTTCCAAATGAAGGTGGACAAAGGCATGTCTGAAGTAAGAAGAGAATGACCCTATGGCTTGAGAGCTATGATAGCTGGACCAAGAACTCTCTGAAGAACAGGGATTCATTGATTCTTCTACCACTTGGGGGCAGTGAAACTAGCTGTAAAGCCAACATTGATGTTGTATCACCTGTTTAATTTGATTGTGTTAGCAGCTGGCCTAAGTCATTATGGTAAACACACGTGCAGACACTGAGTGACTTTAGCCCTTACGTAGAGCCAAATTTCTGGACACCTGACAAATGTACTTAAATATTAATTTTCCTTTTAGCTCTGTTTTTGGTCTCCACCAACTCCTGAGGGAAACGGCTAATTGTCAGTACAGTCAGTTTATTACTAAACAGCTGCCTGCTTCGGCCAGAAAAGAGGTTGATGAGATTGATGAGGAGTGTGAGCCAAAACAGTAAAGTTGCAGGCCATAAAACCAGAACAATGAGCTGAGAGATGCTAAAATGCTTCAGAGAGGTGAGTAAATTGCAGAATAGCAAAGTCAGGTGTTAATTCTCTGTGTTTGTTTTTTTATGACTGTGAATGACCCATTTCGAAATTAACAGTCATCCGATCCATAGTTACTAGTGTAAAAGTAGCTTTAAGGAAATTGTTACTTACAACTAATTAAGTGATTGGTGCAAAATGGCAAAAGTGGAAATGTAGGTGGAAAAGGAGACGCCACAGGCCACAGGGTCAATCCACTTTGAACTTTTCAACTTTCCTGGACTGTCCCTTCTTAAAACTACAAGTGTAGGCGAGCATGAGCTTTTTAGATCTCAGCTTTATATGATAAAATAATTCAAAAAGACAAAAACAATTGGTTATTACTGTCTAAATGGGAGTCAGTGGAACATTGTAACTGCTCAAGAAAACTTAGTTCATCCAACTTATTCAACTTACTCAAATCCTCTGGCAGAGTCAGAGAACAGGATCTCAGACATTGACTGAACTTTGTTGTAAGTGGACATATCAGGGCCTTGAAAAGCCATGGCTTTATGAAGAGATCACCAATCGTTTAAACTTCCCTTCAACCTTGGTCATGTGTGGACCCCTACACAAAATGGACTCAATAAATAGGACTCGATCACAAAAAAGGGAAATTCTTAGCATATCCATGTTGGGGCGTGTCAATTGTTCTTCCTGAAAGTATGTTTACTGTTTGAATAAAGCTGCATTTAAATTACTGCAGCTTTTATTCAAATTTGTTTGAATAAAGCTGCATTTAAAGTGAATTATAATTGTCTACTTGTCTTTGGCACATTTGAGGTTCAAATGACTGACAGTTGACACCCTGTTGCGTTTTCACACATCAGCTGACTACCACGCTGTCAGTCTTGTAAAGGGGAAGTAAACTGGGAAGGAATTGACATGTCTTCCCATTTTTCATGTTAGTATTCTGATGAAACAACATAAGCACAGCAAACTGACCACTTAGCATGCAGGCGGCACCGTCCCCCTGCACAGAGCTCAGCATAACAACCTATCTGGGATCTAAGTAACAGAGACTGTGGACTGTGAGCCATTTTGCTGAATACACTGTGGGTATTTGTTAAATAATCAAGTACATGATTTAATTTGTGTTTGTGAATACTAATGATTAGGTAATGCTTATTTGCTCTACAAAACCGTCATGTGGTACAAACCAGTTGTGGAAGAAGTATTCAGATCCTTTACTTAAGTAATAGTACTACTACCACACTGTTAAAATTCAGGTAAATGTCCTGCATTGAAAATTTTATTTAAGTGAAAGTATGGCAGTATCATCAGGAAAATGTACTTCAAGTATTAAAGTAAAATTACTCAATGCAGGAAAAATCCTCACATTTTAGAAACTGCAAACAATCAAAATTGTTCCATCGATCATCTTAAGCGTTAAATTGGCTAATTGTATCAGCTGGACTTTTAGGCCTTTATATTGTTGGCTAATTTATAAAGTAAATAGTAACTATGCCAGATTAATATAGTAGACTAAAAGGTAGAACACTTCTACTAACGGAGTAGAAGTAGAAAGTGGCATGAAAAGACTCAAGTAAAGTACCTCAAATTTGTACTTAAGTACAGTACTTGAGTAAATGTACTTAGTTATATTCCAATACTGGTACAAACCAAGGGAAACTCTGCTTTATAAGTTGGCCATTCACTCTTACCATTACAAATCCCAGTTGAACCCTTGATCAGAGTTATTACTGAGTGAAGTTATGGAGTTTTTTTCTCTGCTTTAAAATATCTAAGGTTTGTTTGCAAAACCCTTGCCTACTGAGCCTTTTTTCTCCCTTCTGCTGCCCCGCTGGCTGTTCTTGCTCGCCTGTTTTCCTGTCTTCACCAGTCCAGAAAGGACTGAGACTGATGCAACAGCCTTCTCCACAGACTTTGGCAAAGTGCTACATGTCTTCAGGCAAGATATCACGAGTCTCCATCATCTCTTTATGCCAAACTGTTTTTTCAGGTCTGCAGACTTTTCACCTGTAAACTTTTAAATACCTTCTGTGAACTTTTTGAAAACTCAAGGAAATCCCAGCTCCAGTGTAGGGCTATATGTGTGCTCTTGTGTATGGATTATTGTGCATATGCCTGAGTCCGAACTGGGATTTGTTTGTGTTCTTGTATTATTTACAAAAACATTTATCAGAAATAAAAGTAAAGCTCAGTATAAAATGAGTAGCCACAGCACAGTGGTATCATAAAATGGTTTATAAAATGTAAGCACTGACTTCAGGAAACACTGTGATCATTGGGTCAGTCCCTTGCGTGACTCAGTGATGTGGAGAGAAAACGATGTCCCAACCACAATTTCCCTAACTTCTTTCATTCATGGAGTAATTTTGTTATTTTTTCCAGCTCTCTCATTCTCAATCTGCCCTCACTTCAAATGTCAGAGAATGTCTGCCTGCTGCATGGCGCTGCCTCTTGGGTAGCGTTTGTGTTTTTCATATAAAACTAATAATAACGAGACAGGCCCCTGGAGGCGCTTTGTAATATTTCTTCATTTTTTCCCTTTTTCACAGATCACTACATTTCTTTTTGTAGTGCTGCACATAAAAACTATTACAGGCTAGTCTGGGAGTGCTGCCATCTCTAATTTTTTACTTGGATGGTGATTTTATTCCAGTTTTATGTCATGATATTTGGTACAAAGATTTTTCTGTGCAAGAGCTTGTGAAACTTGCTGCCTTACATGACAAGGAAGTTACAATTTTTAATAAATGTTAAATAAATGTCTACAGGTTTCGTAATTTCTTCCTTTGTCTATTTTCACTCACTCAAACTCCAACTTTCAAAACTGGACTTTTTCCAAAAATAAAATGATAGGAAATAAGGCTTGCGATGAGATTTGTTTAACTTGTCTTGAATTTATTTCTTCGGTAAACTATAGTGAGTGGTAAAATCCCTTCAGGTGTCATAAAGAATCTCTGATATGTTTGACACGGGGTCAGTTGACTTGCTCTAATCTATCTAGAACGCACCGTGAGAGGCAACAGGTTTTCATTATTTTAGACATTGATTTTCAATACCTGCGTTGCCCATGAGGAGGGGATTGCAGGAATTCTCAGGTCCACTTGATATTATTAACTGAATTCCCCACACAATGGTTATAACCACGACCACTGCAGTCAGCAAAATGTTTTGATAAGTGATGAGATTGAGTGGGTGGAATGAGCCGCTGATGGACAGATGTGAAAGAGCTGAGAGGGGAAATGAAATACTTTTGATACTTTCTATTGCAAATTGTCCCTTCCAGCAAGTTTTTCTTGGTTATTTTAAGGTTTGAGTGAAAATCAATGAACTCATTGTATATCAGTAGTCCATATATCTAAAAGAGTGAAATTGGAAAAGCAATATTCTCTATATGTAGCAAAGTCTCCTGTGTGATGCAGTTAGCAATGACAACAAAACTAATGGTCCTCTGTAGTCAGTCCCAGTGGGTTTGGAGTAGGCCAAACACATGAATCAAATGCTATACTTGGTGCCTTGCTATTTCCTTGGAGTGTGAAGTACATCCTCACTTCATTACTCAAAGCCATTGACTTACGCTTATTCATTATGTAGCCTACAATACAGGTTGATTATCTAAGGCATTAATAATACATGGAGTTTGATCCAAGTTAAATATGATTTATCAAGCAAGTGTAAAGCAATTTTTCCAGATACCTTTCTCCTTCATATACATGCAGATGTGTGACTATGTGAAGATGGACATGTGCTGATTCAGCTGGCTGATTATATGGCAATTATGTGTGTAACTGGATCATCTACATTTCTGTTGACCGTGTCGATTGGTGACATATTCTTCCTCACATCGCTGTGTGCATAGGTTGTATAAGAGTGTACAGAAACCAACTTATTTTCTAATGTATCCCATGCAGGTGTGCAAAGGAAACCTGTGGAGAGAAAAAATTGGACAAAACAGAGCACAGAGAACATATCTCAGAGACGCTCGTCTGTCTTCATTGTGTCAAATGGAAAAAGCAGGCCACTGGGCCAGAGCACAATGTTAGAACAAAGGTCATGTGGGCAACAGTGGAAAAATCATAAGAAAAACATTTACCTGGTCTGTTTTTTTACAGCTTACTGTCTTACTTCTTCCTGCTGTTACTGTGTGGCGTATCTCTTGCCAGGCTGCTTTGACAAATATAAGCTAACTGATGCAATAGGAAAACCTTTTAAGGTTTTTATTTTTCCCTCTTCATCTCCCATGGAGTAACACACTAATGGATCTATTTTCCAGCTAAGAGCATATCTTACCTAATGTCCTATACAGGATTAATAAACAATTTATGACTGTCAGTCTTCAAAAGGACTGATAGGCAGGTTTTCATACAGGATTTGAGTGCTGAAATGTTTTTTTCTTTGTTCAAACAAAATTAAAAAAAAAAAAGTCCAATGTGTATCAGCCGCTTATTGAAAAAAACAACAGATAAGCCAATTAATATTTACAATACCTTTCCATATCTGTTTAATTATCTTACTAGAGTCTCATCTGTATCCATATATATCTTGTTACTTCGAAGTAAATCACCAGGTGATGTCCCATTTGCAAGTATATCTCCAATTAGCTTAGCAAATGCTTTCTATTAGAAGATAAACGCTCTGAAATTGGATGTGGGATTCCTCCAGAGATGGAAGAGCTTGCAGTGTTTGCAAGTAGTTAATGAAATGTGCTGTAGTTTGAAAGAGAAAGGGGGCATACTCCTGTACAATTCATAGTTTTTGAAGATACATATTGGTGAAATAACCACATTATTGATACTCTTTAATACCTCCCAGACCTGGAGATAACAACAGGAAACTCCTGGAAAGGGAGCTAAGATTAAATCTCTGCTGGCAATCCCTGCGCAACTTTTACACACAATCAGCTGCCTGGCTCACTGCCAAGATATCGCGGAGGTGTGAGAACAATTGGAGAGTGGTGAAATATTTGGTGGCAGAGAGTGTTGTGTGTGTGTGTGTGTGTGTGTGTGTGTGTAATGAGTGTGAACCTGGTGGAGGATTTTGTGCTTGTGACTCTCTCTTTCCCTGACCATCTGTTGGTCTATTCCCTCTCTCATCTATATGGATAACAAGACATGCATTGGAATAACTAATACAACAGGCCTCATATGGTGCATGTGCACTAACAAGGTGGTACAGATTGCAGGGAGATTCTAAGAAAAGTGTGCTCTGCTGAAGGTAAAGGCCATACCTGGGACTGTGGAGCTACAGTAGCATCATGAAACAGTGGTTATTATACAGTCTTGTGCAAGGTCATAAATAGCATCCTCTAGCATGAAGATGTGTGTCTTCGCCTGTTTGACCTGTCTTTTAGAGCAAACTATTGGAGAGGCAGGCAATGTTCTCCAACCCGTGGGAGGAGGTTATGGTTGTGCTGGTTCAACAGAGGAGAGAGATAGATGGGGAAATAAAGAGATAGAGAGGGGTAGTCTTAGTAGGGATATTCCTCAGTGGAGCCTCCAGTGGTAAAATAACATGAGGTGCCAGGGCTGGGCTCGGAGGAGCAATCCCTCAAGATGAGCTCTATGCTAAAATGGAGAGATCGGAAGTGTCGTTGTCCTGAGGGAAAGACTGTCCACATCCAGATGTTTAGTGCATGGTTGATGATTGATGCCTAGAGGGAGTGTAGTGATTGTAAATGCGCACACACACACACTTAATATATGTGTACGTGTTAGTCAGGGATTCTCAGTAAATATTTCAAAGGGCCAAGAGAGAAAACAAAGGGAAAATGGATATCAGAATCTGGAGCAGCAGTCCCAGAAGAGACACAGAAGGAGCCCCCTTCTCCCAGTTACAACAGAAATAAAATTGTTTGATCTATACCGCTCCTGCTTATATTGTTATCTGCTGTAAACCTCCACCCTCCCGACTGTGCTCATTGTAGTACTGTGAAACTGTGAAGGCCAACAAATATTTGCAGATGAATAGGCAGAGCAAATATGTTTACTCAGGCAACCTGCAAAATACTTGATACCTCCAGGGAAGCATTGTTAATTTGTAGCATTTTTATACACCTTCCCACTTTAATTAGCACTTTTGGAGAGCAGCCTCCCCCTACCACCAGCACATAGAGAAGTCAAACACCTGACTTTGCCTGGCTTCTTGAATCATTAGTACCAACAACAGCCATTCAGTTTTTTTCAACAGGAACCTTGTTTAGCCAAGCAAATCTTCCATTACTTAAATAAGTGTGTTGTGATTTCCTTATGGTCTGTTGGCAATTGGCGCTGTGCGTGGTGCTGTTTGACTGATGCTTATAACAGAGCAACGGCTGGAGGGGTATCCATGTTTTGTTACACGTGACAAAACATGATCAACATTTTATTTTGTAAACCACAGCCTTTCCCCCCTTTTTTTTAACCATACAATAGATCTATGTTGGGCGCACCTCGCTAAGACTGACTCAGAAGTGGGACTGGTGTTATGAAACTAAAAATTATATCTGTTTTTTTCAGTACTGGCTGCATGCTTGGTTGGGTCCTGGTTTAATTTAAGCACTGCCCGTGTTATAGTTCACCTTCCTCTACATACCCACATTTTTAAAAAACCCTGTGCAGGGCATTTGTCCTCTAAAGGAGATAAGTGTTTTTTTGACAAAGATAGTCTCTTATCAAAGCAGGCTAACACCACATCTGTATTGGCTGCATCATCTGAACCGCAGCAAACCAGAAACAGTCGCTTAATCAATACAACGCCCAAGATATTGATCAGGTCTTTAGTTAAGACCACTCCCTAATGGGCCGGGACACCTGTGTTTGTTGTACCTTGCAGAGTGGGTTGTCCATCCCTGGAACTAAACATCCTTATCAGTTTCTGGTCTCACACACACACACACACACAAACACACACACACACACACACACACACACAAACAAACGTGCACCCACAGCATCCTCTTAAACTGTTAATTTCCTTATCAGCACATTGCATGAACCAACAAATTCATTAGCATTGATTTCCCTTTGAATGCCTATAAAAAGGGCCATCCCTTCTCACTATCTTCTATTCTCTTTTCCTCTCTGTTCTAACCTTTTCTGCCATGTCCGTCTCTACGCTCCTCTGGCTCTAAGGGGATACTACTGTAGGTGAACTCTTGTTAATTGCTTGCAGCAGTTGGAGGTTATCAGCTGGCTGGCAGTGAAGGTCTGAATAATAAGCTGAGCAGAACAAGGCCCAGGTGGAAAACAATTAACACAGGAAAGAAAAGGCTGCTTTCTTAACAGAGAGGATGAAGTGTGAAGGCTCAGTAAAAACACATTTGGACCCAAAAGCACAACTCTTAGACAACTCCAATAAAACCCAAAACTCAAGGTCTAAAACAGGGAGGGAGGATAGATGAGACAAACTTATCCAATAGGGGGATTCGGCTATTGAGCAGGTGTCCTGAAGGCAGGCAGGGGGTCATAATGGGCAAAACTTAGGCAGGCAGAGAAAATGGCTAGACAAATGCAATCTGGTTGGGCATGAATGGAAGTGAGCCAGTATATGTGCTAATGGGATGATGGTGAAGTTGGAACAGGTGTGCAGGTGTGTGGGGAATGGGGAATTGGGGGAACGCAGGGGTTACTGCAGGGCAAGTAGGCAGGATCGGACACAACAAGAGACTGAGTACATCGCAAGGCAAATATTTGAGACTAAATGGTCTGTCATTGTGATATGAAGAGGGAGAAGAAGAGATAAGGTGAGGATGGTGCAGGTTTAAGGGTGACTTATAAACAGGGAACATGGGA
Organism: Etheostoma spectabile; assembly: GCF_008692095.1. Lineage (NCBI taxonomy): Eukaryota > Metazoa > Chordata > Actinopteri > Perciformes > Percidae > Etheostoma > Etheostoma spectabile. The sequence continues at coordinate 13,533,272 of NC_045748.1, read as the reverse complement.
GTGAAGGCAGTTGGTGGGCTGATTAGGTGCTGTATATAAAATCTTGCCCTGAGCAAGCCTCCGGCTGCCCTTTTCATGGTGATTTCTGCATTTCCATAATGCCACTTTCTTATGGTTGAGTGCGTGAGGTTGACACACACAGACACATACACATCCCAACTATACACCCAGCTCCAAGATTGATCTGCATTGGACAGCACATCAATTAATGTTTTCTTTTTCCAGATGACCTTGCCTTCATGGACAGAATTTCTGCTGAACTGAACATTCAGAAGTTTGTTTTCTATCCACTTATACGTATTATCTGAAACTTCTTTGCATATGTAAGCGTTCAACTTCAGAGCGCATCCATGCATGCATACTGAATAAGCAGAACACTAACCATAAACCCACCTGTAGGGCTCAGTTTTCATCTTTTGGTAACCTTCCCAGAATTGCGTGCATGTGCATTCAGCATTTCAAATAGAAGAGTCGTCAATTGCAGCATCCCTGTGGAAAATATTTAGGATAAATACTTTTAAGAGGATTTGTACAATTTAAGTGAAGAAATGGTGCAGTCAGGAGCAACATTTGTCTCTTTTTTTTCCAAATGTAACCCTCTTTCGAACACATGCACGAACACACTCTTCTTACATCAAGTCTCCACTGTTCATCCTCCACTTTATTGCCTGCAGGCACTCTAACTTGGAGTCTGAACTTATTATGCTACTCCCTCCTCTGAATGTTGGTGCACTCAGCTTGTGAATGGAGAAGGAATGAGCTCATTCTACCTGCGTCTGCACGAGGAATGGTTATGCCACAGACAGCTCGGTGAGGAAAGTGTAATGAGGAAGCACAGGTTTTTCTGAGTTGGGGGTGGCCCTCCCTTTGCATTCAGGATCGGCTTCTCCCTCTCAACCAATCAAGCATGACGTGATTTAAGCCTCCCGCCGCTGCAGGTAAACTCCACGAGAACAGATTTATGACAATGTTTAACTTTTTCCTGTAAGATTGCTCCAGGCTCTCTGTCCTCTCTCAAACCCAATCAACCAAAACGCTCCATTTCTCTCTCTTTGTCTCTCCTCTTATCTCCCTTCTTCTCGCTCTCTCCCTCCCTCAGTGTGTCTTGGCTGTGTCTCTCGATTTTGCACACTACAACACCTTTGTCCTCCCCTCCAAGAACTATGGAAAAAGGGATGACAAATCTTTCTTCTTAGCTGGGATTGCTGGAGGGATTGTTTTTTTTATTGATGGTGGCTGATTCCTTCATGCTGTGACCGAGGAAGGTAATGCTCCCATACTCTGCTTTCTCCTCGCAGCAAGCATTAAGCTTAAACGCTTACCCATACGAACAGTGTGCTTATGTTGTTAAACCAACATAAATATATTTTTGGACTCTTTTCTGGAGAGCACAGACGAAATAAAGAACATGACAGTCGGTTCAGTTTTCTGATAAATGGCCTGTGTGCTCCAGTAGTTGTGACATGGAGGGCCAAAAGAAAGAAAAAAAGATCGAGAGAGAGAATGGAGGGAAGATGACAAGATATGGTGTTTGTCTGAACTTTGAGAGGGGAGAGGTTTCATTACCTGAAGGACTTCAGCAGAGGATGTCTCTGCAGTGGTATATTTTCTTTTTCCACACTGCTTGTCAGAGTTGTGGCGCTGCTACATATACTTTTGTGTTTTTAGTCACTCTGGGGTTTCAGTGGCACCAGCAACAGCCAGACAGGACCAAGGAATCAGCTGTGATGGATGGCTGTGTCTGTCCTAGAGGATGGAGGGGTCACCGGGGTTCACTGCGGTGATGGAAACACTTCCCTGCTCGGCCCTGACTCGACTTGTTTAATTAACCACTTTGGGAGGACCAGTGTCTTCCTTTCAAGGTAAACACAGCCTGGAAAGTCCTTTCATTAGGACTTATTGTATCTGACCTCTGTGTGTCCAGTACTATGTGCGGTTTCCCGTTCAATGCAGTAATGACACTGCCACACAGAAAGGCATACAAAAATGTCCCAAGCCTTTCAGAGCTCCCATTCTCTGTAACTTCTCTGTTTCTATGTTCACACACCTCACTCATCTCTCTGATTCTCTCTGCTAGATTTCGTTTTATTTCACAGCGTGGCAACTTCATTGATCCCACCAAGACACAATTGCAGTTTCACGGTAAATTAGGCAAGGCACCATTGTACTTTTCCTCTTCTCATCTCTCATTTTCTCCTTTGTGCTCTCTTACTGTACCTTGTGGCCTTATTACACAGCACACAAACAGATAAGAAGCATAGACATAAATAACATTTATCCTATTTTTCACATTTGACTTCTAAGGGACAAACAGATCTCAGTGCTCCTTAGGGCAAGCAAACTCCTCTGAGTGATGCCTCTGAACAAGCAGATCAAACGTCTCTCCGCCGCCTAGCCTCTCTTCCTTTCTCTCTATTTCGGTTGCCTTCTTTCATGTTGGGGAACAGTGGCTTAAGTGGCTCTATTGGAGCTCTCTGATGGGCTCTCAAATGAAGCCTGTGTGAGCTTGGGAAAGAAATGGGTTTGCTCTGAAGCTCAGGCACCCGCGGCGCCCCCTGTCGTGTGCTCTGTGATCTGTGCAGGGTCCAATGAAAGCGGAAGACAGTGGAAAAACAAAGTATGCCAGGCTGGCAGGGAAGAGGTCAAGAAAAAAATGGAATGGGATGATTCATGCAACTTGGTTGGTTGGAGCATTTACATCTAATTTCAGTGGATGAGAGTTTTATACATGCAAAAAAAACATCAAATGTATTCACAATGGAAGGAGGACATGAAGAGAGGAACGCATGGACCTACAACTCCCCCATGTGGACATCCTGCAATAAAAAACTTTTTGAGAAGTGTTTTTAAAATCCTTCCGTCAGCACACATCCAATGGAATATTCCAATTTTATTGGCAATATACAGTAACCAAAATTGCTGCAATACTGGCATGATTGTGTATCCACTACTCTGAGAATTATCTAGAGTTATTAACTAGAGTCCATCCTACCTCTATTCCCAATGAAATGCCTAGCAAAACCGTTTAGTTTGTTCTAGCTTCAACAATTCGCCTCTGAATTATTCATATTACTTTAAGATTTCTGTTTGTCTTGTATCTTCCTCATTCACATGCAGTGTAGCAGGGCCCTTGGCTTTTTTCTGATAGGCTTATCTGAAAGTTGTTTTAGTCACTGTGTGTGGTAGTTGTGTGTGTGTGTGTGTGTCTACCAACACAAGTAGATCTGGGGTTTTGTATGTGATTTGCCTTTTTGCCAGCAGAGAGGATCAGTAAATCACAAACACATGGTCTTACTCACTAAAACTGGAAACGGAGCCTTCTTCTTTGGCTCTGTTTTTTGCACCTGTCTGTTTCTGTGCTGTTTATCTGCACTTTTTTATATCTTGTTTCCCGAATAATCATGCGCTTTCAGTGTGAAAACAAACACACACTGTTTAGTGCAGGTGCCAAGTGTTAATTATTAGATGCCACTCAGATCAAATGTTTTCATTTTCTTTCCTCTAATTACAGTTTGCAACAAGTGTCCCTTAAAACTGTAATACATTTTGCATAAACAGTGTTTCTGAAATTTTATCATCAATTTTATCATCTTTTACGCTTCAAAGAACTTATAATAGTTGCAGTATTGAGACTTTGTGTTTGTTGGTTGTGATGTTCTTTTCCCCCCCACATAGGTCTACTGTAGATAATAAGGTAGCCTATTTGGACCCTATGCATTGTGTTGCCATAACGATTAAATATGTTCCAACCACAGAAGCCTGTGTTCAATCTTGCAAAACATGTCTGCTACAGTGAACCAGTATCACTCTTCTCTTCTGATGTATTGAAATATAATTTCTTTTAGTAGTAGTAGTTAATGTATATATGTATATAGGCTACAGTGTATATATATATGTATAGGTATGTGTACAGTGTAGTCCTACATATGTGTATATGTGCATACATATATACATATATATACTGTATATACAGTATATTAAATATATATGTATTCATACTGTATATACTGTGTGTGTATATATATATATATATATATATATATATATATATATATATATATATATACATACATACAATTAAAATGACAGATAAATAAAGTCATGTACTTCTCAGCACAATCTTCCAATATTTTTATATGCAATTCAAACAAGAATAATAAAGTAGTAAAGTAGTCTCCAGTACAAATGCCTCCACAGTGACTGAAGTACAGTACTTGAGCAGGCTACATCGTACACCGGCATTGACTAGGCCTACATGCTACATAGCATTAGCACAGCATATGATGTTAAATTAAAGGTGATCAAATAATGTCACGCTAAATAGGCTATAGGCAGTGTTGTGATGGAACAAAGTACAAATACTTTGTTACTGTACTCACTACTGTACTTAAGTAGAACTTTTCTTGTGTCTGTATTTAACCTATTTATATTTTTGGAAACTTTCGCTTTTCCTTCACTACATTTCCCATTAGCCTCTTTGAAATGTTTTCGTATGTTGAACAAAAACATTAAAATTCTTGTTTCTGTTTTTCTCTTTGTTAATGTCAGACTTTTAATTTGATGTTTTAAAAAGGTTTGGACACCCTGAATATTATGCTTTACTATAAGGAAGCCACAATAAAGTTCATAATCAAAGTTTTTTCTTTACTTTCACTTCTAATAATTAAGTACTAGCCTACATTTAATATCAGAAAATCAATTTTGACACCAGTACAGCAGCCTAAATTTTTAGATTAAGACTTTAACTTCTATCAAAGTCTATCAAGTCTTTTTATAATAAAATATAATTGTAATTGTTATTCTCCTCTTATTTCGTGAATTCCCAGTTTTAAATGGCCGCTCGAGGCTGAAAGAAGTTGTGTTTATATGCTAAATACACCGAAGCCGATTATGACCCGAGCCCGGAGGCAGGGCAGCGGAAGGTAAACCTGCAATGTTATTGGTCGCCTTCATGTCAGGAAGTGTCAAGCAACCAATTGAACGGCGCGGAGATTTATCTCTGCCTTTGACCGTCCGACGTAAAGTACCTGTCAACACAATGCACATCTTCTGTAAAGGTAATGAGTTTTCTGAATGTTTTTCTCTCACAGTTCAGCTGTTTAACCGGTGCTGTAATACTTGTAAAAAAAAAAAAAAAAAAAAAAAGACGGAACACTAATCATCCCCGGAGACAGTCGCAGCGGTTTTATGAACGAAGTGTGTCCCTCTTTTATTATCTGCCCCAGCCGGCCGGACATTGGGAATGGCATTTGTTGCCACTGGCAGGATGGAGTGGCTGTGGCAGCGGTGCCCTAAAGAGGCTGTCTTCCTCTCTGTCTTTCGGTCGATGCTGCTCGTTTCATGTTTGGTAAGATCCACTGTCATTATTCCATACGCGTTCATGATCATTTCACATTTGAAAAGTTTGAGAAAAGTCCTAAGTAATCCCTAACGAGAAGGCTTTGCCGTCGGGAAACGCTAAATGGTTATTTCTTGCGTTTATTCTCTAACATATTTGTGTTAGGATTTACGCGCAGCTATGTCTGGCTGTGATGCTGTGCAGAGAAGTAGGACAGATTATAAATTGGTCACTGCGCCCAAGCCGAGGCCTATACTCATTTATCTGTGACAGACAGCGCCAAATAATAAGAGGATGAATACTGAATCTAAGCCAATCCAAACATGCAATCCGTTCAGAGGACAGTAGATAATTAAATTGAGTTATAACTTCGTCTCATCCAAACCTAAAACAACAAGATACAGCCAAATGTCCAAATAATTTATGTCAGATACAAAACATCATCCCGGGATGCCACAAACATGCATCTTAAAGCCTGTTAGGTAACTCTGACATTTCAGCCCTTTGAGATGTCCCTTATTGCACCCACACCACACCCAACCCCCCTGTATAGCTCTTGGTCCTGTCCGTGTCCATGTATCCTGGGTTGCAGTCCATCGGGGTCCAGCTTCATTCAGCCGTCACAGGGAGTTATGTACCAGGCCACCACTCTGTTCTTCTTATCAACAGTCCCAACAAACAGGCAGCCAAGGACATTGGCAGGTACAGTAGTAACACCCTACAGGTGATATCTCACAGTCTGCATCACACTTAGGGCTGAGCGATTACTCCTTTTCAAATCAAAATTGCATTTTGAAATAATACGATTAGCTAATCGAATGTGAATATATAGTCGAATGTTTGGTATAACATTTTTTATTCCCTTTTTGTATTAGTAGATTTACTGTTATTCAGAAGATAAATGCTGGAACAATGTAACATATCACAGATTGTTTACAATAATGCCCTCTTTTTAGTGTATTTTTCATTTATTTTTTGTTACTTTATGTAACAAGATCATAGAAGGTGCAATATGTAGATGCTGTTATTGAACATGAGGCATATCAGATCTGATTTTTTTTTATAATTATAACTTCAGCTTTTGTGATAAATGTTCCATGTTTATTATAAGAAAGTGCTTATTGCTTATCGCTGGCAATTCAATATTCTCATCCTTCCACAAGAATATAGAGCAGTTTTGATGGTGTCTCATGTTATAATGTTCCATGACATGTTTAACCTGTTACACAGTGAATATTGAACTTTAGCTGTTCTTAAAAAAATACTAACAATAGCATATCGAATCGTAATATCTGGCCAAAAAAAATCATAATTTGATTTTTTTCAACAAATCCTTCAGCCCTAACACTACTGTAGCGCTTTGAAAATGAAGGTAAATTTGGGAACACAGGGTTTCACTTGTGATGTTAAATGATTCAGCTCAAAAACATTTAAGGAAATAGTTCTACATTTTGGCGCCTCTAAAGCTCACTAATTAGTTAACATGGCATTTTATGTCTGGTTTGTTTCAGTGTTCACAAAAAAAAGAAGTGTAAAAACTTTACTGAAAACTCTGCTGGTTTCCTGGCACTGCACCTGGCCTAGAAAGCCACAACATTTTGTTTTTACACTTTCAGTTCATGCACAGATTAAACGGGATAAAACATTTTAATTAGTGAGCTTTAGAAGTGCTGGTAGGCAATTTTCTTTTTAAATCTTTGGAGAGAGCCACGCCACCTGTTACCCCTGCCTCCAGTCTTTATGCTAAACTAATCTAACCGGCTGCTAGCCCAAATTCATATTTACCATACAGACATGAGAGGCATCAGGGTCTAACTCTCAGCAACAAAACAAACAAGTGTACTTCCCAAAATACTAATACAACATCAAACTATTCCTTTAAACTGGATGCTAATTAAATTCCTTTGCGCATTTCAAAGTCATCAACCAGACATACGGTAAAGTTTGACTTTTCTGTCTGGAGAAGAAATACAGTCCTGTCAAACCCGCAGCGCTGTGTTTGCACTCTCATTTAGTTTGTTGGCATTTTAGCAGCATGTAAATGAGCTCTATTTACCACGTGTCAAAACAGAAGGTATTGGTGCACAGTACGGTTTGTCAGATATTTAAATCATCTCCTTCAGAGACACATGTTAGAGGAGGAGGAGGCAACACTGAGTTGGTAATATACTATCATTTCAGCTAAGCAAAGTTTTTCATCTTATTTGAATCATAGTGCATAAAAGTCTTTTCCTGCAACCTGCTTGACAAGCAACATAATGCCGGGCTCAGTTTCATGCTGTAAATGATAAACACCTTGTGGCTTGTAAGCGTTTAATTTGTCTATCCTCTCTTTCCACGCCAACCCCCTCCGTTTCCATCCCCGCTCCCTACCATTCTGTCTTTGTTTTCCAGGGCGATCATGGAGAGGCGGCTGGCGGCCAGTATTAACATTCTCTCCAGGACCTCTACAATGTAAATCATATTTGCCCCCTACTTTGACACAACTTCGTACCCTGCTGAGGCACCAACACACAGACTCGCTTAGTTATAACGTTCCTCACATGTGCAGACACTTGCGCACACAAACACATATGTTCTTTTTTTTTTCTCTCTCCTACATAGCTGGTTACCTAGGAAACCACACAGTGAATGGGCTGCATGTGAATGCTTTTATCAGTTTTCCAATCACTAGATACTGAGTGGAAGTTAGCCTTCAACATGGTCATACGTTGATATACGTGGATTAGCTTTCCTGTTAATGCATAACCACAAAAGTAACAAGGAAGAAAGAACTGAAAAGAATGGAGAGTAACCGAATAGAAAAGTCCGCGTTAAATCTGTTAACTAAACAGAGCTTTAGATAAAAATCGAGGATGTGGTTGGATTAGTTTAGGGGGTGATGGAGGTGGTGTGTTTGTTGTGTGAATGAGTGCAGACGTGTAATGAAGAAGTTTCAGTTATATCCAGGCTTATTTAGGCTTACACTTCAACATTTGTTTTGACATTTTATGTTTAAATATGGGTTGTTAGTTTGGGTTTTGCTGTCTTTCACAAGCCATATGAAAAAGCAACGTGTTTGAAAGCAAAGAGGCAGTTTTGCACTTGACATCATAAAAGCCTATCTGGAACAGTTTGACAGTGTCACTGTAAATCATAGCTGCCGTAATAGATGGTCGGGCAAGTTGTGATTGTTGTGTTCTTTTGGAAAATACAGTTTTTTATTAAAGTTTTTTTTTTACTGAATTTAAAGGCTCTACACCCTGTACAGATATTTTTCAGCCCCTAGTAATTGAAAGGATAACTACTGTTTTTTTCAACCTAGACTATATTTTTCTATGTTTTTGGGTGTAAGTGACTGATGGAACAACAATCGTTCCATCAGTAATAATAATAATCTGAGCCTGTCATTGGCAAAACAAACACTTTTGTGAAGGTAAATACAAGCTGGATGATTGCCCTATTAACTTACATTGTAGCTTGCTTTGCCGCTGCGGACTGCAGCGATTTTGCTTAACACTGGATTAATGTCAAAGATTGTTGTTCCCATCAGTCACTTAGACATAAAAACATAGGAAAATAGGGTCCAAGTTGAAAAAACGGTAGTTACCCCTTTCAAAGTACTTCATGTGCATGGTTCAGTTCTAATTTCTTTGGTTTTCTGGTTCTTTAGGTACTATTGGAACGGTGAAATCCAGGACGCAAGTGAAGTTCTAATGGTAAGCTAAATGACAAAGTCCTTTTATGATAAACATGCTCAACAGGCAAGCTGAAATACTAAGCCGACTGTAAAGATGAAATGTCAATGTTGTTGCAGCTGGTGAAAACAAAGACCTCCAGGATCCAGCAAGTCATAGAATACGTGAGGTGAGAGGTTGCTTTATGTGGTGGTTATTTCAGACGATCTCAAACTGTTTCAAACCAACTTTATGCTTAAAGCTGTAGTGCGTAATTTCTGTCGCCCACATGAGGAATTTTAAATAATGACAACAACACTGTTGGTGCATCCACATGACACAAACCTATGGTGGTTGGATACCACCCTCAGCCATCCTCCACACACTTGTTAGTAGCCGAGGAGGACACGGAAGATTCAAAAAACATGATGGTAATTATCTATGCTGGAGTTTCTTTGCACGAAAGGCGTCGGATGACTCCATTTTATGAACACATCCATACTGAGAAATACAGAGAGAGCTGTATGGAGCTGATAGTCTTAATTAGCTTTGTAGCAACTCATTAACATCAGAAGTTACGCACTAAAGCTTTAGGCTGTGCATTCTACTGTAGAAATGCTTTAAAGGATCATTGCGGTTGTTTTTAACTTGGACCTTATAGTGTACTTAAAATTACTCCACTCTTAATAACAAAAAGGACCTCCAATGTTCCACTGCACTGGTCATCAAAACTGGGATCAAACAATTACATGATTTTATTTCTAAAAATAATTTGTCATAATATATTGTTTTCACTCATTTGTAGTTGCTGTGTGTAAGAGAAATTAAAATAGGTGTAAGAAGGTTTAGTTGCTTCAGCTTGATGACGTCAAGTTTGACATCACAAAAATGGGAAATATCTGCTTTTGAATTTTTTGTTTAAAGTTTGTCATTATGCAACCAATAGTTTTTATAGATTATATTTCATTGGTATAGAATTGCAGAATTTACTGGATGTTCTCATTTCACATATACATTACTTGAAGAACTTTCCACTACAACACCATCAAATAACCGTTAAGAGTTCTTCGTCCACATTTCCGCTCATTTAGCCATTTGTGATTGATTGCTGCTTCTTTCTTTGCCACAGTGCAGACACTCTTCTCACTTGCTCTCTGCTTTACTGTTATTGTTGTTACTTTTTAATACTTCTTCCTACTTCTCAAACTATGGAATCTTTAAAAACATTTCCTTTCTACAAAATATTTTGAGAGTATGATTTATGAACAGTAACTTAGAGGTGTAGCTATCTATAAATGGAGCCATACCTTTCCCAAGACTCACTGAGACAAAATCAGTGAATTAATGTGTTCTACCTGCTGGGATAATCTGTGTGCAAAACCTTAAGGTCCAAGACTGTACTCCCACAGAGGGCACATTATGTGGATTTTGCTGAGTCTACTTCAACCCGGGACATCTGGGGCATAGCCAAAAGGGGAATAAAGGCCCTCGGCAGTATAATTGGAAAACAGGTTTGAAACATTAATACATCTTCTTTCGACTTAAGTGGAGATGGCACATGTTGTGGAAAGGGGGACAACTAATCTAAAGACACAATTCAACCTGTAACTCAAGTTGGGGGAGAGACAACTATCTGATCAATAAACACAGCAAGATGAATCCTATTATTGTACATGTTGGGGCCAAAGATATTTGCAGGAATTTATAAGTCAGGATTTTATTGATCTTTTTCAATGAAATCTGTGTGGACGAACTGGAAGCCCAGTTTGTTATTAGTGGACCCCTGCCAACATTCATCAGAGGGATCAAAAGGTTCAACAGACTCTTATCACTGCACACATGGCTCAGCAAAACCTGCAGTCGGAAAAGGATCAACTACTTATACCTTCAATCTGTTCTGGAGATGTAGGTATCTTTTCAGGCCGGGCAGCCTCCACTGAAGCAGAGCTGGAGTTAAAGTACTGATGGACCACGTCTGGTTGCACTGAGCAGCCTTAGCGCCACAAGGACAAAACATCACTGCCCTAATGTCAGCGTGTTAATAATCTCGATTTTGCCAGACCTTCCTCCACAACGCTGCAAAGGATGGTCTGGCTAGTCCACTCAGCATTCCGCGATGGGAGAAAAATGCGCTCTGATTTATTGGCATTTCTTTAAACCAATCACATCGTGTTGGGCGGTGCTAAGCGCGGAGTGAAACCATGATGCATCTGCAAAATAGCCTCGGGAAGGAACTTGTTTTGGTGGAACGTGTACGTTCAGAAAACTCTGAATGTCTATATAGTCTACCTAGCTGTCTAGATTTACCCTGCAGAGACCTGGGGAGCAGTTAACCATTTTAGTAGTTATAGTTTAAAATTACAACACAAAGAAATATTCAGTGGAATTACAGGCTGAATGAGAGCAATCCCGGAAGTGGAACGTGGTGGATATCGACTAGCGTGTTGACAACCAGCTCATCTCCTAATTCTTCCTCCCTTCACTTTCCCATCTCCCCTGGCTCACCCCTTTTAAGGCGCTGACACACCCACCCGATAATCAGCCGTCGGACAGTCCTCGGTGAACTATGTTTGTAAAATACAACATCGTATTTTGAGCGAGCCGCCATTATGGTCAGCTTTGAATCTCCTGGACAAGCCAGATCCATGTGACGCGTTCGTCATTTCCAGGTTTAATTTTTTTGGCGACAATACAGATTAGCACCGCCTGCTGTTATGGAGATGTATTATGTCTTGTGCACGAGCAGAACGTATGCTCAAGTCTGCGTCGCTTTGGTATGTTCCGAGGCCCTTCTGGACCGACGGGAGCCGAGTGATCAGTCCAACTGGCTTTTCTGGATTAGGATAGGATAGGATTCTCTGATAGAATGGGAGCACTGGTTACTGCTGGCATTAGTTCACTCCCTGCTCACTGGCACAGCATTTGCCTCCACCCCAACCAAACCCATTCTGTTATTCCAATCTGTTTCCAGTCGTTGTGCTCATTTTGTGAACGGCATGTTCCTTTTACTCTTTTTGACAAGTAACAGAAGGGCCAAAATGTACTTAACAAAATGTGCTCTTATCCAATAGCAATTATTGTCTGCCTTCAAAAACATGTTTTAAATTGACAAAGAATGCTTTTAACAATTTAGCTTTAATAAATGTCAGGTCTTTGGCAGGCACATACTTTTAGTTGATAATTTGATTATCAAGTACAATCTGGATTTGATGTTTTTAACTGAAACTTGGTTAGACCAAGTTAATGGTGAAGCGTTCTTATATTCTTAGCATTAAGTCAAATCCTCACAACTTTGGTTTTAGGAGTAAAGTGCATTAGAAAGGAAGTGGAATGGCCAATTTGTTTAATAATTTGCTAACACTTTACAATAAGTGTCACGAAAACTAAGGGAGCAAATGAATGAAAAGAATGAACGAGGAACTAACTGCAAGTTCCATTTAGTAACCATTACCTAATCCTAAACTTCTAATCACATTTTATAGAGTAGCTAACACTAAATCCATAATTAGTTTATTGAGAAATAAGTGAGAACCAAATTAGGAACTATTGATAATTGATTGATCCTTAAAAAGTATAATTAAAGTACAATTATAGTATAAAGTAATAATTATTTCTAATGGAGCACTATATGGTAGATAATGACGACTTACTCGAGAACAGCCTTGGAGATCATATATGTATGAATCATTAAGAAATTAGTTCCTAAATATCTGCAGTTATCATTTAGTTCCCGATTTGTCCCTCACTCGATTCTCAATTAACTAACCATTAGCTTTTTTTTTATCAAACTCGATTAAGAGTTACTCATTAACTAATGGTAATGCCAATAGCAGTTAGTTCCTCATTTGTTTCCTGGTAACTTGTCAAATTTTGTGGACCTTATTATAAACTGTTAACAATAATTCTTTCCAGCGCAGGCAGATGTCTAAAAGGAAATGTGCTTGTTTTGAACATGTTGCTCTTTAAATTCCTCAGATCCATTTGTATACTTAATCATCTACAGTTGCCACTTAAATACTGTGGAAACGTTTTGGATGACTTTGCTGAACAGCTACTTCTGCCTTCAGGCTTTTTTGAATAATGTTTTAAATGCAGGAGCTCAGATCTGCAAATAGTCAACACGTCTCTACTCTCAGGCTATTACCCACAGGCCCTGAAAACTGCAGTTAATAATAGTGCATTCCATTTGTACTTGAAACTCTGATTTTCCGAGGTCAAAGTCAGAAACACGCCCCCTGACCTCAGATTATATTTTATTATATTTTTACTACCTTTGTGTCTTGTATAAAGCACTTTGAATTGCCTTGTTGTTGAAAGGTGCTTCACAAATAAATTGTCCTTATCTACTACAGATATAAGTTGCCTCTATAGTGTTCATCTAAATAAAGAAATTGTATGTTCTATCTGACATGTTTGTGTTGGTCCCTTTTAAGGTCTGTCCACCCCTATGAAAACCCAGAAGTCCTCAGCTTCCCAGTGGAGGACGGCAATCTGGCTTACATGAAGTGGATGGATGAAGCCATTCCGGAGGACTGATACATCATTAAAATCAGAGCCGATCTCTGCATGGACTGCAGCCGAACAGAGAAACTGAGCCATGCCTGCAGGCAGTTAAAGGCTTCGGATCGAACGGTTCAGAAAGCACTCTATTGAACAAAAGTTCAGTATGTGACATTTATGCTATTTTATGACTCTGACCTTTTCATTGTAAGTTCCACCATGTACAGTAAAGATTTTATTTCACTCCTTTTAAAAGAAGTTTTGTAACACAGTCATAGAACATACTTACTTCTGATGGCTTTGCAAGTGTCAGCTTACTCTAAATAACAGTCCCAGTTGACCAGCCAGTTTTGAAACTATAGTGGGTTGTTTCTGTGGCCCCCATGAGGAATTCTAATGACAACACCACTATTGTTGCATCAACATGACACAAGCCTTCTGTAATCACGCCCTCAACTCTCCTCCACGCGGTTGCTAGTACCAAAGGAGGATTCGGAGGATTAAAAAAACATGATGGACTCTTCAGAAGATCAGAATTCAGAAGATTCAGAATTATCTTCACTCGAGTTTCTGCACACGAAATTTGCCTGACGACAACATTTTTTAAACACAGTCATGCTGAGAATTACAAAGACTGTTGTGTGGCACTGATAGTCTTAATAAGCTTTGGATCAACTCATTTGGCAATGATTTGTATATAACAGGCTTTCATTAATATAGAAAAAGTTACACACTAAAGCTTTAAATCAATAAGCAAGTAGGTAACTATAACAGCACTTTGTGCTATGTCTCATTTATCTCTACTTGGTTAAACTGGCCACAAACCAGCTTTTAAAATTGGATGACAATTTAAACAGCCTGTGGAAAGTAACCATAGAATAAGTGAGATATGACATTTAATTTATCCATTACTGCTTGTACATTGCTGCACCTCATGTACACATAACACTAATGGCAGTAATCTTTGAGTATTTGCATTTGATGATGAATGCCCTCTAGTTCTGCTTTTTACCTCCGCCAAGGAGGTTGTGTTTTCGGTTTGGTTTGTCCTTTTGTTTTTTTATCAGAATGCTCCTGGCCCGATTTTAATGAAACTAAGTGGAAGGGTGTAGCATGGGCCAAGAAGGAACCCATTCAATTTGAGATTGGCTCTGAATCACAAGGCGTATAGATAAATTATTTTTCAATTTTGTTAACTGTGCAGGGTGTTTCTGCTGCGTTCATGTGGTGTCGGAATTTTCAGTAAAATGACTTCCAGACTGTGAACATTCACAGTGCATTAACAGGGAAGATGTCTGCGTTCTCTGAATGCCCTTCTAATTATTTATGTATTTAAATAAATTGACATCACTCTTGTCGGCGGCCATTAAAGTTTGCCTTAAAGGTAGGTTTAACGTAGTTTGTCCTGGAACATATTGATGTCATGACTTATACTATACTGATAATAACTATAGTTATTGTAATTGGTGTAGCATAGACATGTTCTGCCGGTTTTTGGACTTAAGATTGCCCATACTATAACATTACTTCATACTAGTTATTGTTATTAATTTGAAAGTCAAAACTTTTCTAAAGTTGTTCGCTAAAACGTGAAGGCATTCCAAATGAGAGAAACTTGAGGAGCCACACTCAGACAGGACAACAAAGCAATCTACCCACAGTTCAATGGATTATTGATCTGTCAGGCTAGAAGTTTTACTTTATTGCCTTTAGTACTGTATTTACAAGTAAAAAAGGCAATACTGCTGAATTTCAGTACTCCTTTTGCTCCTGGTTAGCACAGGTTGTAATAATAAAAAAACCACCTCGCCTCAAATAGAGCTTCACCATACTACGGAAGATAAATGAACAGTTATGACTGACAGCTCTCTTTGTTATTGCCTACTTGACCCAGTCCCTCCTTTGTATTTCTAACAACTAATTATAAGATGTTTTAATTGTTTTGTTGGCATTGTGAAGAAACTGATGCTGATCCGAGCAGGTCTCATTTGGATAACACATCCTCGATTTTGAAAGGTGCCAATGGAGTAGTCTTGCCTAATAAAACTTAAATTAAATCACAAAAACAAACTAATTTGGTCATCAGCTCTCAGCTACACTTCATTGGAGATATGGTACATGGCCACAAAGGTTTAATTAATTACATATTCAAAGATTTACAACAAATTTGGTTTCACCATGTCATATTTGCGGTTATACAGGTTAGCCATGCATGCTTACCTCGTTAAACAAAGATATGCATTCAGTCTGCAGAAAAGTGTTTCCGGCATGAGGCCCTAACAAAAGAACTGCAGACACAGTTTGGTCAGCGTTGTGTCTGTGGAGCCGAAATAATCCTCCCCATCAGGTTCAGAGATCAGGCCATGTAGTGTGTGTGTGTGTGTGTGTGTGTGTGTGTGTGTGTGTGTGTGTGTGTGTGTGTGTGTGTGTGTGTGTGTGTGTGTGTGTGTGTGTGTGTGTGTGCGCGTGTGTGTGTGTGTGTGTGCGCGTGTGCGTGTGTGTGGGTACCCATTCACATACATGTGTGTGTACAAGACATGTTTGTGTTTGTGTGCCTTTGTGAGTAGTTATGGCCGACTAGTGATCAATGGAACTGTGGAAAATAAATATTGTAGCAAACAAAAACAAAAAAGTATCTTGCAATTTTATTAAATGTTCAGTAGATGGTGGTG
Source organism: Etheostoma spectabile (assembly GCF_008692095.1). NCBI lineage: Eukaryota > Metazoa > Chordata > Actinopteri > Perciformes > Percidae > Etheostoma > Etheostoma spectabile. The sequence goes on along the minus strand of NC_045748.1, from coordinate 13,517,106 downwards.
TTTCAATTCACATAAAGACATTCTGCTGTTACTTTTTCTTTTTTTTTCTTCACATCTTCATTAAAGTTTATACAACACAAGTTTATAAATACACTATATGTCACTATACAATTACATTTTTAAATAATGACATTGTAGAAACATGTCTTTAGTATACATTAAACATTCATGCTCAAAACAGCAGCCTATTTTTCACATGTAGTTACATATCATCCCGTTCTGTTCCATTAATCAGATCACAATTATTTTATAATAAGTGCAGCTGAAGAAGTATTTAGACTAACAATTAAGTGTGCAATTAAGTTGCATCTAAATATCACTCTTTGAACCATAAACAATCAACAAATAATAATCTCAAGTCGTAAAACATAAAAAATTGTAAACAAAGCCATCAAATAAAATTAAGTAAAAACATATTTAAATTCCACAAACATATTTCACTAATGGCTGTAGGCTACATTTAAACTACAGCAATTATAGTTGGTATACATCAACATTACTTGGGCTTCTTCTCAAAAGACAATCTATGCGTAATGAATGACAACATCAAAAGTTACTTTTGAGGCACTTAGCAAAGTAATCTTATAACCGACCATAAGTAGCCTAGTTCCAAGTCTTTTCAATAGTGGATTTGATTATTCTTTATTTTTTATAGCCTACTTGGCACAGTGAAGACATTATTATTAAGCCATAAGTATATTCTAGCATCAACAATCTACCCTCATTCCACTGTTACCAGGCATTCACATTGGAAGGTTAGGATAGCCGATTGGTCAGGTGATAGGACCTGAACAAATCGGGTGCCGTCACCTTGCACAAGCATAGACACCTGGCCAATAGTAGCTTGAGAATGCCATTGAAAGGCGGGTCTTGAAGTTGCGTGGATTCCATAATCACGCCTCACTTCCACTCCTCTTCTGCCAAGAAGTCATTTGAAAGAGGTTTGGGAGCCTTTCTCTTCCATTTTACATGAAATGACATTCAACCTCATACAATGAGCTAGTGTGAAGATGAATTTTACATAGTGAACAATGTGTCTTTCACATGTACTGTATTAGTATCATTATTATTGCTAAGTACCAATTCCAATGAGCACTGGTTGCTGTACATTCAACATTAGTTTTCACTTCTTTACATAAACACTTTGTGGATTGAAACTCTCTTAAACACTGTAACAGTAATTATTTGACTGAATCTCTCTGTTCTTCTGTACAGACCTTCTACAGTAGACTACATTCAGTCGGCTTACTGTAATTGGTCAATGCAGCTAAAGAAACATCATACTGTGGGCTATATTTTTACATAAATATAATCGAACTTGTGTAAACACAGACATATGGCTGGCTCCTTTTCTTCCTCTGTGTCATTAAATTCTCCATGGGAAGCAAAGTAAGGGACAGGATAATTAAGAACAAGCTGATAACATGCTCTCACTGAGAAATTCAATAAACTGAGGATAATAACACACACACACACACACACACACACACACACACACACAAACTTTTTTTTCATAGTATCAAATTATAACAAAAGTTGTCTTGAGACACTACAGATAGAACAGGTCTAGACCACACTCTATAATTTACGAAGCTCCAACAATTCTAGTAATTCCCCCA
>NC_045748.1:13514292-13515477 GCF_008692095.1 Etheostoma spectabile | reverse complement strand
AATTAGTGTGTGCGACAGTGGCGAGGGAAAACTCCCTTTTAGGAAGAGGCGTTACAAGGTGTAGCGTGGCATTAGATTAGATTAGATTATACTTTATTTATCCCACAACGGGGAAATTCTGTCGTTACAATTAGCCGCATAGCACAACAGCAAAAAACAAAAAACAAAAAAAAAACAAAACACACAAACAGTAACACACGAAAGAAATACAAGGCAAGAATACAGGCAAGAAATAGACAATAAAAATATGGTAGACTGAGTAAGTAAAATGCCGTCAAACAAAAGGAATTTTAAAGTGCGGTTGCCTTGTAAGAAAACAATATTGCGGTGTAAGTGACGTTAAATATAAGTTAATGTGTAATTAGAGCAAAGAAGCAAGAGTCGGTAGCATAATTTAAATTATATTAACCATAAATATTGAAAGTAAGTACTTGTAATAAAAATAAAATACCAATATTAAAGATACAGAAAGTGTGTGATGTAGATGGGAGAAAAACAGGAACAGAAACTACAACACATCAGGTAGTGCAGGTGTTGTGAGTCTGACAGCGGCCGGATGAGGGACCTGCGGTACCTCTCCTTCTTACACCGTGGGTGTATCAGTCTGCTGCTGAAGGAGCTGCTCAGGGACCCCCAGTGTCATGTAGGGGGTGAGAGGTTTTGTCCATGATGATGTCACTTGGCTAACATCCTCCTCTCCCCTACTTTCTCTATGAGTCCAGAGGACAGTCCAGGACAGAGCTCGCTCTCCTGATCAGTCTATTGAGTCTGCTCCTGTCCCGGTCCGAGCTGCCCCCCTCAGCAGACCACAGCGTAGAGGATGGCAGAGGCCACCACAGAGTCATAGAAGGTCCTAGGAGAGTCCTACACACTCCAAGGACCTGAGTCTCCTCACAGATGGGCGACTCTGGCCCTTCTTGTAGAGTGCTTGGGTTGTTCAGTCCAGTTCATTTTTATTGTTTAGGTGAACACCCAGGAATTTGTAGCTCTCCACTACATCAATGTAGCTCTCCACTACATCAATGTAGCTCTCCACTACATCAACATAGACATGGCAGAGCACAGGAGGATGTAGCAGGATGCAGCAGGGTTCAGCAGGACGCAGCAGGACACTGCAGGACATCGCAAAGTGAAGCAGGGTATAGCAGGGAGTGCGGCAGGACCACGGCAACAGCTGCAACCAAG
>NC_045748.1:13505285-13514282 GCF_008692095.1 Etheostoma spectabile | reverse complement strand
CATCCTAATCCAAGGAAATATGCTGGGCGCAAAGAAAACATAAGGACTCCGGGACACACACACACACAAACACAAAGCTAGCTGATCTCACTAGGCAAGGATGGTAAGAGTAACGCTTGGTCATGTGCCTTTGCTGGTTGTTTTTCACGCCAAAAAAGTCACCTTTATCGTCAAGATTCTTGACGTCACTTGTGACGCTCTGGGTCGGGACGTACTCACTGATATACGGCACAAGAACGGGACAGTTGGGTTTTGTAAAAGATTGGTGGGGTTATAAAATGTATGTTTCTGGCACGCGCAACAAGAACTGTACACAAACTCCAGTCTCCTGGGTTGTTGGACCCATCCACCACCCCATCCAATGGTCGACCCCGACCAACCTAGCTTTTTTTAGCTTTTCAATACTAATACATATTACTTTCAAATTTGTAATCAACACACGCAAATAACAACATTAACATCAATAGATTACATAACGTGACCATTTTACGAGCTGCCATGAGACTGGGCTGCATATGCCGAAGGGGGCTTTTTGTGCCGTATCTGATGCTGAGTGCCAAAGCCCAAGCGTCCATATTTTACAAGTCAGGAGTGAAATCGGGTTTGTTGCACCACACCCTTCTTCACATTCTGCTTTCGTTTTGATCTCAACTACACACCCGTAAACTTTCGTGACTGCATCTTGTACAGTTTGTGACGCTTTTGCGGGGAACTGAAACTGGCCGCAGACATGAACAACTGGCCGAATCTAATGATATCCCCTGATTTTTGTACATGGTCTTCATATGGCAGTATATCGTGTATATACACCATATATGGCCTATTGAAATAGGTTAACAACAACTGTGAGCAACAACTCAGAGAAGTCAACATGGTAAAGAAAGAGGAGCTACAAGGAGTCCAAAAGCATTTCAAAATACTAGATCTTCTTAGATCTGCTCTTGTAAAGAAGGACACCCACAGGCTGGATAAACTGATCAGGCGGGCCGGCTCTGTGGTCGGCATGAGAAGCTGGACTCACTGGGGACGGTGGCAGAGAGGAGGACATTGGACAAACTGTGGACATTACTGACAATGCCAGCCACCCCTGCACACCGTCATCAGCACCCAGAGGAGCCGGTTCAGTGGAAGGTGCTCCTTCCACAGTGCCGGACCAACAGACTCAAGGACTCCTTTGTCCCTCATGCCATCCGACTATACAACTCCTCACTAGGGGGGAGGAGAAATAGGGCAGAGAGGACAATACATACTAACATACATACATACATACATACATACATACATACATAAATACATACATACATACATACATCACACACACATACATACATACATGCCACCTGGACTAAATTCACACCTGGTCAATTTATTTATAATCATTTTTAACACTGGACTAAACACTGACACTTTAATAATAATTTATGGTCTTTTCTTTGTTTATTTGACAAATGTTCTTATAGTTGTTTAAATTTTATTGGTATTTTGTTGATTTTGTTGTCTTTATACTGTCTTTTTATCTATTTTTTATTTCTTTGTCTTGCTAAAAAACTGCTGCTGGAACTTTCAATTTCCTGGGGATATCCCAAAGGATCAATAAAGAGAAGTCTAAGTCTAAGTCTAAGTCTAAGTCTAAAAGAAAATCAATTCAGCTTGTAATTTGGGTGACCTCAGGTGCAAGCGCAATCCTTGTGTTGAGTATCACAATCTAGAAAAGAGGCTGGAGCAGGGTGAATACATTGTAGGTAGGAGGAATATTTTAGCAGCAGACAGCTTACTAATGGGTTGGGAGGAGCGACTCCAGACAGAAAACTGCTCTTTCCTGGGAAGGTGCAACACGATTATACAGCTTCCAACAACCAATGATCTACTTTGTTTATCTGAATGGTTATGTTATAATGATATTTTATATTTTTTGCATTTTTAAGGAGTTTTGCTTTATGAACAATGCAATGCGTATTAAATAATATGCCCTCCAGTACAACAAGATGGAAGTTTTTCAAATAGGTTGAGAATGAGCTTTTACATTTAACACAGCATGGAGCCACTTGTCCCAAGGCAGCCGTGTTTAACACATACAAAATAAACTACATGTTTAGACTTTCTAACCTGCAATAGAGGAAGACGAGCTCTGCTGTCCCTTCTTTATGCTTCAAACTAACCAATAATAGCCTGTATAAAAGATGAGTATGCCTAATGAGATGGAAAAAAACTGTGATAAACTTTGAGAGCAGTAAGAGTAGACAGCAGAGACCAAGGAGAATTGGTGTGACCTTTTAAGATGGACAGCTGTGAAAATGGTAGTACCCTCTGTGACATCCATGGAAAAAGTCGCTCCATGCTTAATGGCGTGTGTAGGCATGCATGCATAATTACACTGTTTTGGAAAAAGTACATCCCTCAAATTATAAACTGCAGATTAAATCTGCATACCAAAACCAGTGTCATGTAATGGCTACAAGTTTTTAATCTAGTGAAAGAGAAGACTCATTCGTCTTACGATCACATTACTAAGAATCTCTGACTAACCCTGAGAAAGTATAGACTCTGTTTTGTAGCAAATCCTTGTAGTGGTGGATTTGTTCTCTGTTCTTCTGTAGACATGGTGGCATTCTGCCACTTGCCTCAAATTCACTAAAGATAAGATCTCGGACACACAGCCCAACTGATGTTGTGGTACATGCAAGCTCTGAATTGGTTTAGCGCTCCGTGTTGGAAGGTTACGTGGAAGGGATGGGCCAGTAACGGCTCAGTGACTGAGTGAGTAAGCCTACACACTAGAAGGTGATTGCTTTCTTCCTCTCTTCAGCACCTCCTCTTCTTCATACTACACTGACCCCCCCCTCCATGCGCCTCCCATCTCCCTGCCTCTGTGTACCTCATAAATCACCATCTGCAGTACATGTGTTTTGCGTAAGACATGCACAATCGCAGAAAAACGAGAACTAGAAATTGAGAGTGAGATTGGAGACACTTGGCGAGGTAATGAAGACGCCAATTTTTTTCCCCTCATACCTTCGTACTGGCTCTGTTGCTCGCTCCCTCGCTCACTCCCTGAGCTGCTACGCGGACTCCGTCATCAAAACACACAGTGAGGCGTGCTGGCTTGCTCACACTCTTTAGCTTGTGGACACACATTCACACACTGTTTCACACTGGAGCCAGCAGTCAAGATGCAGCAGCAGGAGAGCATGCCTTCTGATTCCCTGTCAGGTAAATGCAAAATTAGATCTATGTCATCCCTCCCTTCTCCTGCATCATTATCCATCATGTTCCCCCTGCTTGTACTGTTAAATGACACATTTTCTCTCTCTTGTTTCCCTGGCTCCTCTCTCCCATTCTCCCTCTCTTTATCCATCTGTCCATGTTCCTGTTTGTGAGTTTCTTTTCCTGTTTATGTATGCCCATGTGTATATGTGTTGTGCTTTAAGAGGTGATAACCATAATGATTGTTATTGTTGAAAAACAGGAGGTGTACCTTTTTTCCCATATGGCAATGCTGGAAGAAGTGCATTACGGTGGAGTAGCGCCTGCTGCCTCACACCAAAGCACAGCTGTGAAAGTACATATGGACGAGAGAATATTGCACTCTTCTTCTAACCTAGATACAATGACAAAGCTTTTGCTACTTAACGCTGGGATGCTTGTTTTCCTCCTTTTTCCTGTTTAAGTTGATTATCATATTGTAAAGTGCTGTTGTGAGTGTCCTCCTTTGGAGGAACAGCACAATTTGCATACTTTCTGCTATGGAAAATCAGTTCATATACGTATAACGTGAGCGATCAAATCAAGTGGCTTGGTTTGTTGAACTGTGGAAGAGGCTGTTTACATGTGCAGTGGTTGGCCTGTGGAGGTTGGTAGTTGTCCTTGGTGATGAGGACAATCCTGCTGGGTATTGAACTGGAAACCAGACTGTGCACACATCTTTCATTAGTTATGTAATTATTTTGATAGGAGCCAGTAAATGGTAACCTGGAAGGGACAAATTAATTGTTTTTGCAAGTTTCCTTTTGAACTGAATGCCAGGTTATACCATGCTGGTGAGGATTATGACATTTCAAATCAGGAATAAGAACTTGTTTTTCTGTCTTTGTTGCACAGCATCAAAACTCATTAAGGCTACGCTATGTGAGCCGGAGAACTACAAAAACCTGAGAGCAGAAAATAATGAGACTTTGTATGGTGAAGGAAAAAATGTAATTTTGACTCCATTTCAACTCTGACTGACTCTGAAGATTAACAGCTAAAATTAGGTTTTGGGCTTCTCATTCACCAACTTTTTTTGTATTTGTATAAGCAACATTATTTGAAATGTAAACTACCTGATTTGTATGGAGCCCCCCCGGGGTCAGCTGAGAAAAAAGACTAAACCGTGCGTGCAGAATACAAATCTGTTCCCCCAGTTAATAAACTGTATGCACGGATTCATGATCGGTGCTCTCGGTTTAATAAACTGTTCATATGGATTCATGATCCGTGCTTTAATAAACGTGAGCAAAGTTAGAAAGGTATTCAAAGATATGAACATCTGGGATCAATTACGCTATATCAAAATTGTATAAAATCACAAATGACTTTGATGTTTCTTAACGTAGTAAGGTTAACAATGAGCCACAAACTAATTTTTATCATTTGGTCTCTATTAGCACCCGTCTATAAACTACAACACCGACACAAAATGATCTATTAATGTAATTATTAAATAAGGTAGTGTTTCCAAACTTATTTTTTAACAGTAAGTGCTGTAGTACAACCAGGAGGAGACAAGTTATAATCGAGGTAAGTTTGGAGACACTGCCTTAGCTCTACTTTTGAGCAAAATGTAACATTTCAGCATTTTAAACAATTAATTTCCTGCATTCTGGTAAATCTTTCTGCAACAATTTTTGCCTTTTCTGCAGAAATTTATGGTGCAAATTTCTTTAACTATGTTTGGGAAATTATCATTAGATATTTGAGGAGGTTGCACTGGCTAGTTTTGATTATTGGGGGGGTTATCCCCCACCCCCCCCCTGTAAATTACACCTATGCTGGTAAGTGTAGTAAAATTCACCAAAATGGATGAATTAGGTCTTTATTTACTTACTTTTCATAGTGGCAGGTAACCCAGAACAGGGATGCAAGGTGCACAATATTTTGTCATGTAGAATCAAAGAATAAATAGATGGTTGAAAACAAGTCGCTTTCTCTCGTATGCTACATGTTCGCTTCCGGTACAGTAAGATGCATGTTTTCAAAACAGTAACCTTGTACCTGAGTGACTAAGAATACTGAGTTTTTTATTGTGACGACAAGTTCCACCAAGGTATTTGGAGGATGACAAAATCTTCATGTTGTTGTGACTGCCACGGTGTTGTTTAAGATTTACCCCTGTTCCGACACCTCGCCTGTCACCCATCACCAGTTTCACAAGTTCGCAGGTGAAATCATTATTAGTATATCCTTCAGTTCAGGTGGATTTTCGTCACCCATGCTGCACTCAATCTGTGCACAAACCAACCGCCGAACAACACAGCAGCATTGTGTTACAGATGCACTTTGTGCTTCACGGGCTTCTTGGACAGATGGGCGTTATACTGCAATCTCAGCATGAACAAGAAAGCCATAATTCTACCCTTAAGTGTATTGTATTGGCCTACAGCAGTGATAATAGCAGGTGGCAAGCAGGATTACATAATGTGTGTGTGTGTGTGTGTGTGTGTGAGAGACATCTGAAGGGAGTTGTGAGTGAGGAGAAGTGTAAACTGACAATAAAATGACTTGTTTAAAGCAAAGATCTTCAACAGGGGGTCCTCAGAGTTGCCGCAGGGAGGCCACCAAATTATTGTAAAATCCAACTTATTTGTAAAGATAAAAAAAAAAAAATTGAATTTACACAACACTGATTATTGGCTTACGTGCCCATAGATAGATAGCCAATGTGGTCGCATCCAAAGATAGTTTAGGCTCAAGGATCACACTATGCCACATTCTAACAATAAATGATGTATAAAAATAGGAATAATTTACCAATTATTATTTTAATAGCTTGGTATTGTATGCACCATAAAAAACGGTATGTGTGAAGGACTTAGGCTGCCCTGCAGATTATTGTAGGTCCAGTTTAATATGCAACTCATATTTTATATTTTATACCCATGTTTTATACAATATATGGTAAGTGGGTCCCAGCTCCATCTCTTTTTCAACTGAGGGATCCTTGGCCTAAAAAACACTGAACACCCCTGGTCTTATGTAGTAGAGTGGTAAACAACATGCACTCTCTCAGCTTCCTTTATTTATGCATTTATGCTGCATGCTATTCTGTTTTTTTTTCTGATGACCATACATTTTTTTCTGATTGCCTTGGCACAATTTCTTTTCAACTGTTTGAATGTGCAAAATCCTGAAAAGAACTGGCAACAGGACATTACCTGGAAGATGCTGCATTTTGCAAGTATGACCAGCAAACATAAGACACACAACTCTTGCTAAAATCTTGCAAATTACTGAAATATGATCAGTGAGCAGGTGTGATTAAGCAGACACAGAACACTGCTTGCTCCACTAGTTCCCGCAAAACATAATAAGAAGAGCCTTTTCTCATTATTGATTCTCACATATGGCGCCTGTGTTTAACCAGCACCCAAATGAGTCTGGGTGTACTGCTGTACTAGGACGACTTTTAATTGCTGGTTAATTTCAAAACGTAACTAGGAAAGTCATAATTTAGGAACAGGCTGTGGCTAAAATTAAAGTGAAGCCTCTCCAGTGTAACTGCATTGTATGCTAAGACTTTTCCATGCATGCCAGGGCACCATTATCAATAACTGTGCATCAGCAAAAATGCAACAATATGCAAGATTGCATAGTGACATAACTGCACAGTTGTTCTACATTTCAGAACACAAGGCAACACGCAAGGAATTCGCAAAAAGACAGAACTCCTCTATTTCCGGAGCTCTGTAATAAAAGAAATAATAATAAAAACAATTTCCTCTTGTTTTTATGGGGGCCACATCACATCTAAAACACATGGTGCTTTTGTGTTCAGAGGTTCACTAAACATTTAATTAAATTTGGATTCTTTTACCAAAGATACAGTATATTTCATCCTAAACTCTTGGAAGATAACAAAGTACAACACTTCAGAACCCAACAAATAAAGGGAAAACTGGTTTATCTTAAAAGGGTGCAACATTGTTCTTTAAAATAACCGCAGCTTGCAGAGAGAAGCAGAAAAGGAATCACAATGGGCTAAATAAAAACTAAAAGATCTTGGAGGGCAAAAACTGCTGCAGTTATCCTGGGACTACAGAGTATAAATCCTCAGCCATCCAAGCTCGTACTTCTCGCTCAAAGGCGTCAGACCATCAAATGCCTGCATCTCCCAACGTTATACAAGTATCAGTCAGCCAGCACTGAGACCGAAAGCCTAATGGTGACTGCTGAGTTCATATTGGAGCAGGTGCCAGCAATCAAGAGAGACATCCACACGGCACCTGAGCCACAATTCCGAAACGGGCGAAAATGGATTATAATTAAACACACTTGAGCAGTTTTAGAGTGAATAGATTACCAATTTAAAAGAAAAAACTTTTCTTTAGCACCAACAGTTTTACCCTTTCAGATAATCAGCTAATCAGATAATTAGCTTGATCGAAAGTTTAAATTTGTTTGTTGTTAATTGTCTAATATATTCTGTAACTGCCACAGTTTAAGGTGTAAACTACATCATTCAAAAGATTATGTTGTAATTTTTCCCAAATGATTGCGTGATTGGCCAATTTCCTTTCACAACTGTTTTTGGTCTCCCAAGAAATTGTTCTGTGACAACTCAAAGGATGAAAACAAAACTGGATTATTATTTCGGCACGGCGTGTTTCTGTAGTTTAGGATATCACTTCATCCCTTATCTGCATTATGTAGAATAACCATTACTGCCTCAGAAGTGTCTGACAAAGAACATCTTTCCTCCATAGACAAAATATGATGTAATCTTTCGGGGTTTCTGATTTCATTTTTAAATCTAATGCATTCATAATTGTTCATTTCAGTTACTGGCATTACTGATACTGTAATTACTGAAGACAGTTCCATAATTGAGATGACAAAAAGGTAACTAAAAAAAGTAACTAAAAGCATTTGTTTGGTGAGTGCTGAAATCTATATGAACATTAGTGTGCATGAGTCAACACGTGTTCAAGTGAGCCACCTAACACCTGATTTATTGTTTTATACAAGCAGATAACCATACAAAGTTTGCGTAAATTTGTACCCGAGATCTAAAAAATGGATTCATGAACTACTCCCAGTCAATAAGGCAGACATATCTCATTCTTTTTATGCACAACTGTCTTGTTGCAGTCTTGTTTCTCCTCTCTGGACTCAGTTAAAGACCACTTTCAGTCTTAAATCAATTTAACCCCTTTTAAAGTTTGCATAGGTGGTTCGTGCTCTCCCTCCTCTTCTTCTTTTTTTTAATTTAGTGTCTTGTTAAAGATGCCATTCATGGAATCAAAGAGGATGTTTGATTTTAAAAAAAACTTTGTGTTGTTCTTTTGGGCAAAACGATTTTCCAAAATTTCCATCATTATTCAAAACTGTTGAATGAAGACTTAATGACTTTTAACCAGCAGCTACCGAGAGAGACCAAAGTCTCGGTCAGTTTGTACCAAAACATCCTCCACGGCTGTCAAGTGTAGCACTGCCTACGCAACTCCCACTCACCAGCTCTACTAAAGACTGGAGTTCACAGCCACAAAGCTACACAATGGACATTAAAAGTTCTTGACTTGTTTGACCTGCTTATAACTATTGTTTTGTATTGGTATCAGGTGCCATCTATTCAGTAATTCTATTTCGCTCTCAGCTAATTTGTTTGTTTTTTTAGGATTCTTTTTCAAGTTCATTTAATCAGCCCATCTCATCACAGAAGCACAAGGGCGCAATGTTACTTGCAGTTACTACACAGTTTTTTATTGTTGCGTGTGTGTGTGTGTGTGTGTGTGTGTGTGTGTG
>NC_045748.1:13504938-13505275 GCF_008692095.1 Etheostoma spectabile | reverse complement strand
TGTGTGTGTGTGTGTGAGAGAGAGAGAGAGAGAGAGAGAGAGAGAGAGAGAGAGAGAGATAAAGTGGGCATGCTCACGAGGCAATCAACCTGCCTGGAAACAGGTGTGCCATGTTGACACAGTGGGAGAGAACCAGCTCAGCCCTCCAAACATAGCTGCCCACATCATGTTTCCTTCTTTCCCCCTTCAATTCTACAAATTCACATGTGACATTTTGTGACATTTTAGATTTATTTACAAGTTTTAGGTTTTTAACCTTTAAAATCCTACTATTTTTTGCTACAGTTCTAGCCTCTAGACTGTGATTGGATCTGTGCCTCACTGCATATGGGATTTT
>NC_045748.1:13476897-13504928 GCF_008692095.1 Etheostoma spectabile | reverse complement strand
ATGTCAAGCAAGATGTGACAGTTACCTGAAACAAAATTTGCCGTGAAATTAACTTCTGACATCGTTACAGCTACAGACTTTTCCTCAAGCGTTTGCCCACACTTCCTATCCTCCAGTACCTGTGTTTTAATTTCCAGAGTACATGCAGTATGCATCACCTTGCTGCTAAATTGAGAACCTGAGAGACTACAAGGCCAATGCTGAGGAAATTCAAATAAAAAGTTTTGCTAAATTGTATTTGGAATTCAAAACTTTGCCATTTTATTTCCAAATTGCATTGGTGGTATGTCATTTTATCTGTGCAAATAACACCCTTTATTAATTCTTTTCAAGAAAACCTTAGTTTACTGGAGTGTCACATTTCTCTCTTCAGCCACAACTTTATTTTATGCTATGCTGTTTAGATGAAAACAGATATTGTATGAAAGGGGTTGAAGGTCGGTCCATGTCCTTCTGTTGTCATTGTATCATGTGTTCTTAGTCAGTTGCCTTAGTTGTATCTGCAACTGTGTCTCTAAGGCCCTGTTTACACGTACGTGATTATTTTTGACAAACAGAGACATATTCTTTCATTTGTACCCTTCGTTACAAGCAAATGGAGAATTTGCCTCTGAATACGCTTCTTTCCAAAACCTCCGGCCAGAGTGGAGATTTTTGACATCTTTGTTTGCATGTTTGCATGTAAACTGAGACAAACAGAGGTTTAGGCAGCTGAGGAAGTGAGGAAGAGAAGAGAGAGGAAGTGATTTGTTGCTGTTGTTGCTTTTTTCGGGATTCTGATTGGCTAGCGTGGTCTTGAACTTGTCATTACATTGCCACCTACAATTTTTGCATACTTGACAGCATAGGCGGCATATATACACGTACCGTGTAAATGAACACTTTTCTGTAAAACTGACAGCTGAATACGATGTTATTTTTGAAACTGGAGAGGTTGAAATGTCCATTATGAAAATAGCTGGCCATGTGTAAACATAACATAAGACAAACCCCCTGTGTGCGTGGCAAGTATAGTGAGTATAGTAATTCATAAGAGCTTTAAACCCATTCATATGTAAAATAGGGATTATTTAATCATTTCCTCACCTGACTGAGGGCTGCAACTGTAGCTTACGTTTTAATTGATGACAAGAAGCTACAAAACTGCTCAAGCTCAATGCTATCTTCATGCTCTGAAAGAACATTTAAGACTGCCGTCTCGTGTTACTTGACAGCCATGATTCAGTGAGACCCTTCAGTATTATGCGCTCCTCACACTCCCCAACCACCAACCCCAAGCACGTATGCAAATACGGTAGAGGAGAGCCGGGACAGTTAAAACACTTTTTTTAAGATCATTTCTTGGGCTTTTCTTCCTTTCTTTCATAGGACTAGGACTAGGACTAGGTGAGAAAGGCGGGAAGAGATGCAGGATGTCGTCACAGGTCAGATTCTGACCCTAGACCTCTGCATTGAGGAATAAACCTTAAAGTATATGTGCGGCTGTTCTACCACTGACCCAACCCGGCCACCGTTGAAACACTTTTTAATTCAAAGTAATTCACAAAGCAATCATATCACACTGAAAGCTAATATTTTGTCACTAGCAACCCACACCTGTCATCTGTCAAATATTGTTGCATTTTCTGCTTTGAACTAAACCGTTCAGGAATTATTACAGCAAAACTGGGACGTACATAATGTTTCATCTGTCCCTCTTGGACAGGACAAATGAAACAGCATGGGGGGGACAAATGAAAAATACAGTTTAAACTTCCCACAACTATTTTACTACATATCATGAATGGTACTTCCAAAAGATGTTGTTATAGAAAGATTTTTGCAGGACTACACTTCGTTGTGAATGTCATTGCATTGCCGTCATCATGAAGCATGTATGAAGTGAGTTAGACCACTGAACATCCAACTAAGGCCATTCTCCATAGTATAACATGGGACACCCCCCCCCCAAAAAAAAGAAATATATTTTCATCTTTCTAAAATTGCTTTTCCATGTCTCACCTCCATAAATTATTGTATAAACCCAAATATTTGTGCATTTACTTAAAATACATGGAGTTACAGCCAGGTCAGGGACAGTTGTCAAGTAAACAAGTATCACTGGATTTATTAAGAGACAGTCTAGCTGAATACCAGAAGGCTGTGAAGGTGTCAAAGATGCAGCATCTCTCTTCAGTTGTCATGCACCTAGAGTGGTATTTAATACTAATAACTCTGTCGTGAATCCATGCACTTCTACTCCGACAGATGTTTCAATCAGTAGATGTGAGAAGTTTCTCTGTTATTTTATTGACAAAGTACCATCTGTAAGGTAAAACGCCAGTGCTAATTTTAATATGTTTGTACATGCTACTCATGTGCACTCTGCTGTGTTTGAGGATGTTAAGCCAGTTCCTCTGACGTTGCTTACTGAGGCAGTGCAACACAAAACCTCCCAACTGTCCCTTAGACATTGTTCCCGCCAGGATGATGAAGTAGGTTTTTATTAGCACCATTGGGTTGAGTTTACTTACTTTTTTAAATTCCTGTCTTAGTTCAGGGAATCCTACTGTTTTAGTGCTATTAGACCTCACAGCGGCTTTTGACACAGTGGACCATGCACTCCTAATCTCCCTCCTTAAAGGTGCTTTTCCGTCATGATTGGTGACCTCTCCTCGTCAGCTGCTCCTTTCTCCTGTGGGGTACCCCAGGGATACATTCTTGGCCACATCCTGTTTTCTTTATATATGTTGCCTTTAAGGGCTATTATAGGCACCCAACCTGTCATTTCCTTGTTATGCAGATGATTAACAAATGTATTTGCCTGTGAAAGCAAATGACAGTGTTGCACTAAACTCCCTGCTTAGTTGTTTTAATGATATTAAAGGTGCTCTAAGCGATGTTGGGTGATGTTACTTCTTGTTGACGTTAAAAGTATTTTCAAACAACACAAGACACAAGACTAGTTTTTAGACCCTGGGCTGTCTACAGAGACCAAGTTTTTTTTACAGTGTGTTCTCGGGACATGCAGCTCGTGAGGAGATCTAAAACACGTGTGACATTGACTTGACTGACATGACTTAGAGCACCTTTAAGCTTTGGCTGTCACAAAACTTTCTTAATTTGAACAAAGTGAGTGTATTCTTTTTCAGTACCTCAGGCACACAAAATGGTCCAGCTTTGAGTCTGGCAGCTCTGGCATCTTACACTAAGTCAGCTGTCAAAAATCTGGGGGTTACTTTTGATTGCAGCATGGAATTTGACACAAAGATCAGTAATGTTGTTAGAATGAGTTTTTTCCAGCTTTGTCTCCTGGCTAAAGTTAAGTCTTTCCTGAGCAGGCACGACCTAGGAATGGCTATTCATGACTTTATTAGATTAAGGTTGGACTAATGTAATGCTCTCTATGTTGGTCTGAATCAGACCTCAATCTCACCCCTTCAACTTGTTCAAAATGCTGCTGCTTGCTTTTTAACAAAAACATCTAGGCGTGCACACATTACTCCCATTTTCTACACCCTACATTGGCTCCCTGTGCGTTTTAGAATAGATTTTAAGATCTTATTGTTCGTTTTCAAGGCCTTAAATGGCTTGGCTCGAAGTATTTGATTAGGCTTTTGCAGTTGCTGCCCCCGAAACTCTGGAACAAGTTACCCCCTGATATTCGGACGATAAAAGATGTGGCTCTTTTTAGGTCTAAACTAAAAACCTATTTGTTTAGGCTGGCTTTTAATACCTAGTAGTGGTGTGACAATTTCACTCTGCTGTTCCTTTGTAACCTTTTACTGATTTTACTGTGTTAAATGCTTCATTCTTTTTATTGTATGATGTGTTTTGCTTTTGGTTCCTGATGTAAAGCACTTTGGATACCTGCTGGTAACTGTAAAGTGCTTTATGAATACGTTTTGATTGATCGGTTGAGCTGAAAAAGCTATTTCAACCGTCCCGACACATGCCATTATAGCCTGTTTTGCTTTTCATGTAAACAAGCATGAAATAGGAAAGTCTGGGATTGTGGAGAACACTAAATGGTCTTCAGAATAAGCATGTAGTCAAACCTTTAAATGAAAAACACTCATTACTGTAAATCCGTGATAAAAGGAAAATAACAGACGATATTTGGCTGATAGAAGGAGGTTAACATGTTCTTTGTTTTGAGCTAAGGAAGGCTGTCTATCATCATTGCATTTAGAGAAAACTGGAATGCTTCATTTGTCCCACGTTTCAATTATCCCCGCTCTCCCCTACATACTCACACATGTTATACATGCAGGTGTAAGTGAAGAATATATGAACATTTGCAAGTGAAGTATGCATGTATGTGCAAGTGAAGTTTATATGCACAACTGAAGTATGGATGTGTGCAATTGAAGTAGTATTCTCGCTTAGGCAGCTTCTCATGGTTGTCAGTAGCTGTGTGACATCCTTTAAACCTATAAATGCTGCTTGGGAAAGCTCATCACAAACTATGTGAAGCTAAGATTACCAAACTCATGTGCATTTGCATCCTCTCTGTCTCTGTGTTACCTGCACCCCCAAGTTGTGATTGGTGGCAGTGCCAGGTAAGCTTGTGGCATTTGTTTGCTTGCATTGCCGGAAAGTTAGTATGAGGAAGTTTAATCACCGTCTCCGCATGTGGGCTTACAGTACCTCGTGGCCTTTGCGGCGCTTTGTATGAGCAGGAAACAAGATGAAGCTTTTCATCAGAGGCGCAGCAAATTCTAGGGCTCTAAATCTTCCAAAGCTGCATCAGAGCATGCTGGTGTAGCCAGCGGCATGTAGACAGGCGGGATTTATAACTTCTACTATTTAAATGGATGCTTCTCTTCCTAAGTGCTTCTTCGGTGGGTTATGATGAGTGTGTGCTGTCACAGATCATCAATATTAAATCAAAAAAGTAATTTTCCCTGTCAATTTGCATACCATTATAAGACACTGACTGCAAGAGCTCAAGTGAATGATGCTTCAAGATAAAAAAATACAGTGTGAACACAGTAGCAAGGTATAAAAGATCCAATCAGGTTATGGACACCATATTATCCTGAGCTTGGCCTAAAGTCAGTTTACAGTGTCCACCCAAGCTACTGGAATACACTTTTTGTGTGCAGTAGGAAAACCACACTAATAAATCTTGGCTGCACTCCAGATTTATACATGTTCATAAACACGATTCTGTACAGGTCATATGCAAATTAAATCAGATGGGTACTTTGGTGAGACAAGTGTAGAATTGAATTAAATCTTCACCGGATATTACAAAGCTCTAAATCAGACTCCAGCTAAAGTCTGATTAAAGGTGCTCTAAGCGATGTCATGCATGTTTTAGGCTTGAACATTTGTTGTCACATACAGCAAACATCTCCTCACTATCCGCGAGCTGCCTGTCCTCAGAACACACTGTAAAAAAAAAACTTGGTCTCTGTAGACAGCCCAGGGTCTACAAACGGCAACAAAAAACAAAATGTGCCCACCTGCACCACAAAGCATACACAAACAGTGTTCCAGCGTTCCAGCCAATTACCGACAAGAAGGATTTGAGGGTGGAGGTTGGGGGGGTTAGTGTGCGGAAGTGCAGAAGGAAGGGGGAGAGGATGGGGTGAGGAGAAGGGAGGGCCAAGCTAGTCTTGTTTTGTTTGAAAAACGTCAACAATAAGTAACGTCACCCAAAATCGCTTAGAGCCCCCTTAAGGTGAGCTGGGAGGCTGTAATCCATATTATGTGGGAGTCGTAGGTACAGAAACTGATTTGTGATGGCAAGTCAATATTAACCTCGTCATTTTTATACGCATGAAAAAAAACTAAAATATCCAGAAAAAGGTAAGATATTGAATGCATAACCTCTGTTTTCTTAAGTTCCAAACGCAGTCGTCTCGGTGGATCAACAAGGCAGCCTACGTACTGTACTCTGGTATATTCAGTGTTTGTACTTCACTCTTCATTGGATCACATTTTCTCTCCCAGTTTTTTTTCTGTCCTTCCCTCACTACATTGTATTCTGTTGCTGAAACAGAAGAGCACACATTTCAGACAAAATGTTTGTTGGGCATCTCCTCTAAAACTTAAATTATTGATCTTCAGTAATAGCCTACCTTTAGGGCCTTTTTATTTGCTCTATCAATACCTGACAATAGGACTCAATAGCAACTGGTGAAAGATGAGGTTAATTGTTATGTTGCGGAGCCCAGCTATTGACGCAAGGGGGAATAAAATGTTAATATTGTGCAGCTATTGATCTCACTCGACCACTCGTATATAAAACACAGGAAGAAGCAGCAAAGCATGGCTATATGCAAACACAACGTGGCCATGATTGTAATCTGAGTAAGATTAAAGCATCAGCACTGGAACACTGCTTATCTTATCTATCACAGAGTGAAACACACTGATCCTTGACACCGTTTTTTCATGAACACAAACAAACAAAAGTGCGTATACTCACACCCAAACATGATCTGTTTTCTCTTTCTTCTTCTATTTATTTAAGCCTCATTAAAATGTGCTTAATCGTATAACTGTTCTACAATCGAAGGTTCCAATCCAAAGAGAGCCGACTAATGTGTAACCTAATCATGCCATTTTATTTGATTGAAAAAAGGATTGTTTTGCTTCAATTTAGAAACACTGACCAACACCAAACATTTCTTAGGGATTTCTTATGCGCAACAATTTGGAGTACAAAGTGAAAGGGACAGTGTTAAATAATAAAATAAATGAACTTATAGAGTGTGCAAGATAGATTATTCATTCCATATGGGAAAATTGTTATTAAATCAATGGTCTTTTAGCTGGATACAGTAAATGTAAAAAATAAGGGCCATTTCTGCTGTTGCGTAGGCCTACTATTGTCAGCCTGTCCCTAGCTGTGTTAGCATTACAGAAATGCAGCTCCTTTAAATCCCACACAGTTGCCACAGACAAGCCAGTTAACTTCTCAAGCACACTAAATTGGCAGATGTTTCAAATAATTGATCACTGCAGACAGACTATTTTATCTCTGACATCTCCACAGAGGGGCTTAAGTAGGCTACTCTGTTCTTTCAAAAAAAAGCCCTTGTGTGTAATGTGGAAAAAGTGCTGTCTCATCTTGATCTACCTTCTGTGTTGCTTGATTAAAAATTGACCCACAGCTCTGAGGTTTGCTGTAGTGAGCTTTAATTTGTTGGCCCTTCGGAAATCGAGTTCAAGGTTTCTAAGATGACTTGCTAAGCTAACATTAGTTTTCTAAAGCTTGTAGCATGTTAGCACGTTAGCTTGTTCCTAGTTCTTGGATGTTGATTATTTTGATTACCGTTATTCCAATGTTGTAGCCTACTATCTTTTAGAGAAACCAACAGTTAGCTAGTTGTCTGTGACCAAAGTATGCTAATACATGAAACAGAAATGTTACCTTACATAGCCAGGCCTGCATAGTGGTGATGTAGCTAAAGTTAACTTTAGTCTTAGCTACCTTAACTAAAGTTATACTCTTTAAGTTAAGGTTGGAAGTTAAATTGTAAAAAATATAGCATCTTTACTATACTTGTCTTGTAATACATCAGTGACTGTACCACATGTTACTATTGAGTAAAAGTAAAGCGTTAGCTATTATTTAAAAAAAATCATTTAGGTAGTTTTACTTAAACGTTATTTTTTTTCCCAAGAATTGTTAATTAAAACAAAAGTAACATTACAATTTTTATATTCTATTGATGGGTCTAAGCAGCTCCATAGCAAAAAATATTCATTGGCCGAGGTTAGAACTGTGCGGGGCTAAGCAATTTGTGAACAGTGCAAAAATCCAGTATAATAAATAAATACGTCGTTATGGGTTAAGATTAAAATGATTGTACTTCGGCATAGGTACAAAAAAAGTGTTAGTTAACGCTAGTGTTAGTGCATATATTTCATCGCTGGTTTAATGTACCACCCGGTGAGCATGCTATGTGACACAAATCAAACACACTGTTGTTTTGAGTGATAGGTGCACGGTGTCTAGCTAACATGCTAAATGCTAATGGTGGACCTTCGATTCTCCAGTGGTGATGTATATGCTTCACTGAGGAACTTTTACCTTCTGTGAGGTAGCTATGTGAGACTTTTCTGCTGTTTTTGACTGATAGCTATAACCTCTGTCACAGTTGTGACTACAGAGCCTCAGCTCAAAATATTTAATATCTTTCAGGAGCTCAGTGGGACGGAGAAGGGGAGTGAACAGGTTATTTTAGCTATGCTCTTAGAAAGAGCTAGCAGAGAAGATTGAAGTTGATCTTGCGGTGTTTCATCAGTCAGATGAATAACGTTCATAAATATGGCTTTATATTAATGGGTGAGTACAACAAACTCTCACAACATCAACAGGCAACGTAGCGTTGTGTAACGTGTGCACCAACGTTACATGTGCAAAAACTGCATATTTGCTGTAATGTGTGTGTTTGTGGCTGCAGCCCCTATGGAGTTTACATAACAGTTAATTAGATAGTAAGTGTCAGGTTGTTTAATTTCTGTAGCCTTAACCTAATAGTTTCCGAGTTGTATGCACTGCGCGTGCTCTAAAGTGCAGTCTACACTATATTACAATATATTGTTGGTTGGTTTGGACATAGGGGTTGTGGTGTTATGTGTACCAAATATGTAACTATCCTACGTATACATGTAATGCACTTAATTTTGTGGCCTAAATGTGTTCTTTATTTTGACATGTCTGTCATTTAACATCATTATATTGTACATTTGATCATGGAGCCTCATCACTACAGTAGTCATGACTGCAGTATGTTGCTGTGGGGGAAAATGCAATTTGTGGGGCTTAGCACTAAATTCTAGGCATTGTTGAAAGGCCATTTTCTATGGGCCCTTCCTCGCAACCACAGCTATTCATTCAAGTATCTTTTAACTTGAGGGCCTTGGGTACTCAGTCCACCTTTTCCCCCCTAGTCCAACGCCCCTGTTTGGATTCACATAGCCTAGCCCACTACCTCAGACAGCAGTGCCTGCAAAATATCGATAAACTACAGACTACCTGTCAAAAACCTGATCAATACATCAGCATTGTCAGAAAACAAATCTTTACAATTTATATCACATCAGTGAGTTGTCTTTGGTTCTGTCTGTCAACCAGAGTCAGTGGGTTCTGTCAAAGAAATGTGTGGCATGGCTTAAAGTGAGCTGTTTTTTTACATTTATTTTTTTATGGGATTGGTCCTACAAGCTACTTCTGGGCCTTTTTTATTTTAGTCCTTATAAACAGCTTTGATAGTTAAGATATTTACATCATGGACGTGCAAGATTCAGATGTGATACAAGCAGATTAATCTCACCCCTGTTGCTTTTTTTGAAAGACAGAGGTACACTTTCTATGCAAACTGTGACAGTCAGAAGTCTTCCTTCATTTCTGTCTTTCTTGCCTTCCTGTCTCTTGTCTATCTCTCTCTCGCAATTCTAAAGCTTGTAGCATAATTTATTTAACACCAGGAGGAAAAACTCTCAAACTCCTGAAAGTGTCAAAAGAAGCTCTGCTAAATGGAAAATGGTGTGCTTGACCTGCTCCTGTCCACAGCGTGAGTGTAAGCTGATCAGACAGATGCAGTATGCAATAGCTGTATCTGTGTGTGTTTGTGCATTGATTTGTGAATTAGTCTAATGGCATGACAATGAGGCTACCTCGGATATGAAGCTAAGTCATTAAGACAAAATGATCAAAGAGACCCATCTGACAGGGTTGTCTGACAAGCCTAAAATTAATGTGTTCATTATGTGCATTTTGCACACTTGTGTCCAGTGTACGTGAGCTCCAAATCTCCAATATTTTCAATTGGATTCTTAAAAAATACATGACATACATTCACAGTGCAGTATATGAATAATATACATCTCATTATATTGAATATTTGCTGTGCAACTCTGCACTATTGAAGAGTCTCTGAAAACACACTTATAGTTTTATATTCTGTTTCCCATTTTTACATTTCAAAGAACAGAGATGAAAACCTGTAGTTTCAAAGTACTACCATAAAAACACACACACTTTGCAGTAAACTTTCAATAAATTAAATAGGCCATCCCATTTGTCAGTGCTTTCTCAGTTACTTTTGATCAAGTATGGCTTTATACGCATTGCATGTTGTTTGTATATGATGAAACACATTGAAGCACCATGCAGGGTTGGCATGCTCTCCGCATAGACTTTCCCTCTTAGCAGCAAGAGTGTCAACGTACTGTACCATCAAAACGGCACACTCTGACCCACATACACCACTCATTAGCCTCTAACTGTACTACCCACAAACAACACGGCTCACAAGGGCTGCACCAACAGGTGATCTACATCTTCAGAGAAATAGTGTCTGTTTAGAGAAAATGTAATGAGAAATGCATTTTCTTACTGTATGCGTTGTGAAGAGAGAATACCAGAGATCCTAATAAGGTTATTTTTTCCCACAAAGCTGATCTGTAATGCAACTCTTGGGTTATTCTCTGTGTGGATTGATGTAGTCACATTGTCTCTGTAACAGTAACCCATGTGTGAAAATTGATGCATTGCGTTTTCCTGTGTGAAAAAAGCATATGCATTGCTTTTCTGAGATTTATGTTATCTCCAGTGATGAGATGCAGGAGAAACCAATTCATGCCTGTCTTGTTTTATATTTACCCTTTCTTCTTCACTTGACATCCACGGAATGATTGAAGTGAAACAAGTAGAGAGCATGCGGTAGTGATGACCTCAGTGGCCTTTCTCATTGAAGAGTTTTTGTGATTGCTGAGCAAAAAAACGTTGTTTGCAAGAGTTGAAAAGTATATTCTCATAGATGAAGGGCCAATGTCCACTCTTGTCTGCCTACTTCATCCCTTGTTTTGTTTTTTTAGTATATCACGAAACAAACTAATATTCAACTCCACTATCAGACAAATATTTAAGTTTTTCTGGGCGCCTTTCGTCTTATTTCTACCTTCACAACTAAGACATTTTCTTTTTGTGATTCCCTTTTCTAGATGTGCGGTGTCCATCGAGACAATGGATGTCACGCGGTCACTCCTATGAAGAGCAAACAGTGTGGAACCCGAAGTACTGCGTGGTTGGTGACTGTCAGATGCTGCTTCTGAATGAGGAGGAGGTGGTGAGAGCAGACAGTACTATGTCTTGTCTGTCATGTCCTTCTGTGTCACTATTGTGCATCTCATCTGTTCATGTTCTTCTTCCGTTTTTGTCCCTGTCAAATTTTTGTTTTTCTCACATAGTTGTGTATATTCATCCTGAATTCATGTAGATATCATTTCTGTCCCATTTTATTTGGTCAGTCCATTGCCAATAACTGCAACGTATCAGTTTAGGTTGCAAAGTGAGTTACAAGTGAAACTACTTTACTACATTGTATAATATATTCTAGAGATGTTCCAAGATTTTTTTCTTGCAGATACCAAGTACCAATCCCATACCCATGTGTTAAAAAATACATATATTTTATGTTTTCACAGTTGTATATTACCATCCCCGGATGGATGTGATGTTGCTGTCATTGTTGTTGAACTCTTTGTTTTTGGCAGTATCAAAGATGTCTGATACTGGTTGACAATATGAATGGCACAAAATAATATTTAATATCAAATTGCAACGCCATTTCTTTAAACTAACGGCACTATCTAAGAACCATTAGCACCAAATTAAATTATAGCTGCCTTGGGGAATTTTTTAAGCTCTCTTCTCAGCCCAGCAACAGGGACCAGAGCAAAAGTGAATAGTTAAGACACAGAAACAAGTCCACTGTTTCAAAGTCACAAAAGCACCCGGACAAGGCATAGTTAGTGGACTTGCCAAACCTGCATACCAACACAACTGCTGGAACTGAGAAGAAACGTGTGGCTTCAGTTTTTTTTTGTCGGCAAATACTGAGGTATGCCAATGCAGAAATGGAGCAATAATTGCAGGGAGGAATTACTATATTTACATCAACCAATCTGCAGCCTTCCTGCTACAATGCTTTTTGTTTCACAGCAGCAAAGAACAACAACTTTTTAATGCATCCATCCAGAGACCCAGATTGAAAGGATATCCGTAACACTGCTGGATGTCTGTGATGTTAGCAAACTGCAGGTCAAAACGACGATACAGTTTTATAATAGCTTGCTCCAGATAAGAAGTGATGACATGGTTTAGACAGCTAAACCTTACTGGGTCGGCGCATCAGCTGCTGTGAACAAGCACACTGCAAGCATCATACAGTTGTCGTGACCGTATACGGTTTTCAGTTATTTCAGCAACTCTTCATTCATTCTGCACTTAGTCACAAAGTGATGGATTACATTCTTCTAAAAAATATAGCTTAGTTTAAGGTTCTCAAACTCATGCAGCCTACATTATTATAGGTTGTTCTTCCAGGTTCCTCCTTCAGATAAAGCCTTTAAAGGGTATTTCTTTTTTTACCTGGACCCTCTTCTCCTCTATTTTTGTGTGTAAGTGACTGATAGGAACAACAATCCTTGAAATTGGTCCAGTATTAAGCGGGAACGCTGTGACCAGCAGCCACAGCTGTGGTCTGAGGTCGCTAGTCCTACACCCACCAAACTACATTTGAAAAACAACAACAATACTTTTAGCGTGTATAGGGCCAACCATATGTAAATTGGTAAACTATGTGTTTATTTCAACCCAAACCAGAGTTGTGATTGTTGGAAAAGTAAAAAGACAACCCAAAACGGCTTTTCATTGTTTTAGTATGTTTCTGTCGACTTTGAATGAAGTGTGTTTTCCAATGCTAAAATTACTGTTTTATTTATAGGGAGTCTGGTGGCTTTAGCGAACGCAATTTCACAATTTTTTTATGTTTAACAAAAGGGTCTTGCTCTTTAACAGAAGGTTCAACCTCTTAAGGCCGTGACACACTAACCCAATAATGCACCGTCTGGCGAGGTCGGTGACTCGAGTCTGTTTGGATTGTCTGTGCCGTCGTCCGTTCGGAGGGGCCGGTGGCCTTCAATTTGGCCGACCTGACATGCTCTGTCGGAAGGCGGCCACTGCCGGCAATTGGGCTTAAATGACAAATCTGATAGGTAGAGTGCTAACCTGGAAATGACGAGGGAGATGAGCATGACTAGAGTCTCTCAAAATATGACGAAAATCTTTTAAACTGACCAGTGTCGATCTGAAATGAAGACAGAGTTAGCAGCTGCATGGCCTATTTCTCGCTTAAAATGTTTTTAGAAACACTTTTTCAGTTAACTATTTTAGTAAAATATGAATTTGTATTCTGAAAAAGCCGCCATGGCAGTCTGGCTTTGAATTTCCGAATAAACCAGACCCAAGGGACTCATTCGTCCAATAAACTGCCATCGGCAGTCGGCATTGCGTTGGTGTGTTGCGAGGCGCTTTTTTCGGCCAACTCGGGGAGGCAGTCAGTCCGACTGCCTTTTCGGTTAAAGGTCAGCCATCGGGTTAGTGTGTCAGGGTCATTAGAAATCTTTTCCATAATGCACTTTTGTGAAGGTAAATACAAGCTGCCCAATTGCCCTATTAACTTACATTGTAGCTTGTTTTGCCGCTGCAGCAATCTTGCTTAATATTGGACCAATGTCAAAGATTGTTGTTCCCATCAGTCACTTAGAAACAAAAACCTAGGACAATAGGGTCCAGGTTGAAAAAAGGTAGTTACCCTTTAAAGCTTTAGTGGCTCATGGAAGGCTTGTATCATGTGTATTCGCCAGCAATGTTGTTGTCATTACTTAGTATTCCTCATGGGGGCAACAGAAACTAGACATTATAGCTTTAAGTCCCGTTTGTTCTTGTTGTACATGTGACGTAGGGTTGTGCCGAAGAACGATTTCATCGTGATAGCTAACCACCATCACGATGGAAAGCCACCATCGTGGTGCCACACCCCCCGCAGGCGTTGCACGGGGAAGTTCTGCGTCGGTCTTAAACTTGCAAAGACACTTGCGTCAGGCTTTGCGCTGTGCTGCACAGGGTGCAAGATAGGACCCCTTAAGCGAAAGCTGCTTCTTTCCCTTACCATAACAGCACGCGGTAAGGTCATGATCTTGGAAACAGCGGCCTTGAGCGAGAGAGAAGAGGCGTTAATGTGAAACGCTATCACACTTTCCTTTATTGTGGACCCTACTGTGTGCGTGCATCAATAAGTCTGATGTCCTGTGGGTACAGGACTATGTTATATAAGATTTATGAATGTACGTTAGCAACAGTAAGCTAATTCACAAGGGTGCCATGTAATGTGTGAGCTAATATTGTGCATCTGTTCATGTGTGCTGCAAGAGTTATGTTTCT
Source organism: Etheostoma spectabile (assembly GCF_008692095.1). Lineage (NCBI taxonomy): Eukaryota > Metazoa > Chordata > Actinopteri > Perciformes > Percidae > Etheostoma > Etheostoma spectabile. The sequence continues at coordinate 13,490,698 of NC_045748.1, read as the reverse complement.
GTTAATTGAATGTGTTATTCTGTGCATATATAATCGAGAATGTAGTTTAATCTCAGTAATGATGGTATATTAGGTTATTATTGTCGCTTTGTTGAAGGCAAACGTTCCACTGTACTGTTGTTACGCAGAGCACGGACACCTGATTGAGTACAGACGGCAGCTTAGTTAAGTGAAAGTATTACATGGCTATGCTGCCGCCTGCTGGCAACATAGCCATTTAATACTGTCTATTTACAGGCGGCATGTAAACGTGTGTCTGATGGTTTCTATGTTAACTGTTAGCCCATACTAGTAGAAAGAGGAATAGTAAAATAAAAAAGTGCTTACCCCTCCTCCCCCCGAAGATGATATCGTCAATTGCAATGTTCTACTGTAAACATCGTCAACTGCCAATGTAGGGGACAAAGCTCAACCCTAACGTGATGTAATGTTTCTTTAAACAAACTATACATTATCCAACATGTATTCTTAAATAATTCAGATTTAGCCACAAATTCAAAATAAGAATTGTTTGAACAGGCCCATTGGCGTGGCTTGGTTAGCTCTGTTGGTCATCTATCAAAGGCCTAAAAAAGCCCCAAAAAATAATCTTTAAAAGAAAATGCCCATTTGCTCCTATGTGTGAATTTGACAATTGCATTGTTAACTTATTTATTTATTATTATTTTGTGACAGTACAGTAAAACAAATGAATGTGTTAACGCCAGTATGTGTAAATGCTACATATTTCATTTTCTTAGATCAATCATTTAGTAATATGTATTTTTCTTTATTCCCTCTTTAGTTTCTTAAATTGGGCCCTTTATTCCTCCGTTCCATAACACCACGAGCAAACACTAGAGTGTCACAAAAATAACTGGGAGGAAAGAAAAATCAAGTGTATAGCAAGACTAAAAGAATCTCTGCATACAGTTTAAATTGTTAGCTATGACAGTCGTTTTGTTTTTACCTCTGTTTCTTTCTTCTCCTTTTTTACCTTTTTTTTTTTCTTTGTTGGATAGTTTTTGTCTCTCACTCAGGGTTCTCCTGAGACATTATTAAAAAAAACACAGACTTGATGTGCAATATCACTGAACAGCTGATGCTGACATTTTCATTTGTAATACAATGTTTGCCTAATAAACGACTGTGGTCTTGTTTGCCAAAGGCGATTAGGCCCTTTAGGCTATTTGTACAGCCAACGTGACGTTTCTCTAACCTTAAGACAAATGATGCTTCCACACACACAAAGAGAGCCAAAACGGATATTTAATTCCGAATGAATGCAAAACTGGGCGAGAAGGGATAACAATCTCAACATTTATTATTCTTGAGGGCTGCAACAAAATGAAGGTAACAAAACAGAAAAAGGTGTGATTCCAGAGGGGTTTCTAGACTTTTCTCATTGTCACCTTCAGCTTGTTGCCCATGAAGCACACTGTGTGGAAAATATCCATTTCTGTCTTCTACATTTCTAAAGATACACATGACTGCCAGTAGAGGTGGCTCATGATTCAAGACAAAGAAGTCTTTTATGCTAGTGTCAGCCGTCAAAAGATCCTGCAGAACTGAGGCTTCTTAAAGGGGCCACACCCGCTTTAAGGTTTAGTCTCATTTTCAAGTGGGCTTTGTCATTTGTTTAACTGTAGTAATCAAATCAGAGCTTACTGTACGTCAGTGGCAAAATCAATTATCTTTATTGAATTAGCATAGAGTGAAAAGATACATCACCCTTTTCCTGTTTCCTTAGTCCTTTCACAGAAAATTAGATCAGTTTGACGAGTTCCTTGATCTAATAAGAACAATTGTAGTTTAGTTTAATATTTAAACTTTTATGAGATTTTAGTTTGGTACTTTCTAACCAATTATTAACTGGTAATGAATGGATTTATATTTTAAAAATATTTGTTATTTTGCTATGAATATATAATTTTAAATATATGATACATACATATACAATATATATATATATATATATATATATATATATATATATATATAGGAAGAATGAGGGGTGGGAAAAATAAAATACTTGGGCTTCGTCCCGCTCCTTTTTGGTCGGATTGAACACATTGAAACACTTTATAGATACTGTTTTTCCTTTTGTTGTGTTGCTAGCACTTATTGTGTTTTTGTATTGTATTTTGTTTTTGTTTTTTTGAAAAAGAAAGAAGGATTCAGAAGTAATACTTTTTCGTAATTAAGCCACAGATTGTACTTAAATCTCTGGTCAAGAACACTGTTCCTGGAAGTAAGATACCATGGTCCGGGCAGTGCTTTACTGTATGTATCCCAGCCACGATTGTTGCAGTGAATAGTGTCAAAAATAGTGTCAAACAGTGTACAGCTCATACTGCGAAGTCATAATGGTTCCAACCGCCAGACATTGTCTTTATGTCAGAGGAGGTGAGAGCTGTCCCATGAGGCGAGTCCCATGAGGCAAGTAAAGAGCTGTCACTCAGTGAGGATCAGAGAGATAAACAGACGGACACGGAAAACAGAGGTATAGAAAAAGAAGACAGACAGGGCGCCACATTGAGTTGAGAGGTGTGAGAATGTTTGATAAGACCATTATCACTCCTATTGGAGGACATCAGGCCCTTTCCCTTTTTCCCTCAGTCGCCACTTTCTCACAACGGCCACCCTTTTCCCTTTGTCTGTTTAGTCTTTGAGAGCCAAACACTTGGTATTAAAGCTATAGGAAGATATGCGCTGACACAGACTGATGTGCTGCTAATGCCTGCTTTGTTTTTCCAACAACTCCCCATTTATCACAACCTCTACAGCTTTGTGTGCGCTGTTGGCCCAATACAGCATTAAACATGGTGACCAGAATAACTACAATAACATAGATAAGGAGCCTCGCTATTGCATGTGCATTCCCTACAGCCTTCTTCTGTATGCTATCTACTCTATGTGCCTACTTTGAACCTGTGCCTTTTGTTGAATTTACGCAGCCTTTTTATCCTTCTTGAATTTCTTGCTCTATGTTTCTGTCCTCTTTCTTTCTCTCTCTGCCTCAACAGATCCGTTCCTTGTTTTTGCAGGAGAGGCGCTCTGCGTCAGGCAAGCTCCATCTTCTGCGACGCACCATCAGCGTTCCAGTGGAAACACAGTTTCCAGAGTTCCACAGCCAGCTGTCCACTGAGAGCGGTGAGTAGCCTGAGGATTAGTCTTGCATTGTCTACACCGCATTATGGCATGGGAGAAAAAGGTACTCTGGTTTATTGCCATGTCTTTAAACTAATCATACTCGGCATGGGCGGCGTTAAGCGCCGGATGGAGCCTCGGTGCTGCTGCAGAAAGGAACTTCTTTTGTACTGTATGTTCAAAAGTTGTTTTAGTTGTGCAACAGAAAACTCAGATTGGACAGATAGTCTAGCTAGCTGTCTGGATTTACCCTGCAGAGATCTGAGCAGCAGTTAACCATAGTCCTCATAAATCAACCAGAGTTTAAAATTACAACACAAAGAAAGTGGAAGGTAGCAGAACATTGGGCCAAAAAGATGTGCATCTGGCGAGGCAATCCTGGAAGTGGAACGTCGTGGATACAGACTAACTGAGAGCATACCTCTACACTAATCAGGATGCAAGCACACACACACATGCACACACAGAAATACTTAAATGACTTTCTTAAAACCATGTAATTAAATTAGAATGGTTAATAGCCTAGAAATCTAATATTTAACACTCGTTCAACATGGTTATGGTCATATAAAAATGTAATTTATTATAAAGACTCTGGAGAAAGAGGAGAAGTTGGTGCTTTTTTATGGCTCGGCTCTGTTTTTGACAGTTACATTCTAAATGCATGTCCAAGGCTGCTAGGAATGAGCTTTAAGTCTAACTTCTCTGTGCAAGCACTTGTATGCAGGATGCTTGCTCTACACAAAGGTCAAACGGGCAATGTAACTCAAGAAAAGCACTGCTTTCTGCTGCTCATTGACACAACCAGTCAAACACTCACACATGCAAGTGAGCCTTGCATTGCTTACATGCCTGGGTGAGCCTTTTGAAATTGATGAGACTCTTTCCTTCTGCCTGATGTCCACTAGATGGAGAGATTGCTGCTTCGTAGCACTGCACTAAGACGGACTGAAAATTGCTTTGGTTTCTTTAGAACGACAGATGGCATGTTACACTTTTCCTTGTTGCTAATGACACTGTGTAGTATTAGATCAATTCTTTCTGGATGTTCCCAAGAGATTAAATCTGCAGACACGATGGAGCAGCTTAGCGAAAACTGGTGAGTTCTGTGGATGTGGCCGTAAGGATGAACACACAGAATAAGTCAAAATGAGACACTAGATCTCTTCTCCACTCTGCTATGACCCTGCAAGGGGGAAGTAGGGTGTTGGGGAATGTATGGGGGGCTGGTGGGTGGGTAGGGGTCTAACTGTATGTGAAGGGATGTGGAACAGGTGTGGGGAAGAGGCTGGTACAGTTTTTTTTTTCTTTTCCTTTCAGCACACAAATTTATTCAGGACTTACTGCAGTGAGTGTCTTCTATTCTCAGGCCTACTTTTACATTTTCTCCTTACGATCATCATTTAAAACATTTTGTGTATGAATTAGAAATTGTATGGCTAGTTTGAATATGTATTTCTGTAATCTGAAAGGTTTTCATTGTCCTAAAGAGTAGCATTCTTGGATCTATTTGCAATAAATAACACATGCTTAGCTATGCTCCAGGTGAAACACCAGCTGAGTACGGATGTAAGCAGAATGGAGAACCAACATTATGAAGACTGCGCTTTGTCCTTGGCCTTAAATAATACAAAAGGGGTAAGAATACTTATACTTAACTCCTAAGCTACTATTACTGGTAAAGGGGGTGATGAGAATGGGAGAGTTATGTTCATTAAGTGTGTGTACAATGGAAGGAAAGCATAGGATTTGTTAACATCTATCCACCAAACTCATTTTTTACTCTGTTGAATAAGGTGCTGGCACAACTCTCTGACTATGAGTCAGTATTTGGTGCTGATATGAATACTGGTACTATATTAGATCCAAATTTGGCTAAAATGTGCAAATCCAGCAAAACACTAGGTGGCACTGAAGTTTAGTCTTTCAACTATTTGTATCCCACAGTTACCGTTGCTGGGTTATCAGCTGGCATGCAACGTAATATAACTCCCCTTTCAATTAGTGTGTTATTTAGTTTACATGCTTGTTTAGGTTTCAGTCATTTCCTGAGGTGGTGTTGCTGCCCTCTATCCCTGATACAGTGGTTATTGGATAGCATACTATGGGAGTTATGGTTTCTGAGACCATGGTTCTTTCTTACCACAGTGATTTGAGTAAGGCTTTGTGCTGGGATCAGAATCATGCTCTCTGCAGACACGCTATGTCCAGGAGTTGTTGCAAAGATTTGTTTAAACAGTAAAATTATTACCATCCCTTGACCATTAGAGAGACATTTAGTTCAGTATAACGTTAAAGTATTTACAGATGCGTTTCTTACCCCTTAGTTGACATGGCGAAAGATATTTAGAAGACTGTTTATTTCTCAGGTCATAGGTTCTTTTACTTAAAGCATCACGTCATGTTATTTGATACAACTTATAAAGTGTCTCATTCAGTCATCGTTTGCATTTGATTTTGTATTTTCAGCTCAAAAGCTTTAAATGCCTCCAGTTTTCTTCTTGCTGGTGCTTTGTTTTGGACACTTGTCCTTTTCTATCATACCAAGTGGGATTGCGTTCTTGGTGAGAGTCTGCTGAGGGCTAGATGATGAGACAAGCAGAGATGTCCTTGTGTCTCCTCAAAGTTCTGGCTGTTTCCCAGCATTCTCTGCATAGCACATATTTGACTTTAAGATACTGGGGCACTTCCTGGCTGCAATTGTTCAGAAAAAAAAGTCATCAAACATCAAAAAGCAGAGGAGCATTTTGGAATTAGTGCATCCTGGTCTGTAACCTATACTCACTGATCCAGGTGCTGACATGATGATGAGAGTAGACACATCATTACACTGGAACCTGTGATTGGGTTGATTTTGTGTATCTGGGAAGAGACTAAAGAATAAACAGTCTGCCAGCTAGTTCACTAATTACAGGGTACCTTTGCAACTCTGCCAATGGCATTCTGAAACTTTTCCATGGTGATGATGATGTCAGATAATTTCTGAATTGCTGATTCAGATTTCCATAATCAAGCCACAGTTTTCTGCATGTTAGCTAGAATACATTACAATGCATTAATATATTGCCGTGGTAGTTATTATGTCAGCCATTCATTCATCATATCATCCTTATGATAATTAGCCAACCGTGAACTTCACACATTCATATTCACAAGGCGGAAACTTTATTTTTATCCGAGGCATATATGCACATTACTGGTTGAATTGTGGTGGGAGGAGATACCGCTAGTGCTTTATTCAAACACACTTAACAAGTTCACTGGCAATATAATACTTCACAAGGACAAAAACAAGTGTTTGCCTCATTGAATATCATATCGACAGAAGGGTTGCTGTTTAATTTTATCCCTGAAAACCAAACCGTAATATTTGTTTCAGTCCCCTCTTCAGTGGCTAACCTTTAAAGTCGCATTTGTGTGCGTGCGCACGTATGGTTTTTGAAATCCTATTCCACATTACAACACTACAAACACTCCCACGGCCTATGTTTTACTAGGTTATTCATTGGCGTAGCCCCCACCTGCCCTTGTCCTTGTGTGGCACAGGCTCCAAATAAGCAGCACGATGAATAAAAAGTCCTCTTAGATGAATAGGAATCCACAGCAAATCAGAGAGCGCTCTCATCTCGTCTCATCCTGCGACTGAATAGTGAGCGGCTGCCTCGTCTGTTCTTTTAAACTCGTTGAGGGTTTTGGCACAAACATGCAAGAGACGGAGAGCGCTGTTACGCTCCCTCCTGAACAGCTAAGCTTAATTTTCTGGGGTGAAAGTTTTTTTCTTTTCTGGATGCTGTTTTAAAAAGGTTCTCATCTCTCCGTTCTTTAAAGATGCCAGGGTATACGCTGCCCTATTTTCCAGTTTTCTCCATACACAAAGCTGCAACACTTTAGATAGGATTAAATATAACTGGATAACTGACCAAAGGCTGTTGACTGATTTGTACATGCCTTGTAGCCCAAATACTTCCTTGCATGTATTTCAAGCATCTTAACATTCCCTGTGATGTTTAATTTAACAAAGTCCTGCTTGCCTCCATCTCTCCCCTCAGACTTTATAATCACAATTAGCTATCATTAGCCAGAATGGTGTTGACATTACGCCAGTCATTCCAGTCTATCCTGAATAATGGATTATTTTTCCCTTGTTAATGTCTTGTCTTAGAGTTTTACCCAAGATAACTCAACATATTTCAAATATGTGGAGCTATAACTTATCAAGAATGTGGGATAGTTGAGACAAAACAAATTTGAACTTAAGAGTTGGCTGGGCTCCATTTTGCCGTGTTACTATGCAGAAAGGTCAGGTGCAGCCGGAGTGGTATATGAGCTGCAGATGTGAACTATGAATTGCTGAACTAGACATAGGTAAATATAAGATAGGGAAAAAGTATGCTTACCATGTTACAAACGTTTGAATTCAACCAAATCATCTATCTTTGCAGCCATACATGAAAGCTTTGTATCATTGTAGTTTGAATCTCTTTGTGGTTTGTGGGTTATGTCGGATAACACAAGCAATTTCAAGACATCACTTTGAGCCCAGAGAAAGTGTAAAGAGCATTCTTTCACTATAGCTTACATTTCATAGAGTCAACAATTAATATTTAGTATTTTTTAATTTTTTTTAATGAAAATGATAGTTGCAGCCCCAATGTCATCTTTCTGCACAATTCAGTAAAAGTAAAAAGAAGTAAAAATTCAAGCAAAAGCGGCATGTGTTGTTTTATGACCCAAAATTGCAATGAGTGGAATCCATGCACATTCAGCACAACCCGGTCAGAGTCCACCCATTGTTAACATCTAGACTGTATAAGTTCCTAAATTCTTCTGGCATGCTAATGTTTTCCAAAATCTGATGTTGCCACGTTCTCTTTATGATGAGAAGAAAATATGCTGAGAGTATAAAATTGGTCATAGTGGAAAACTTCAGCGCTGCCACAACCTTCTCCACATCTCTCTCTCTCTCTCTCTCTCTCTCTCTCTCTCTCTCTCTCCCCACCAACACCACAATGTGGAAAACTGCTTCTTTCTCCTCCCTCCCATTCTGTGCTCCGTTTTATGCACTCCCCCCCCCCCCCCCCCCCCGGCAACACTACCACCCCCACCACACTCTCCAGAGAGGGGCTCAGTCAGACAGATGTAACACAGCGGTAGAAGCCTGAGCTGAGCTGGCAGGCTGCAGGGGCCAGACCAGAGCCAGTAGCTCTGACTGGAGAGAGCAGCAGAGAGGGAGACGGCGGTGGCGGCGGAGGCGGCAGTAGAAATAACAGTATTTGTAGTAACAGTTTTTAAGTAGTCGCAGAGGCGACTTTGCTTCAGGATATGGGTGTGTTGACCCGGGCGCTCATCACACTGTGAATTTACCATGGACCCTGACACCAGCACCCACCCAGAGGCACAGCATGGTGAGTGAGATCTGAAGCGCCAGGCTGGCAGGGAAGGATTAGAAATAATGCAAGCCATTCTGTGGAAAAAGTTGAAGAAAGCATGTTGGTGAACAAGGGAAGCGGGTCACATGGTTTTCCTGTTAGCTTGCTAATATGACCAGGCTCACCATTTGGCTCTTAAGCTGTTGACTAGTCCTCCGTGGTCAGATGAATAGGACTTCAGTCTGTTCTGTTAGGAAGGGGGTCGGGGGGTGAGGGGTGTTACAGTACATGGCAACGTGATGAGATCAAGCCTGCTACCGGCATTTTGCTCTGACCTTTTCGCCATTACTTTAACAGCGTTATCAAGTTTTCGGCTTTGTTGTAGCAGCAACATTGCACGTTAAATGACTGTCCGGAAATTACCTTGCCTTCAGTCGGTGTTCCGTTTGGCTGTTTTGGTGCAAGCTTGGTGGAGCAGGAGGCTCTCCTCTTCTTCTTTTAATGAAATAATTTTCTGTGGATATGCAAGGGCTGTGGGTGTTCCATTTCTGTTTAAACGCAGCAAGATAAAAGCAGCAAGCTAAAAACTGTCAAGATTTGATGGTTTTGCGAATCTGAATATTTGTATGCCGTGTAGTGGTTGCACCATGTGGGTTTGTGTTAGAGACAGAGCGGCATGAAAGTGGGAGAGGGAAAGAGAAAGGGAGAGACAGAAAGAGAGTTATGCACACAAATAAATCCGGGGGGATCTAGACTGCGCTCAGTTATTCTCTACCCCCTCATTTTCCGCTGCCTCCTTTTTTTTCCTCCACTGCTCCAAATATTAGAGCCTAAACTACATAGTTAAAAGTGAGAAAAAAGTGGTGGGCTATTAACTGGGCCAGAAAAGATGTTTTGTCTTCATGGCCGATGGGAAGGACTCTGCTGTGCTGCTGATGAAGAATGTGGTTAACAGGATGAGTCAACAGAGAACATATTTCCAAGAGACTGAAGTTTCGGTCTAAGCCACATTGCTCTATGCACTGGGCTGTCTGCCACGACGGAGAAAAAGAGACAAAGACAAGGGAAAGAAAACTGTTAAAGACAAAACTGTTGTTTTTATCCATCCCCTGACCCTTGGAACTTCTGTTAACAACCTTACCCAAATGAGTGAGAACATTGAGCATTTTGTTTGGGTTTCCCGACATAAAATGTCATCTTCGTACAGTGGTTGACTCCTCTCCTCTCAACCAGTCAGCCGGCCTCTGTCAATGCACACAGCCTCAGAAGATCCCTTCTAAACGTCCAATAGAAATAGAAAAATGAGAGTAGAAATGGCAATAATCTGATATCATTTGATTACATTCTCAGGAAGAGTTCACAGCTCCTGAGACTTGTAGGCATCAATTTTCAATCTCTCTCTCTCTCTCTCTCTCTCTCTCTCTCTCTCTCTCTCTTTCTCACACACAAACACACACACACCGTTGTGCACAGAAATCATTGCTGTTTGCATCTAATTGAAGAGCAGATGTTATGTTTCATGTATTACACATTGCTTTCTGTATTTTGCATATAAAGTAGATTTTGATCTGCAGTTTGCATCTAGCTGATCATTAAAGCACAGGCACCTATTTCCTCTTTTTATCTATAAAAAGCAAATGGTTGTTGATTCTGGACATCCTCTTCTACTGTACATTGCTACCAGACAAGCTAATATAAAATTGGTAGCAATAGTCAGACATATGAACTCAATCCAATGTAGGGTTGGGGTACACCAGTGCACTCAACCGTTTTCTCAGGAATAAACAGAGACTCCCACCACAAGTATTCCTCTTTACAAGCAGCCATGCCCTTTTTGTCAAAATGAGCACTTTTACTAGCTTATAGGAACACAGAGATGAGAGGGAGGGAAGTAAAAAGGGCGAGGCAGAGAAACATATCCATGACCTTCATTGACATGTAAATAGGTCTGCACGGTTGTGTCCTAGTTGGGAAAGGTTGAATGCCTGCTCATGTAATGGAGGACAAAACACAGGAACAATTTCTTGTGTGTGTGTTTTGTGCAGACCTTTTATTAGACACAAGGATTAAAGCTTTGAATTTTTTCCTCTTTCACTAAAAAGCAATTTTGTGAGGAAAAACAACAAGCTTTTCTCTCATTTCCCATTTTAAGGTGAATTAAGGTTTCTGACTACACTTCTAAAATTCCCAGATTTTATCCAGATGAAACTGCGGTCTTGTGGGGGCGGAGGCGTTGCAGGGATGAGTTTTGAAGAATGTTCAGCTTTTAATAAAAGATTTATTCTTGCTTGTGTTGTTGTCATGTGCTTAAATCTAGCCAGGCTATGGAGCTGGGTGGTACAGGGCGTGTACGTTTTGGAACTGGGCTGTCAGCTTATTCATTTTAATCTAGTTATAAGAGCGGAAACACTATCTTGCATCAGGCCTCATGGTCAAGACAAGTTAATTCTGTTCACAAGAGATTTTCACCACTCTGTGAGGTTGCCGTCTTGGCAGATGAGTGTAGTCTGAAGGATTTAGAGACTGATACAAACATGATGTTTAGTCTGTCGTGTCCCCAGCTGTTAACTGTGTGTGTGTGTGTGTGTGTGTGTGTGTGTGTGTGTGTGTGTGTGTGTGGTGTGTTGTGTGTGTGGGTGTGTGTGTGTGTGTGTGTGTGTGTGTGTGTGTGTGTGTGTGTGTGTGTGTGTGTGTGTGTGTGTGTGTGTGTGTGTGTGTGTGTGTGTGTGTGTGTGCTGTCTCTCTGTCTGTCTGTCTGTCTGGAGCAAATCTAGATTATAAACCTTATAATGAAATTTTTTTTTGCCAAAGTGAGGTCTTTCTGACTAGTTTGACTTCTTTAAAGGGCACTTCAAATGTGTTCATTTGATTCACAGTATTGACATATTGATTATTGCTGCTTTAAACCTGCAAAAACTGATTTGTTTGGCCACTTGGGAGCAGAAGCAACAAGTTGCGAATGCCACACTGACATTACTATCGCCTTTTAAGATGAAATGGTGAACAGTTGCCTACCTACTGTACACACCCAGCAGTTACGGAGCAATATGCATCTGGAGTTGTGTGTTTGGCCAACTGATGAATGTAATTCCAATGTTCACTCTCTTTTATCTCTGTTTTTGGTTGCTACCAACTCCTAAGGGAAATATCTGGCTAATCAATGCCCCTTTACTTTTCCAGCTAGTCACTAACTCTCATCTGCTGTTTGGTGCTGTGCATGTAGTGGACGCTAGGAGTTTTATAATTCTGAAAACATCTGCCTGCTACAGCCAAAAATGAAAATCAGAGTAGTATAGCAGTGTAGTCTTTGTATTGTTAAAAAAAAAAAAAAAAAAGGTTTTCCAGTCAGATAACAGTGGTAAGTAGTACATTGTGATCCGGAAAACCCCAAATTATTATATGATTATTATTTTAAGCATTATTATTATTTACAGGAAATAATAATTTTTAAAGGTAGAACTAAAAAATTAGACTAAATGGGAGACTATGGCTATAACAAAGACTAGAGATACTGAGTTGTGAATTCTTTAATTTCAGAGTAAAGATTAGCTGACGATTCTTCCTTTATTTTCTGCAATATCCTGAATTACTTGAATTTGGTGTTGTGATATGTAAATACAAAGATTTTGTACATATTTATGTGTGCATGCATGTATTTATATTAGGGATGCACTGAGTCCAGATTTTTGGGGTTCGGCCGAATACCGAATCCACTGGTTAAGATTCTGCCGAAACCGAATACTGATTCCCACTCCCTTCCTCGGTCCGTAAACACAGTAAACACATTAATGCAGTAAACACGTCTGGTGTTTTTAGCTGTCCTTCCTTTGCCGTACCTGTAGTTACTTCAATTTGTCTGTAGATTCCTTAATGCTTAACGCAAATTCTTTTGGATGTTTAATACGCCGATGTTGTGTATTGTTTCGGGTCCTTGCCACCACGAGACAAATCGGCATTACAAATTGAACATGTACCTTGACTTGAATTGCCTTCTTTTGACTGAAAGTAATGCCAAACAACACTTTTTCTGCTCAGGAGTTCCATTTTCACTTTCTCACAGCCTACCTATGTAAACGGTCCACCTACGTAAACACATTCCCGTAAACAACGGCGGCGTCATTACATTGACCAGCGTAGCGCGCCTAGTGCAAGTGTAAAATTCTAAGGTTTGGCAGAAACCGAAACCCATCAAAAAGCTCAATATTCGTCCAAATCCTGGATTTGGTGCATCCCTGATTTGTACATGGGTGTGTTATATCAAAATAATTAAAAAAAAAACAGCAGTAAAATAATGGGACAGACAGCCAATCAATTGCTATAAAGTTTTTTAAAGCTTAGGGGAACTGCAGAGTCAGATGATAATTCTCTGCTTTAGCATTATTGGAAGCATTTAGAATGAAGTATAAATAATTAATGGCATGCTGCTTGTCATGCTCCTAAGAGGTCAAGGCAAGTGGTACTGGATTAGTTGGGCTGGAAAAGAATGCCTGTGGCAGGCTTTTCTTGACTAAACTAACTCTGTCGAGGGTGTTGTGGGTTGGATGCTATTTTGAAATGAAACACAAACATAACCTATACACATCTTTTACAGATTGGGTCTAAATCTAGCTGAGGCTGATTGCATTTCACACTTGGCTTAAAATTCTTTTCAAATGTAGCTCAAGTGGCTGCTTGTGATGGGATTTTGCCTCCATGCTTAATATTTGACTACATCTGTGGAAAAAACTGTGGGTGTTTCTGAAGACAGAGAAGAAGAACAAAAACACTCATCACACACATTTGGGCTCAACCATGCAGCAACCCAAGAGGATTGCTGTGGCTATTTGCATAATGGATAGTACTACACCGAAAAACTCAAAATGAGAAAGAAACAGCTGGATGCTAAAGAGCCATACAAACGCAGGAGAACAGAGAGACAAGTCCTCAGTGGTCTATGTTTAGTACTATGTTGAGCTATATATATTCACTACACACTTGACTAGCTGGTCCTTCTAAGAGGTCAAGGATGCCTTAGTCTGGACACTACACTACCCATATAGAAAAATGTATCCATGACCAAATGTGGCTGGAACAACTAGGTCCTGATGTGTCCTCAATGCCTTTTTGGGTGCTCCTGTATTTACAGCTTTCTACTGTGATAGGCAAAAATTCTGCTACCTTTAGCTTGCTACTGATTGAACTATTCAGAAAGCATTTGGGCTTCTTATACCGTTTGCCTTTTGCCGAATTATCCCAGGAAGTCAAGGCAGTCTTTGATTACAACTGACTGCTTGGTCTGAAACCATTTTTGTGTGTTGAGAAAA
>NC_045748.1:13464134-13476887 GCF_008692095.1 Etheostoma spectabile | reverse complement strand
CATAAACATAGATGAGTTTGAAGTCCTCATGTTTTTCTTTGTAATATATGAGTGTGTGATTTGTGATAGATGTTGTAAAGGAGACATTCAGACAACACGCCAAGATGTCTAGCTCAAGAGTAGCAATCTGCTGAGTGTGATGTTCTGTGTCTTTGTCTGTTGCACGGTAAGCAACCACAATAAAGCACTCGGCAAATAAATCAAAATGAGTTTGCCCTGTCTCCTCATATAACTCGCTGTCCAGCTTTTAGCTTCAAAACTGTCATTTACTGTAAATGTTATGGGTGTGCAAAAAATCTATTCATATTCACGATTCAAGCTCCACAGATTCAAAATCGATTCATGCAATTCCAAAAAGATTCTTCTTTTTTTTTTGTAATGGCATTTATACTGTCACATGGGAAAAGTAACTACATTTACATACTGTGAAACGTTTTTTTAATTGAGAATCGTTTTTGAATCAAATTGATTTTGAATCGAATCTTGAGCCTAAAAATCTATATTCTATCTATACACAAAAGCTTGAGCTAGCTTGCTTTGATTGAAATAGAGGTGAAGTTCTTGAGAACCAAAAAGGTTCCTGCCATCAAAAAAAGTCCACGTCTGAGTCAGTACTTTCACACATAGCTCCTGACCAACACTATTTTGGATTTACACAGTAGTAAAAGAAAAAAAATCCTAAAAGCGCAGAAACATCTCTTCACATTTTCTTTCTCAATTTGATCCAGTTTTTTTGTGAAATTGTGAAGTGCTGTTAAGTTGTACGGAAATTTCAAAACACAAGACATTTTTCAAATTTATTGTCATTGTAACACTAAAGTAAAAACATAGCAGATTGTGAATCAACAGCTGCAAGGTCCACACGGGAGATGACACATGAAAAGTTCATCAAACACTTCAAACTGGCCTGGTGATGGTGGATATAAATAACACTTTAGGAGCAGAGCTCAGCAATAACCTCAGAGAGCTGACTTGCGGCCAGCAGCAACAGTGGCACGACTCCATTTGGCCCCGTTTGTCAGAAAGGCTCCCTGATGGGGGACTGTCAGTCAACAGCACTGCTGAGGGAAGGGAGGGAGGGAAAGAAACAGAGAAGAGGAGAATATATGAGACAATGGCGAGTCAAGGAAAATTGGAATGTACATGGTACTGTGTGTGTGTGTGTGGGTGTGTGTGTGTGTGTGTGTGGTGTGTGTGTGTGTGTGTGTGTGTGTGTTGTGTGTGTGGTGTGTGTGTGTGGTGTGGTGTGTGTGTGTGTGTGTGTGTGTGTTGTGCGTGTGTGTGTTGGGGGGGGGGGGGGGGGGGGGGATGTTTGGCTGTCAAAGTGTGTCTAAGGTAAAGTGACTGCAAGGGCCAGAAACCGAGCCCAACGCAGCTTGTTACACACTCACAACAAATGTGTGTTGTGGAATGTGATTTTCATGTCTCTGTAAATCTTACGTTAATGTGCCGGTTCCACACTGAGCAAAAGAGAGGGTGCCAGAGAGGGTGAGAGTTTGGGGGGGAATGAGCTGAGAAAAGAGAGTTGGAAAATGTTGACTATGTGAAAGGAAACTGGTAAAGCCAGAAAGATAATGAATTCTAGCACACTTAAGCCTTTTCCTAGGAGATTGCTATCAAATGAGGATGCTAAAATCACAAGATAAACTGATCTTAATCAGTGTTTTGTTTATCCTTCCTCATTGTTTATGTGGTTTACCCAGTTACAGATCTGTGATGATCCACCAGAGGATTCATTTCAGTGCCAACGCTGATGGGAAAATGAGTCATTTGAGCCTGAAATTGGAGCTTTGGAGAAGCAGCAACATACAACTTTTAGAAGTTTTATTTAAAGGAACACGCCGACTTATTGGGACTTTAGCTTATTCAGCTTATTTCCAGAGTTGGATAAAACCATATCTACACTTCTCATCTCAGTGTGCGTTGTAACTCCCCACTGGTAGCTTAGCCTAGTACAGATCCTGGAGGTTGTCGGTTCCAACTAGCCTAATGTTCCTAATAAATGACAAAATAACGCCAACATGTTCCAATATTATGTTGTTGTGATTTGTTTAATCACGGGGTGTACAGATAACTAGGTCACATGAGACACATCCATCTTTTAACCTTTATATAAATAAGTTGGCGTGTTCCTTTAAAGCTTTGTTTTTGCTACAGGCTGTTCTGTGTATACTGTATGTAAAATCATCAGTTATACAGTCTGTCATAATCAAACTTAACACAACTCTATATTTTCAATTAATTAAATAATGAAAAAACAAGGTCATATTTCAGGACTTCAAAGGAAGCACCTAAGGCTATTATTATAAATCAGTGTGTTTGTGTCTTTATTAGTATTTCTGTTTCTGTAAATAAATTAATTCAGAGACACGACACACTTTCATTACAATTGACTGTTTATACCAAAAGGTACCGGTAGATTTGACAAGAAAAAGCTCTTCTCTCTGGGGGAGCTCTCAAAAAATTCGAGCAGCATGCAGAGATTCTGCGATATCGTCATAGTAAAGGTCTGCCGTTACCCCTATGTTTAAGTCAAGCCGCCCCAGTGTAGGATTTCACTACGTAGCCAGCATTCTGAATAAAAGAGTTTCATTACTTCATTCATTCATTTACTGACAACTATCTAATCAAGAGAAAATCCCCCAAACTTGCTCTTAGTAACATACTGAACTCTGAGTGCCTTGTCATAGATGGAGCACTGTGTGAGTTTAGGTTTAGTTTTTACACGCATATTGATAGCGATTAAGATTAGGCTAAAAATTGGCAGCAATTCTCCTTTAAATACATACATGGAGTAACACCCCGGTAACTGTAGGGGTTCGCTACCTCTGTTAACCGGGTTATAAGATTTTAACCGGGATAAGGTGTTTACATGCCGTTTTAATAAATCGGGGTATCGCCTTAACCCAAGCATAATCAGTTTTCAAAATTGCATGTCAACGCACTGACAGACAACGAGGCGTAATGAAGGCGCAACAGCCACACAATGAACAGGCTCTGTAAAAGGGGCTAAGGAATCTGCAGGAGGATCCAATTCTCCCAGCATAGTGACATCAAGATGACATCTATGTAAAGTCAACAATAATTCATACGGAGGAGGTTTAAGTGGTGGAGGGAGATACAGCACTGCAGCAAACATTTGCATGAGCAGGATGAGAAGAGTGATAGTGAGAGCTTTCAGTGCTTTACCTTAACTCCCACAGTGCTCCATCTATGACAAGGCACTCAGAGTTCAGTATGTTACTCTACAAGAGCAAGTTTTCGGGATTTTCCCTTGATTAGATAGTTGGCAGTAAATGGACAGACTTGTGACATGACTATGTGATGAAGGTCCTAATGAAACTGAGGCCTTGGCAATTACATGGTATTCATGTTAGACCGCTGGCCCCCAGGAAGCCCCAGTTTTAGCCTTTTATAAGTTGAATTCCCTTTGGAATCCTTCCACAAAAAGCACTTGCTGGCATGGTAGGCATGGTAGCAGCCTGACCCCACGTGCTGCACACAAGTGCTTTTGTCTGTTTAATGACAATTGATGGCATTCCTGTCTTTCCCATGTCAAAGTCGTCCTACAACTAAATCACACATTCCAATAATGCTCTGCTTTTACTTGCAAGAGGAAACAAGAGAGACTTATCCGTTGTAAGCCAACAACTCTGATTTCAATTATGTAGTTTTGTGTGTAAATTTTTGTCTGACTCAGCGTTCTGAGAAAGTGTTATTACTTTTATGAATCAAGTTGTGCCTATGCACAAACATTTTTTTAGCATCCAATCACATAACAAAGAACATGACATAACATTTTTACTAATACTTTCAGGCAGATCATTAGAATACTGTAGATTTGTTTCTTGTTTGTCACACTGGCACTTTCCATTTGGTTGCTAGACTGCTCCTGTCTTTTCTTGATCTCTCGTGAATATCTTGTCTTTTCTCAGTTTTTGCTATCGTGGTCTTAACTCTTGTTTCAGTAGTAACGTACGTGCTGTTTCTCAAGGGAGATCCATTTTAAAAACGCATTCCCGGCTTGTTGTGGATTTTACTCCGAAGAACCTGACTTTCACATCGTTAGGCAAAAAAATCTAAACAAACACAAAATTAATCATAGTCTTCACTATGCGCGTTGTCAACTTTTCACACGTTCTTGGATATAAACACACACAAATCGACGCAAGAAAATAAACACAATGGCAAAGGGCTGAGGGATTAGTGAGACAGAAAGGGAGACAAGCGGAGAGGAAGATTAAAGGAGAGGCGTGTCAGAGTTGTCCATAGGAGTGGACTTCACTGCTTTACTTTTTGTCCCTTTGTAACTCTATAGCCCACATACCAAAGTACTCACTCATTATGGCCCTTCATCCTTTGGGTTTCTGTCTTTCCCACTTTTTCTTTCAGTCCCGATTTTCAATGGTTTCCCTGGTAATTGCTTGTTGAAGGTAGAATTAGACTTTAGCCAAACTTTGGCCTAATCAAGCATTGTAGTCTTACTGGTTTAACCTCAATCTGTATGTAAACCACCAGGCTACCAAATGCTAACGTAAGCAGTATGCAGTACTACTAAAGTACAGTGTGAGTAATGAGTAATAATTTAACCGTAAGAATATACCAGTATCAGAAGACTTGGGGATTAACCGTAATGAAATGGAAGCACATAAAAAAAAAGAAAAAAAAGAAAAGAAGTGTTTGCACATATAGAAAATGTATAACACAAGGTAATTCAAGGTTATTCAAGGTAAAGTCTTTATTAGTGTCACAGTTCTTTAACTAGTCCGCCGCCCCTTTAGAGTCCTATGACTGTTCTAACAGATTGGGCTGCACTAAGGTTATTTTTTGTTGACCCATTTTCATTGGTGTATTAACATAATTAGATTTGGCTCCATAAGATGAATTGGATTCTGCCACCCAGTGTTGTGCAATGTGGGGTTATTTTGCTCACAGTATGGCTCTGCCTCCAAGCTTCATACAAATGCCCATTGGCAATGTAACATATTTCTGTACATGTGGTGACTTTTCAGCAAAAAAACAATATGCCTCACTAATTGCCATAAACTCTTTTGGGAAATTTGGAAGTGATCAAACCAGTCACCACAAAAAATCAAAATCAAAGTACACATGCCAAAATGTGTCAAACAAAGGCAAGCTCTCAACAAGATGTTTAACTGCAGACTTTTTCTAGTTGAATGCCTTGACGCAAGAAACACATCCAAGTAATAGATCAACATATTTATCCTGTCCTATAATTTGTATCATTTCACGTTAACTGAGTATGTGTGGAAACAGGGGTGATTACATTTTGCTTTTGGAAGCCAGAACTCACTGAATGTGGAGTGAAAGAAACATGGTGCTGTCTCCCATTAGTTTATTCAAACCTGTTGCCTTTCTTAATGCTCTGTTGCTATATTTATAATTATCTTAATTAAAGATTTAAAGGAAGTTAAATAAAGATAACCTAATTTCATCACAATGTCTGTCAGATCAGTCAGTGGAAATCTGTTAACCCTACGCACAAACTTGTTCATTAAAAGACTGAGTGTTCTATTAAAGGTTAAATAAGTGTAAATATACCAAGAGCGCTTAGAACCACGCAGTTTGAAAACAGGTTTCCTTATCCAGATTTAATTTATCTTGTGCATTCTAGTGTGGGTAATGCTGCCTATAATGCACATGTTCATTCCACACCTCATCTGTGTGTACATTTAGTAGTTGCATGACTCTTGGGATGGCAACGACAATTTGTCGATCAGACGGTCGGCCCCTCTGCATATTTCACACTGAAATATCTCACATTAATACAATGATAAAAACATTGTGGTGATGAATAGCAGCAGATTGTATTTGATTAGAAGCTAACATTGCAATTTAGGTTAGATATTTCTCTTATTTACACAGCCGTAAGGCTTTAGTGTGTTAAAAAAGTTAAAGTAGCCAACAGTTACCCAGTGTGAATAGCAGGAGGAGGGGGAGACCTTCTGTCACGTCTGTGGACAAATGTCTTGCTTGACAAATGTCTGGCCAAGGACAGCAGCCGAAACCTGAGAGTACTGTTCTTTGACAGCAAGGAGGAAGGGACGTGGGAAGAGACAAGGGAGCATCACTACACTGCTTCTTCCTGCTGTAACATGCATATTAGGCAACCTTTTGTTACTTTGACATAGTATTGTGTCATGACTTGAGTCTGAAACATACTTTAGAAACTCATTATGCAAAATAAGGGGTTGATATCTTTGAGAAAGAAGGTAATTTACAGCTACGCAGGGTCATTTTTGTCATCATCCACAACACTGCTGCAGAATGTAGCATAAGTGCACTGCAAACTCCAGCTAATGCTTTAAAGCTGGAGTGTGGTAGTGAGGCCCGGCCTGGTCCGGCGGTTTTTGGTCAACCGCAACAAGGCCTCTGATTGGTTGGATGTGAGGTAGGAATTTGGCTCTCTGAGGTCTAAACTCCGCCTCCTTCTCCTCCTCCCAGCCCCCGGCGCTGAAGCACGACAGCATACATACACACACACACACACATGCACACACAGTCTCTCTCTCCCATTCGGTTTCTTGTATGAAAGGGTCTGTAGAGCAGGGAGTTACAGACATATGAAGACACAGAGCAAGGAAGTGAGAAAAAGCAACAAAAGACAAAAGAGAGAACTCGCCTGCCCCCTGTTTGTGTGTGTGGGCGAGCTTTTTTCTCTCTTTCTTATGTGATCCTGAGAAGGGGGAGGACCTGTACCCTGCTAAGAGTCAATAACCCTGCAGGAGTCCACAGGATCATACACACACTCTCTCACACCCTCACACACGCACACACACACCACATGCATACTTGCTCAGTCCACAGCAGCTACTGCAGCCTGAATGAGTGCAAAGCGGTGGGAGAAACAGAGTAAGGAAGCAGGAGTGCAAGAGAGGGGAGGAGGAATCTCTGGAGTTACAACTTGTTGCTTTTGGTTTTTTGAGCGGATTGAGGATGAAATAACTTTCACTGCGACAGTGGGACCTTGTCTGAGGTGAGCACTAGCTTTTCTTTTCTTTTTCTCCTTTCACTGGCCAATCATTCTTTAAGTGGAATAAGGGGATCTAAGTTACACATTTTGTGATCTTTTCTGTGGGATTGTTCTCTTTGTGGAATGGCGTGGGGGGTTGAAAGAGAGGAGGAGGTGTGGAGGGGAGCTTTTCACGTGCCAGGCAAGCAACACTATCACGCTGATCTGTCAGAAAAGGATGCAAAGCAGGGGTTCAGAAAGAATATTTTTAATGGAAGATACGAATGAGGAGTGAAGAGGGTTGTTGAAGAAATGTCAGGCTCAAAGACACAAAGAGCTGTAACATAGCTCTGCTTCCACAAGTGGGACAGCAGAAGATGAAAAAAGAAAACTCAGTCACTCCACACTCTTTTTCTGATTAATGCCTCCCTTTCTTAGGTGTTTGTACGTGGGTTTAGACTGCTTTACTGACAGAACCATGTAACATAAATGTGGCATTTATTCATAACCTGTGTGTGTCAAAGGCACAAGGTTGTGTTTAACTACTTTGGCAGTATGTAGCCTTCATTTATCAGCTCCTGCATGATTACAGTGTTTTCTCTGACTCTACCACAGATAGTAGCTTACTTGAGTGGGCAGCCTCATCATCATTCCTCCACCAACATGTGTTTACATGCTGCTGGCTATTACCCGCACACAGAAGTACTAAACGGCGTCAAGTGTGTCTAATGGTGCTCTTTTGGAATTGGACGTCAATAATTCTAGTGACATTAAACATTCATGTTAATAAAAAAATTTAGAACCTTTTTGTATAATGTCTGTTTTAGTATACGTGTGTAGGAAACACTTAAGAATGTTTTAGAGTCTTTGTAAATAGTTTTTTTCAGTAGTAGTGCAATGTATCCGGGCGTGGGGCGGGCATTGTTGTCCTATTATTAGAGCAAGCCAGGCCAGCCAGCAGCTGTGGGGAAGGAAGTAGGCCTGGAGCAGCCGGAGAAGAGGGATTACTGGGAACACTGAGCGGGAATTATGGAGTGACTGGAATGGCATTCCTAAGGTGACAGAGTCATTGGAGGGGAGGATGAGTGAGCCAGAGCATCAGGCAGGGATCAATGGGGATCATAAGAAAAGATATAGAGGTTGGAGGTCAACAGTGATCTGGACTGTAAAACACCTCGCTGTAATTGCAGATCACGGCAGTGGTACAGCTGGATAACTTGGCTTGTAATACTTTTCTCCTTAAATGAATCACTTTTTTTGGATTAATCAATGAATCGTTTTTAAGTCTACAAAATGTCTAAAAACAAGATATGAAAGACTTTATTGATCTCACAATGGGGAAATTTACTCATAACACAGCAGCTCAATGCAGCACAACAAATAACAAAAATACACATTCAGTATAAGTAGGGTAGGAAAATACACAAATAATAAGAAGAGAGTAATAACAGTGATATGTACACTACAAACACTTATTGTATTTACAGGTGGGGAGAATATTATATTATATTTTGCTCGATTAATGACTGGTTAAGATTTAGCAATTATCTAAATTGTTGCCAATCGATTAATCAGCTAATTGTTTTGCCACTGTATTTTATTTTAAATAAACACCTTACCAGAATTTGCTTTATTGTATTACAGACTACAGTGTCAGTGTTAATCAATGACAACTTTAGTCTGAATAAAGGGTGTTAAATAATATACAACCTAATGTAATCTGTCATTGAGTGTGCTTACTCACTCTTTGCAAGTGCTCTTCTGAGGATTTGATAGTGGACGGTTTTGGTGATTGGCTGCTGTAATAAACTGCTGCCACACTGACTAAAGAGATAATAGCATCCCAGTATTACCCACATGTCTCTGCTATCTCTGCCTCTCTTCCCTTGTAAATCTCTGGTGTGTATTCTAGTACCAAATAATCTTGCTCAGTGCTATTAGATAAATAGAGCAACAAGGGTTTTGTCATCTGTAACTTGAGACTTTTTTTGCATTTATTATTAACATGGTAAATGTTTTTAACGTGACCACTGCTGAGCTTCTTGTGTAACGTTGTCAGTCACTTCCTTCTTACTTGTAGTGTCAGATGCAGACTGTGATGGGTTTAATGAAGGTTGACTTGAAACAGCCAACAATTGTAAAACTGGCTCTTAAAAAAAAAATCATGTTAAGTCGTGTCTTGAGCGTTGAATTATTACCAAATCAAAGATCACACTTAAGCTGTATCTTCTCTGATAGAGAAAGTTATTACAGAGACTGTGATTTGATTGCAAGTTTGCCCTTTACTAGATGCACACACACTGCACACACTCAGTGTGTTCAAAAATGGTCACGAGAAAAGCACATGGGACTTCTCTGATTTTTAAACTAGACCACTTAGTAGTGATATCTTAATATTTTAATCTCTTTAAACATATTGTTTATGTGTGGAACAAGAAATAGTTGACTATATTTTATTTTCAAAGAATTTTAGGTCACACAAACACACACTCTCTCTCTCTCTCTCTCTCTCTCTCTCTCTCTCTCTCTCTCTTTCCAGCTTTCCTTTTCTCCTTCATGTCCTTGAAGAACAGCTCTGTAATTAGTTAGAGCCATGAATCACGTACAACAGAAAGGATTTTGATATATGTTTGACAGCAATAAACTGTGGTGGTTTAACTAACTGCGTATGTGAGCTTGGGGAGTAAAAAAGGGTAGAGGGGGTTTGTTGGCATATCGTACAATTATGTGCACGTGTTTTGTCGGCTACCTTCTGCGCATCCACAGACACCGGCACTCTGTGTGTGTGATCGTGTGTGAGATAACTGATCCGTTTCTTGTTTGGGCATGTGGCTGCCACTGTAGCCTTTGTGTTTGCACTGGCACGTATGGCTTGTTATGATCAAAACCAATTAACCACTTCATTGTTTTCTGTTCTGCTTCCCCACAACACTTCTCAACCAACTAATTACTCCCCACGCTCAATACTAAGAGAACATACACTCATATATAGAGATCAGTCCCTCGGGGAGAACACAGTTACTCTGGGCTGAATTTTCCTTGTAACCTTACCAAAAAAACTTGTGCAAATGTTGGTATTATATTAAAATGGCTGGTGGATTTAAGACAAAAAATAATTTATTGAATGAATCAAATGTGAACATGTCTGTCAGTGGCTTGTCGATCTTTACATTGTTAGTTGATTTCCTATCCTGGCCTGAGACACATATTCATACGGTTTGATAGGAGGACTTAAGGATTTATTGGACTTTAACTTATCATTGCACTTATAATAACAAGCGTAGCCGTCCTCAATTTAAGTCATCCTATACATCTCGTCTCCGTGTTTTCTTGCATCCACCGTGTAGAGAGAAAGCAGCAGCCTTCAATCATTACAGCGTACTTTGAGGTTAAAATGTATAAAGGACAGTCAGATATGTTTTGCACAGTCTTTTGCTGTACGTTTTGTTTGTAAATGGGAGATGTTCGATTCACACACGGCTGTTCTTCATATCAGAATCAAGAGAATGAATTTGGCGACGTATGTGTGTTCCATTAACCCGTTCTCACTCCCACTTGGTCAGTGGCTCTCAGAGTCTGTGTCAGAGTTTGATACTGACGCAAAGTGTGGCACGTGGGACTGCTGGAATTGGTTTAAGTTGCCTCCGGTTATTGGTCAGCTTTGCGGAAAAGTTGCAGTGATTGGTCAAAATTGCGAGGCGTGCCAAATTCACGGCGATTGGTTGAATTCACGTGAATTGTTACGATCATGATATTGTGAAATCCTGGAGGGACTGAGAAATGCACAATACACACAGAGGTCTTACTTAAAAATCGTACTGGGAAGAAATGTACTTACTACATACAGTATTCCAATGTGCTATTGCATTTAATTATACATTGCAAATTCCAAAAGAGTGTTGTTGTGGCTCATCTTCCTCTGTCCCTCCATCCATTGGTCTGTTTGTCTGTGATGAAAATATCTGAAAGTGCTATGATTTGTGTAACACCTGCTGCGAGCGTGCACATTGCGCACCCAAAAGGAAGAACACTTTTCATTTTGGACCTTGGCCCTAGTGCCAACATTTCACCCAACTTTCAGCTTTGACATTTGTATCTCTTGACCTGTTTGTTGTAAACACACAATACTACAGTGCACATATTACCTCTACGTGCACGCTGCGTGAGTGTGCATTTGTATGTACTGCAGGTGTGTGCATAAGTGGAGAAATTGTGCTTCAAGGCATAGGCTTCACTTCACTTCACTCCACAGCCTACCCCCGGCCCCCGGACTTTCTTCTTCCCTCCTACTGTGCAATACTGTTATATAATACCTAAAAGGACACTGGAATTCTGTGCAATTTCATACAGTGCAATATTTAATATTTATTATTTAGTACTTAACCATTTCATTTCAGTGCAATATTTATTTATGTGTTGTTAAAACTTAATTGCTTTTCACACAATGTGTATACAAAGCTATTTTATATTTGGATATAGTTGCTCTCAGGACTGTGCACCAGCCCCCCCCCCCCCCCCCCCCTCTTTTATCTCTGCACTACCTATACTTTTTATATTTTATATTCTTATATTATATATTTTTATATTTCGTGTTGACACTGTAAAGGGGTTGCTTCAATCTCATTGCACAGGTACTGCACTTGTGTCTAATGACAATAAAGGCTTTCTATTCAATTTGATTCTAGGCTGTTGCGCACTTCTCATCATAAGGCAATGAGATAACATGTGGCTATATTGACTCTTATTATTAATTCAGCTGGAGTCGTTATATAATTGTCAATTTAATTACGTGGCCCCTCTCAGCAGACGTGACTCAACTACGGCTTTAAGCTGCCAGTTAAATGGATGTATGGGCTCACTGTGTGTGTCTGGTTGTATTCACGTAGGCTTAGAATTTGAATAGGCATATTGCAGTGTCAGCATGTATGCTCTATGCCACCATGCTGTATGCAGATGTAGTTACAGTAGACGCTCTCATTGGATTAAAGCTAGAGTAGGGAGTTTTCTGGAAAATGCAGCTATCCTTTCTCCAGGGCTGCACAATTATGGCAAAAGTGATATTTACGATTATTTTGATCAATATTGTGATCACGATAAATTATCACGATTATTTGTTGAATTTAACCAAAATGTATTGTATTGTCCCATAGGCTATTTATAACTGCTTTCACATCCATATTATGCTGCATTCTTCTTATGTGGAAGTTGTATGTTGTATCGACATACAGCTGCAACACATGTGAATGAAAATTAGCCATCTGAATTTTTTTGCCGTGGCGGCCGCGATAGCAGAGTGTCCAGCGGAAACTCTCGTACAATTACAGGTTTGGATCTCATGCTTAACAATATACAGCTGTGTCAATAACAATTAAAACTGTTAAATTAAAATCTGACAAATGTCAGAAGTGTGGACCGGCGCTGTGTGGCGGGGCTGTGCAGAGAGTAAGAGGAGAGAGAGTAGAGGAGAAATCCAACACAGGCACGGCTTTACAGAAGATGTGGTTCATGTAACGCAAAATTAAACCATGTCCATATAAACAACAATGCTTTGTTTTTGGAGAGGCAGCGCATGCGAGGGCATTAGGTGCACCGGTGCAAAAACTGTTGGTCGTCCCCTAGAGCCCTTTGAGCTAACAGACACTAACTAGCACTGGTCACTATGTTGTCTGAAAAACAACACAGACGGGACAAAATGTTGCGTTTACTGGTAAACTGGTAAACCTTAAGACAGACGTATGACGACTGCTATCTGTTGAATTTTCCTCACGTTACTCTGTCCT
>NC_045748.1:13463957-13464124 GCF_008692095.1 Etheostoma spectabile | reverse complement strand
TCTCCATCTAGAAACTAAGCTGCGCGATGCAGGGAACAACTCTGACTGGCTCATGAGTGGTTTACAAAACGATAGATTGGCTTTGCAAAAAAAACGGAGCGTTCTATGAAATGACACATTTAAAATATCGCTCGATCATGCAAATTTGATCGTGGGAAGCCAAAATC
>NC_045748.1:13463261-13463947 GCF_008692095.1 Etheostoma spectabile | reverse complement strand
TTCAAATTTGATTAATTGTGCAGCCCTACCCCTCTCTGTCCTGACGAGTCCAGGCATATAATGCACACACTTCATCCAGTAACATGTAAAAGTACTAGTCATTCATTTCAGTCATTCCGATGATGTGATTATGATCCAGATGCCGTCATACGGTGGCAATTGTATGAGAATTACCGTCTTTGCAAACTTGTGGGCCTGTAAAGCCCTTTGAGATGACATTCTGGGATTTTGGAGGCATTGGCTCGCTACATAAGCGTGAACTTGAATTGGCCGTAGCCGTGAGCCTTTGGCTACGTTTAGCTGAAGGCTAAGGTATTTGCAACATTTTCTCTAAAACACTGCTGATATTGACACATGCCAAATTTCATTTATTGGTTTTCAGACTCTATTTTTGATAAGGCAGTCTTCCTTTTTTGGCTTGCTTTGCTGTGTAGGCAGTTGTTGTCAAGGGTGGAAGAGGAACTTTTGCTTCAGAATTTTTCCGCCTCTGAATTAGGCTTTCAACCATCTCAGCCAATAGGATCACCCTCTCTCTGTGACTGGCCATCGTCTCCTGTCACGGGGATACATTTTCTAAAGCCTAAAAACACAGCCAAGAGGAGGTGCGCAAGTCTAATTTTCTAATAGACCACTTTACTTATAATATCCTGAAAGTTATTGTGGGATTTTTGCAGAATGATGCAAAA
>NC_045748.1:13462902-13463251 GCF_008692095.1 Etheostoma spectabile | reverse complement strand
AAAAAAAGAATCAGAACGTACTCTTATATCCCAGTAAAATTACTATGGCAGCTTTCATTAATGTCCCAGTAGTTGTTCCATTATTCACTGTCTATTCAGCAGCTCTGACATTTTTTCCCTCGGATGACATCATCACTACTGTCTGTAGCTTAAACAGAGTCTTATTGATGAATAAATTCATA
Source organism: Etheostoma spectabile (assembly GCF_008692095.1). Taxonomy (NCBI): domain Eukaryota; kingdom Metazoa; phylum Chordata; class Actinopteri; order Perciformes; family Percidae; genus Etheostoma; species Etheostoma spectabile. Next base: position 13,463,069 of record NC_045748.1, on the reverse strand, counting down.
AATTAAACCTGAGCTGTACTACACCACAGGAATTATGCAAGGAGGTGCAGTTAAAATGTTAAATGTTGTCATTAAACTAATGGTATAGTATTGTGTGCTGTGTGTCTATTTTGCTGCGGCTATCTATCTATCTATCTATCTATCTATCTATCTATCTATCTATCTAT
>NC_045748.1:13460400-13462892 GCF_008692095.1 Etheostoma spectabile | reverse complement strand
ATCTATCTATCTATCTATCTATCTATGTGGTAGACACATAAAACAATGTGTAGATGATTTGCTAAGGGACTACCTATTATTATACCTTATTAAGACTAATGCAGAGTTGAACAGGAGCAGCAAGTTTGTGTGTTTGCACTCACAGCATTGTGTAGAGCAGCACTGTAGTGTAGTAGAAACAGAAGGTGAGTGCACTTGAAATGTGTGCTAGAAACTACCTACAGTTAGTTAAAATTCACCAAGGAAGTCAACCTGTAAACTGTCTGGATATTTTTGAGATAATGTCTCGTCCCTAAAACTCTGTAACTAACTTAATGAGTATAATGTTAGTATTACAGAATAAAGTTATGGCCAAAACGTTGAAAATAAGACCCAAGTTGTAATAACCCTGACTCTTTAATGTTACACTTGCAATATTCTGTAAGAAAATGTCCCACAGCGATGCAAATGTTTACAGTTGGACTTCTTGCTCTTTTATATTTTTCTCCTCTCTCTTTTAAATCTGCCTTGACATTGATGTACAGATAAAGATAGGCTTTCATCACAAAGACTGACTGGTAAGCAATAAAATCTGTGGAGACAAAAGCCCATCACTGAACCAGGCCCCTGGCTGTCAAAACAAAATGAAGCTAGACTGCAGAAATAAGCACGACCTGTTTGCATGCGTAAGTCCTTCTATTGCACGCGCTGAGAATATGCAGGTTTTTAAAGCGGAATCTCACGGTGTTGACCCCTGAAAAACCCAGTGTTGACAATATAATTTACACGGCCCTCTAAGTTTTTCAACTTCAATGCTTTAGTTCTGTTGCTGCCTACACCTTTGACTGTTAGGTAATTTATGTGGCACCACAGACGAAACGCTCCTTGAACTTGAGATTAAAGACCTGCTAACTTGTCTCATGTGATTCGGCTTTCAGAGACACCACAAAGCAACTATTTCATTTTTAAATATTCATCTGAGGCTGGTGGGGCTGTGAGGGTTCGTCTGAGAAGATCTGCAGTGATTTCACAGAGCAATGAAGCAATAAATTATTTAATAAAACCAAAATTGTTATACTTTAATGTATAGTTTAAATACAGACTTGATGGAAAGTTAGGAAGGCAGGGAACAACTCCCTTCCTCCCTCCCAACATCTTGACCTTTTGTATCACTTAAACCTACATGCACATTTCTCATAGGCAACATACCCCAAGGCTTTTATAGTTTCTATGGTAATTAGCAAGGGGATAATTAGATGTTCCGAGAGTCTTGCTTCTAATCAACAGAAAGACGCATGCTGCTTCCGTTGAGCGACCGGCTAATATATGGACTTAACACATAACACTTTCATTTGTTTATTTTCTGGACATATTTACATGTACATGGCAATTTGGAGGATTTTCCTTTACTTACACATGAGAGAGGGTGTCCTGAAAGCAGCAGCATTGTTTAACGTGCCCATATTATGAAAATAATCACTTTTTTTCTGGGATTTTGGGGTTATTTTTGTGCTTCCACATGCAAAAAAAACTAGCCATGCGGTTTTGAGTGAGATACAGGTTTCTGAATGTGTCCTGCCAGTCTTCGGGTGAACTGTTCAAAATCTGCTGGGTTTTCTACGTCACTTGCCCAAACGAGGTCGCTAGCGGTTAGCCCCCTCGTTCTCAATGGCAAAACACTGCTTCAACACACAAGAGTTCACCATAATCTACAAAAGAACTACCTACATGTCCCTGTCTACAGGTATTTACATCAAAGTTGGAAATGCGCCCTCGTTTAGAAGAAGTCCCCTGGCTAATCCTGCCTTGTACTGACAGAAAGTTTGAGAAACAGCTAGCTAGCTGATGTGATCCTTACAAAGCTACTGCGCAAGTGTGACTCCCAACAATGACGTTACAGAAGTGAGATGTGTCACTGACGGCTGTCCCAAACAATTATTTTTACGGTGTTTTGCTGCTGTTATCCTGACTCAGGGATCATTTTACAAAGTCTACAGACTACCACGTTGTTGTTGGCATTAAGACTCCTACACTTCAGAAGACTGCGTGCAAGCTTTTTTCTTAACGTGTTGCGAGGAATCCATACTTGTGATTTTCCATGTAATTGATGACATTGACTACGTCTAGCTAAAACAGGCCCCTGAACACACGGTGAAAAAAGGAGCTGCAGCAATGTGCAGTACAACAAACCTATTCTGGTACAACCTCAAAATACAATTGTGAACCTGAAAACTTGCATAATATAGGCACTTTAAGATACATTCATCACACTTTTTGAACACACCTTTCATGATGGATTATTGTATTTGTTGTTGTATTAAGTAAAATATGCAAGTTCTCTTTCTGAAAGAAAGAGAAATGATGTAACAAGGTGTCCTAACTTGCTGAGACAAAACAGAAAACAGGAAAGAGGGGGAAATGAACTCCACTCCCAAACGTTCCCCTTTCCCTCCCAAAGTACCTCACTTCCTGCCACATAACTCTCTCACTCACTCACTCACACACACACACAC
>NC_045748.1:13458749-13460390 GCF_008692095.1 Etheostoma spectabile | reverse complement strand
ACACACACACACACACACACACAAAACTAAATGGCACACAAGTATTCTTTTTTTTTAAAATCCCGCCCTGCTCATACAATAATTTCTGTTAGGCAAGTTTGCAGATATCAAATATAGTTTTGAAGGAGATTATCTGAGGCTATAAGAACCTGAAGTGCAACCATTGAGCTACAATTGTCAGTGGCTTTGTAAAAGCAACTAGTGGATACTGCACTGTCCCAGATAGTTGTTCTCCTCCGTCATGCCCTTGCTCTCTCTGACCTTTTTTCATTGGGGTTGTACCACTTTGAGAAAAAAGTTAAGTGTATGCTAATGAATAAAAAGAACTCCAAATAGGCATGTTTCCTCCCTCTGGCCTCACTGACAACTTCCATTTCATCTTCTGACATGAACGTGCACACAAACACACCCACAGAAGAGAGATACTGTGCGATATCTGTTTACAGCTCGGATGTGGATTCCCATGCTAGATAAAGTGTTGTTGATTAGACGGATGACTGCACTCACAGGCCATGTTGATGAGCAAATAGAATTCACTTTGATTGCCTGTTCTGTCTGATTTTGCATCATGTTTGAGTTTGTGTCTTTGTCTGTGTGTGGACTTGTTTGTATAGACTTGTTAGCAGATTGCCAATGGCTGGCTTACCTATGCCGTGCCTTCTAAAAGCAACTGAAATCTAAAGACTTGTTGCCACAAAAGGATATTACAACTCAGCTGTTAACTCTTTAGGGTTTTTCAATACTAAAATACTGTAGGGCCCTTTTTTGTCTTTCCACTTCGCTTGTTCCTCATAAAAACTTGCTGTTACTACTTCTACTATATCTGACAGATATACTGTGAAGAAGGTTTGCTGCTTTTTGCACTGGTCTTTTAGACTGATATAAAACAAGCACCTAAAAATAGAGTGAGACCAATTGTTGTGGTGCAAGGAATGGTAGCCAAGAGTAATTGCTTCAGTCAACACTTCCTGCTTCTTTTTCAAAGGAAATTCGGGAAATATAATCCATTATTTTTGGCAGGTCTTTATTGGTATATGACTCTAGTATACATAGATTTAGGTTTTCTTTATACACAACATCAGTTAGGACCAAACACAACAGATACATTTTAAAATACAAGTAAAAGTACTTGGAAGGCTTTTATTGTGAAGGAACTGCAAGAATTATCCCTCAGCATCTTTTGCACACCCTGAACTAATCCATACAGCTTTTTCTTTTCTTTCTCAATGTTACATAGTTTTAGATATGTGTTTTTTGTTTCTGTATATATTTCTGTTTATTTCATATTAATGTTTAAATACGTTTTTATGTATGCACCATCAACCAAAGCAAATTCCTAGTACCTATTTTCCGGACTAACGGATGCTCTGGAGTACAAGTCTCAAATTCAATTTGAGATGTCTGTCTCTGAAATTTCACCAATACAGTGGGGGTGACTGGGATCTCTGTAGTTCAGCATTCAAATAAATTACATTTAAAAAGTTCAACCATAACAGTGACATTGTTACCTTTGACACACCCACATCCAACTGTACATACTGTTAATAGTTTTTCATCACAACTACTTTCTGCACCAGAAATATAAAAATTGAAAATTGTTGACAGTGTGGGCTATGGAAACCTCCCCGCCCAATCTCATAA
>NC_045748.1:13440933-13458739 GCF_008692095.1 Etheostoma spectabile | reverse complement strand
CCCCCAACATGAGTTTATGTTTGCCTTTGTTTTTAAAGGACCACCTCTATATATAGTGTGTTTGTTCATTTGTGAGTTCATGCATAATATGTTCTACAGCACATAGACTACAATTAAAGAGATGAAAGCGGGTGCTTGTGTGCCTGACTAGTATGCATGTACATGCAGGTGAAAGCTTAATTAACAGTCAGCACATTTGCACATATCAAAGGTCAGCGGTTGATGGATAGAGAAGTTTTACACTACCATTAATTGGCAGCCACAGTATTGACTGTATCGCGGCCAAATCACCAGTCACCCCTCCCTAGCCTCATTCTGTGGGCCACTTAAATTTCACATGGCCATTAAACAAATTATGCCTATTGTTCATATAACAATGGAGTCGCTGTGGCTGAATGGGAAGTGGCGACCCTTACGTGGGCTCTGACTGAATTCCATAAATTCTGAAATAAAGAACATGACATATTACAGAATAAAATTGGAAACAAGCTATAATCAGCTATTATGAGATATGTATTTAAGAAACCCACTAAATTGAATGCCACATGAACGTGTCAGCACAGGCGTGGTTTATTTTGTCCCATATTTGTTTGTAACAGTAGAGTTTGGTGTAAACGTGTTAATAGGAACCTCAGTGAGCAAAGAAAAGAAAGTGAGCAATTAAAGGAAAGAACTAAAAGTAGTGATTCTTCCTCACACGTACAAAGAGAGGGGGATGGTATACAGAACATCAATAAAAATCTTAGGAATGAAGTAAGAGGAGGATAAATGAAGCACCACAGTCCCAGTTCTGTAATGACATGTTTTCTTACCTATAAAACCAGCTTTCTGGCCCGCTATGTCCTCTAATTATTTTTTCTGCAATTTTACAGCCTTTTACAGTCAGAGCAAATTCTACTTTCTACCTCACAAGAAATAATTTAGATTACTTATGGGTGCAATATTTCCCCAACTAGTATAAACTCTAATCATTTGCTCACAGCCCATTACCATGAAGCACTGCAGGATTGTTTGTCAAAAAAGCAAGCAAAAATCAATGATGACAAAACTAGGAAGAGATCCAGAGACATCATGTTCATAAAACAATTGCATTCTGGTACTCTTCAAGAATTTGTTTTGTAGCCGCAGTCATGTAGCAACAAACAGTTCTGCATGTTAGAAACTTACAGTACAACACCCATTTCTGCTTCTGTTCTTCCATCCCTCTCCCCATAGCGTGTTGTTTGACCTGGGATTTAAAGGGGGTTTCCACGTAGATTAAATAAGAACAGGATTACCAGAAGGAGATGGACAGTGAAAACCCTTGGAGAGCTTATACCGTATGTGTGTTTGTCCGTTCCTGCGCACGTATGACCATCCCCCAGTAGACTCAATGAAGCATCTATCTATCTATCTATCTATCTATCTATCTATCTATCTATCTATCTATCTGATGAAGCATCTATCTATCTGTCTGTCTATCTGTCTTTTTTTTGTGTTTTGTTTTTATTGGTCACACAACCAGGCCGCTTATTTGTTTGATCCACAAAGGATTGATTTCCCTGTGTAAGCATTCGCTTAAATGTCAACAACAGAATGTAGACTATTCACAGTGTAATCCTGTCTCTATGATGAGCGTTGCACAAGGCCTCACTGTGTGTGTGTGTGTGTGTGTGTGCGTGTGTCAGAGACAGGGAAAAAGTATTAGGTAGAATCAAGGCTAAAGTAATGAGTCAATATATTGATCAACAGGTGATTAATCGCCAACTGTTGTGATAATAAAATCAATAATCAATCAGAAATGCCAAACATTCTTTGGCTCCAGCTCTTTTAAGTGTGAGGATTTCGGAGTGTTGATGATATTAGCCCGTGCTCTCGGAAATTGTGATCAAGTATTAATTATAAAAATATATATAAAATACAAAATAATAAATACATAGTTTTAAAGTTCCAAAAATCAAAATGAAACTGGAAAACCTTGGGTAAAAAAGAAGCCATTTCTTAATTATTGCATTGACACATTACATTACATTACATGCTTTTACTCGCACTCTAACTACAAGCATTGGTCAACGATTTCAGGCTAGGTGTTGTTTGAATTGTTGGGTGCTTTCTTATGTGAGCTGGTACTCAGTAAACAGAAATGGTATTGGCAGACGTCGAGCTCACAGGATTCTGCCACTGGTGTGGGCTGCACTATTGTGTTTTGGGGCTCTGCGGTGAAGCCCACCAGTGGAGGAGGGAGATAAGACGAGACGTACACAGCCACAAGAGAGGCCACTGGCTAAGCTTAATTCTGCACAGCCAGACTGCTAATAAGCAGCATGGTATGAAATAACATTAGAGCAACTGATACTCAATTTGAAGGTGTCTATCATGTGAATTACAGTGTTTTCAATAATCCGAAATATTTATCCGTTTTGTGAGCCTTTTAGACACATACTCACAGGTTTTTTTTTGCATTTTGGTTCCCCCAAAAGAGGTTTAAGCCAGTCCCAAAGTAAAGTGACCAGCACCAAAATGACAAGAATTTAGAACAAAAATAGCAATTAAAATCATCTCTAAATGTGTTTAAAAGCAATTACCAAACCACCGTTAAACAAGCAGAACATGAACCTGAATATGAGAGCTAATCTTAGTTTTATCTCCAGTCAGGATGAACCCGGTCACAGTGATTTATTTAAATTCTCGTATTATGTTTTTAGCCCAATTTTCTTACTTGGGGATTTATTATTTACTTAAGCATAATATCAATTTTTTGTTTATGAAATTGTCATAAATAAGAGGTAAATGGTCTGTTCTTATTCAGCCTTTTTCTGCTCTTAACGACTACTCAAAGCACTTTTACAGGAACCATTCACACACCTTCACACACTGTGATAAGCACTCACTCACATTTACACGCCGAAGACTTGGGGTTCAGTGTCTTACCCAAGGACACTTCGACGTGGGACTGGAGGGCCAGGGATCGAACCCCCTCCTCCCATTGGCAAGCGACCGCTCTACCACTGAGCCACAGCCACCCCAAATGTATAGATTTCTGTCAAATAAGGTAACACAGACTCATTGGCTTTACTATAGGCTGACTGACATGTGTACTCACCCCCCCAAAGGCCCATTCTGAGCCAGGAAAACTCTCTTTCACCTGATTCCCCCAAATCACTTGTTTTCCTATGATGACATAAAGCAATATGGCATTATACATAGCTGGGGACAACCCGTGGGCATGTGTGAATCTGAATATGCACACAAATTGCCTGTGACTGAGCGTGATGGTGCATGAACGTGAATGACTGAGTGTGCATTTGTGGCACATTTGATATTAAATTTGAAAACAACATTGCCAGAGGTCCGTCTGTCTCAAGTGGTTGCTTCATTAGCGTGACCTCTGTCATCTCCTTCTCCCGCTCTCAGTACTTATTTGAGCTCTTTATTCCTTTAATCATTGCTAAAAAAAAGCCCCCCCCCCTTCTCTTCTCCTACTCCATCGTGCATATCTGTTTGTATCTGGCCAACAGTGTCACACAGACTCCTCTGTTCTCTGTCTGTCTCTAGTCTTGTAAAATGAGTTCTGCTTGGGATAGTACATTCTGTAATTTGGCCTTTACTTTGGGGCCAGGAGGGAGTGGAAAGCACGAATAAGAGGAGGGAGAAAAGACAGCGTGGATAAGGGCTGCACAATATATATATATATATATTTCTTTTTTCTAAACTAGCACAATACACATATTGCAGAAGGATGCAACATATTGAGAGATTTTATTTTTTATCAGTAGAAAACATGGGCATTTTAGGCCTTTATTTCTATAGGACAGCTGAAGCCATAGAAGGGGCAAGAGTGGGGGAATGACATGCAGCAAAGGGCCGCAGGTCGGAGTCGAATCTGCGGCCACCGCATCTAGGAGTAAACCTCTATATATGTGCGTGTGCTATATGGGCGCGTGCTCCACCAGGCGAGCCACCCAGGCGCCTGCAATTGTTGTTTTTAGCAGAATACTGAAAGAAGCAATAATGAGTACACTTCAATATCTGTTTATTTAGCGCAAGTAATATCTTAACAATGTTATTGAATATCGTACATTTTTCTCATTACGGGCAGCCATAGCATGGGCAGTTGGCACCAGTCTGTCACTAGAGCAGCAGGAGAAGTTAGCATGGTCAAACTTTGAGAGAGAAATTGATTTAATGCGGCAATCTTTAATCCCCGGCTCACTACTGTAGGTATGGGAGTCGTGGCTTTCCTGAAAACGAACCAAATTTAGGGATGTTTCAAGTTCTGTATATCTGTGTATTCCTCAAATGTCACTTCAGATCAGCCCGAGATTTTAGATGGGCTCTGATCTTCTTATGGACATCCCTTTTAATCCATTCAGACGTTCCACTTTCTTTGTGCTGAAGCTATTTGCTCGAGAACAGACGAGCCCTTCTGTTATCTGTTATTAGTAGAGTGTGGTGGTTGATTTCTCTGTCCATCTGTTTGGCTCCTTTTCCTCCACATCGCTTTGGATCCATTCAGATTAGGAGTTCATTGGACAGTCATATAAAGATGTTGTGTCGGTGTGGAAAGTTAGCCCGCATGATATAGTTGATATATTGTGTACCACAATGATGTATCTGCGACAAAACCTTGTGATTACCTCTATCTGTTTTCTGACTGGCTGTATCAATAAAGCCAACCACAATAAGAAAACAGAATTTAAAGAAGAGTCTAGTGCAGTGCAAAACATTTAGATTTTATTTTTTAAAATTATGTATAGTATTAGAATATTTTTTTACAACGTGGTGCAGCATGTTTCAGTAAGTACTGGTCCTATTGTATGATGAGCTACAGTCGTTCCCGCAGTGCATTCTGTGTGTCTACATCTGTTAACCTTCTGTCTAGAAACTCTGGGACAGTTTGAAGTGTATAACAATTTTACAAGTGTGAACAGAGCGCTGTTACCATCGGTTGTACATTACCATGTTCTCCAGAAGGGGTCAGTAGTGATGCAGTTTTGATGTGCTGTTGGGCTATTCCACAGGAGAGCTTACATGTAAATGTAAAGTCTATTCTTGTATTATATAAGAGAAATGACTCAGGTACATTATGAATAGTTTGCAATGTCTATATTTTTTTTGCAATTTGGGAGACTATGCTGCTTTTCTTTGTCTTATTTGATAGTAAGTTGAATACCTCTGGATTCTGGACTGTTCTGAACTCTTTTCAGACATATATATATACATATGTCTGTGTGTATGTATGTATATATAGAATGAAAAAGACTCTGTCTGACATCTATAAGAGTGTTTTGCCGTTTACACCAAAGCAGCACTGACTTTATTATATATAATAAAGTTGTGTTGACTTTTAGCGGGCAAACTATTATCTGCCCAAGGAGATTCAAGCAACAGTGGCTATCAATTTTGTCTTATCCACTGCTCGTAATCCATACTAATATATATGTTTTGTCATTTCCAGACGAACAAGTTTTGCCCAGGCTTTCCATCCTTGGATCTTTACAGTTTCTTATCACATGCCAGTCTGCGCTGTTATTTCAGAGCAGTCTAATCCCTGTGACGCCCTCTGAGGTGTTTTGCTCTAATGGCTGGCTGTATTTTAGGTGTAATAGCTAGTATGTGCCACTTTGTGTGTGAGACCCGCTATCCATTTTGAGACAACAGAGTGAGCTATGCTGAGAATCAATACATGTCTCTTTGTCTTTTTATTTGCTCTGAAAGTGGAATTACTTCCATTTTCCCCTCAGCTGGATACTTCACCAGCAATTGTAAGTCATGTTCAATAACTTTCCTGGGTTTGGGACATTTCTATGCACAGAATATATTTTGAGTTCTCAGAAGGCTTGTTGCTGCGTTATATTTCAGTCACCATTGTGTCCATAGTGTCTTTATGTGCATGGCTAATTGATGTCGAGGCAGTTTGTGGGTGAAACTAGAGCATAGCTGAGCATTTGTTAAAAGAATATATAGGAGTTTATGTCATTTTCTTGCAGTGTAACTTTTATGAGAATGTGCTAGTATAAACACACACAGTAGATAAAAAACTGTGTTGGTTTACTATGCATTACTAAAGCTGTAGACATTGAACTCTTTCAAGTCAACCTTAGATAATGTACATGCTACTAATACATTTAATAAACTTATTAAAGAACACAATGGGCCCTATCTGGACCACTGGCATGCCCCGGTTGCAAAGCCCAATGCAAGCGTCTTTGCTATTTTACGACCGTCCAGCGCCCATATCGTTTAAATAGCAAATGCACCTTTGCGCCCATGGGGGGTGCTGGTCTTACAGGGAGGTGTGTTCAGTTCTTGGTATATTGCTATCTTGGGGCAGCTGGAAGTGATCGCGCCATTGACCAACAAACACCTGGTCTAAAGTATAACAGCAAATTAGTAATTTGCGCCTCGGCTTATGCACATTGTGCACACTATTCTTGTTAGCTTTACGCCATGTGCTTAGATTGCTAAAATAGGGCCCAATGTGTATTTTAGTGTCAGCAGGTCGCCTGGGGGCAATTTAGAAGCACGAGGAGTCCTTCTGACAGATAAGTAAATTAATATAATAAAACATACACAATGCTTTCTTCCAGTTTCTGAAGGATTTTATTAACCGCACATGCAGCAATACAACTTTTACAACATTAGGCCTTTGTTGTTGAGTGCTGGGTGTTTTGGTTATACAGAAGAACCGGAAGTAGTGTCGCCCCTTAGTCTAAGTTCACTTACACAAACCGCACTACAATGTTTCGACTCTGGCTCAATGATTCTGTACTCGGAACGCTTAATGGCTCGTGCTGATCACATCAGTACACTAAATGCATTTGTCTTGATATATGTATCAAGGCATTAGTGGGTATTGTTGTTGCTTCCAAACCTTTTCCATTCTGCTCTTGTGAATTAACAATTTAGCTGACTGCCTGGAAAGTGAGCTATTAAACACTGGAAACGCCTGGTTTTGAAGTGATGCCATCCAGCCATGTAAAGAAACTTGCAAATCAGCATTATTTTTACTACACCTCATTTAAGTAGAAATGCACAGCACCATGTTAGATAGAAAGAACCAGGTTGCCGAAAGTCAATATTTTTTGTCATTGTCCACAATGCATTAGTTTGTCTCATTGCCATAACCGGATTACATTAAACGTAAACAAATCCTTGAAGACCTCTCAGTTATTCCTTTATTGATGGGTTAGATGCGGTTAAATTAAATTTGTTTCCAGTTAGCTTCTACTTCTTTGTTTACTGGCAAATTACTGCCAAAGCCTATAGCGCTAACTTCTGACAAAACTACACCGTAGCCTAATTTATTTGCTCCAAACCAGAGGACGGAAACACACGTAATTTGCATTTCCTTTTTTTTGTGACAAAAGTTTGCTTAAAATTCGCTTGACAATTGAATGGAAGCACAGCTTTTGATGGTCCTATGTTTGGGTCCTATCCCATACTGCAAGAGGTCACAACTGGCATTCACAATAAAACAAAAGCCTGTGGTTTACTTGACCTTTTTTCGTGACCTGTAATTAGCCCTTTCCAGCCAGAGGAGGCAAACGGCAGCAAACGAACTCTGCATGACCCTGATTCTCCGGTATGCCCGTCTATAGGCTCCTGTCCTGTCTAATAAGAGCTCATTGTAGGCATACTATCCCCACGAGGACTGTTACACACAGGCACTACAAATCAGTCAGCTCTGTTATTAAAGATGTAGTCTGGCTTCACACCAACCACAGCAACATGAGTTCCCTTGTAACATTATTTGTGTATATTTATGTGACATTTCAGCCTAGGTCTTAAAATCTATACACACAGGTATATTACTGGTTTCTCCATGAGATTGAGAGACCATGTTAACAGTGTCTTCAGGGTGTTTCATGAGCCTGAAGGCCTTAACATTCCCTCTGCTATCTGGCACGAGTCTCTGACTCGCTCTGGAGTGATGTATACCCACTAATGGTCCTGCTAAATACTCTCTGTGGGACCAGGGGAACAGTCCAGCCTATGTTAGAGACATACAGAGACATATACACACACTGCTTCATTCTGTCGTTGTGAGTTTATGGGTTGAGGTAATGACAAAAACTCCATGCAGCGTGTAGCGTTATGGTCCCCACTGCTCTCACTAGCAACAAGCGCCATCTCACAGTAAACAATTGAGCAGCCATAGAGAGAAAGCAAAGGTAATGCAGATGGAGAGTAGCCTATGAGAGAGCAGGAGAGGAAGACATACATTAATTTATCTTGAGACCTAGCGACGTTGATTACAAAGAGGTTGACTATTTGCTTTTTTTCTCAGGCTGTTGTTTGCGACCATGCATGTTTGTGACCTTTTTTGTGTGTTTTTGTTTGCGCGTCAGCATTTTTATGCGATGATGTCTTTGTGTCCGTTGTCGTTTCATTTCTGTACTTCCCAAAAGTCACTTGTCAGTCATGGTATGGTCAATTTTGCGACTTTTGCCTTGAAGTTTCAGTTCTGTTGATACACTTCTGAACCGCTGTTTTACATCAGTGTTCATAGTCACAGTGTCCCATAGTGTCTATCAGATGTTTTACAGAATCTTTCATAAGTTTTACTATGCTTTTTAAAGGGGAACAATGCAGGTTTTTTTAGCTTAGTTTACCTTAACTGAACAGCTTTGGAGTCATCGGAATATATATATGACTTTTTTCGAGTTGAATGGTGGTCGTCTCACTCCCCCCTAGCACCAACTTTCGGCTGGCAAGCCACTGGCCTCACCTTCAGGATGTATCGCGTGATATCAGGTCTTGCGATGTAACAAATTGCTTCACAGCACTGCACACATACGCCCATTCAGGAACTGGCTGGCTATAAAAACAAGGTAGCAATGGAGATGGTCATGGCTGAACCAGCAAAAGAGAAGCAGAATGCTAGGAAAGCATTGTCGGAGAAACACAGAAAGAGGAAACGGCAGACTGACCAAGCGAGGAGTCAGACACAAGTTAACATAGGAGCTGCAAAATATCTATTCAGAAGCGGTAGGGGGAGTTCTATAGAGAAACCTGTGAGCTAAAAGCAAGAAAACAGCTAATAAATTGCCAAAACTGCATAGCGCTCCTTTTAAGCCAAATATAAAATTGACACACAGTCACCCATTGGTTTTACTTTGCTTTAGAGTGGATTTCTTTTACTCACTTCACATCACTTTGTCAGCTGCAAGAAAATGTGTGTGGGAGTGTGGGTCTGCCTCACTGCCCTCTGCACAAATTTCAGAGGAGCGATACTGCCCCACAAAAAACTTGGACGCATACTGTCTACTGACAAATTCTGTCCTCAGATGTTACAACTGTAAATATACATAAATAAACAATGTTATGTAACAATGTCTGGGATTTATTACATTACTTCTTACTAATTAATTTACAGTGTGTTATAAGGGTGGTCAAGCTTCATGATTTTTTTGTAAACTCAAAATCCCAATGTGAAAATCCTAATATCACCTATTGTGCACTGCAGACACATACATTCATCCTTGCAATTGTCCATGTGTGTCATCATGTCTAGTTATGGCCAATTTGCCTGACCCTCTCCTACAGAGCACACTCTGTTTGACAGGTTAAACTGCCTATTTACATCCGCTTCTGATAGGATGTCACTCCCTGCCATGCCTTTCTTGCCTAGGGAGGCAAATTAAAGGGGTTAAGTTGTAACACAGGGAGCGTGACTGTGACTGGATCAGGAGTCACTAAAAGTGGGAAGTTTTTATTTTTTATTTTAAGTCAAACTTGTTTACTGCACCAGATGCTGTCTTATCTGTGAGTCTGTAACAGATTAGTTTGTTTGATGGAGGGAAACATTCTGTAATCTGATAGCTGTCTTCTTAACTCCATTCCACTGAAGCCGCTTTCTATGCATGTTTTCAACGCAGCCCAAACTTTTCTTCTGTTGTTCTCAATCACAAACCATGCACACACACACACACACACACACACACACACACACACACACACACACTCTCTCTCTCATATCTCTCTCTCTCTCTCTCTCTCTCTCTCTCTCTCTCTCTCTCTCTCTCTCTCTCTCTCTCTCTTTGTTACACACACTCACACAGAGGCACAGGAGTTGAAGATAATGGATTTGAATGTACATAACTGTGTTACAAGAGAGTCCTTTACTGCTTTATGAAACCGAGGGACTGGCTTTCTGACTGTCTGTAAAATCCCTTTAGTGTACTCTGGCACTGGGAACAGAAACAGCTTTCCTGTCATTCAGGATACACACTCGCACAGTATTCCGGACATGATGCCTCTGGGATGTTGCTGTGGGAAACTTTGAGGGGGAGTGTTCAAAAGGTGGAGCTTAAGTCTGAGCTTGTGGGACAGAACACAAGCATTAAAGAGTGGTGGATGTTAGAGGGTGTTATCTTCTCTTTTTCTTTCTCCAGTGGGAAATGGTTTTGATCACGACTTCAATTTAAGTAGATGTGAATGTCTGCAAGAGGACTCTTGAGAGAAGTTTGCGTTAAACAGAGTTGCAGTCCATGAGAATGTCACCTGGAGTTTATCTGCACTGATACCAGACTCAAGAGGACTTTGTTTTCAGTGCTGCTGAGATATCTTGTTGTTGGTGGGCTTCAGAGTGGAAACTAGCACCATGGCTGGGGTCACTAGGAAGGGATCTGGGAGACCCTCGTACTACTACAGATTCCTGGGCAAGTCCCGACTGCAGCGTCAGCGAAGCCGGTCCCGCAGCCGCTCCAGACCGTCTGTCAGCAGGGGTAATAAATACTACTACTGCTAAAAAGTTCACCATGCATTTTTCTTCTTTTTTGTTCATACAGTATAAGAACGACTTTAATAGTAACATTATTTTTAGAACCCATGGCAACACTATTGCAAATGTGTTTGTGCTCCTGCGTCTGTGTGTTCATGACAATAGAGTAAGATGACAGTTTGGCGTCACTATTCACAAGGTGATGCTAGTCTCATATTGCACCACCAGCACCTGACAGCTCACAGCTCAGTGTCAACTTGCAGAGTTCCACCCAGTTCAGGTGTGAATATTTGCCTTTTTAGCAACCAAAAAAGTCAGTAAGTTAGTTTTCCATACAATAACCACATCTCTTTTCTGTTAGCTCATGTCCTCAACCACTCTGTTTCTTTACTTTGGTGTATTTTTTGCCTCTTTAGTACTCTTGTACTCACTGCTAGAGGCAGTGTTTGAACTGCAAGGTTATAGTGATAAGTCTGGCCCCAAGGCTTAGCTCAAGTTACTTGAATTGAAAGAAAATAAGTACAGTCTTCAGCCTATTGATTTTTTTTTTTTCTCCAAGTGAACTGCTGTAACTTGCCAAACAACATATTAAGTAGAAGACTGCTGGGTTATCTCTTGCTCGGTTGCTTTGGATGTGATGCAAGCTCTGAGACAAATCACTCAGGCAGGAAAACATGAGGCTCACTTTAACTGAAATTGAACCATTTTATTTTTATTTTTGCATTATGTAAGTGTAGTTAGTCTCCTTTACTAAGAGACAGACAAAGACAGACATAGCCATGAGAGAGAGACAAACAGAGTGTGCAGGTGCCTGGTTTGTATGTCTTCTCTATCTGATGAAAGAGGAGCTTTGAAGTCTCCCCTCTGTATCATTCAGCTTACACACACACACACACTCAACAACAACAACACACTCTGCCTTGATCTTTGTGGCTAAGTGCAAGGTCCCCTCACAAAAACTTTTACACACTGCACATACGCAGTGACGCGCACAGGGTGAGTGGAGGTTGTTCCCAGATGTTGCTAAAGACCACTTTCAAGAGCAATTCACGCTTTGATTTTTGTAGTTGAAATAATTAAAAGATGTGGTTTTGCTTTGTATGTCTACACTTGCATGTTAGAGAATTCTAAGTGGGTCTACTGGCAGAATTAATCAGAATGGCATTTGATGAATTATTATTATTGAATCAGTGACAGCAAGTGATTATTGATGCTTTAAAGAATGTTAGACCTGTCTTTGGATTTGCATAATAAGCATCATTATTAATGTTTTTCATATACGAGAGTTACTTTTTAGTGACTGATATTCCTCATTCGTTTCGCTTTCTTAAAGCAGCTATAATCCATGTTTTTAATTTTAACAGTGGATCACATTACTACTTGAATGTAAAAGGAGTTGCTTGTAGCGATGCACCCACAGAGAGTTTTCACACAACTCTGTAGTTTCTCCTAATCTTTCAACTCATTGTTTTGGGTTTTCAAGCCTACAGCTTAACTGTCAATCTCACCGCTCTCACCAGTCCAGTTTCCAGCAACAGCAGGCTGCTGTTTTCACCCAGTGCACAATACCAAACAGCAGATACACAAAGTTAACAACTACCTGGTTAACATTCTGGAGCTTTTTTTGCAGATAAAGGATTTTGTTTTTGTTTTTTATGAGTTAGTGGTGAGCAAAACAGAGCTAAAAGTAAAGACTTGCATTCGCCAACTACATAACACTCGGTTAGCGTACTTTTGTTTCTGCTGCCCTCAAGTGGCAGTTGCATTTCTTTGTCATGCACATGGGTTAATGTAAAAATCTGATTTAAAAACCCGGTAACACTGGGCACCCGGATATCTCAGTTGGTAGAGCAGGCACCCATACATAGAGGCTTACTCCTCGACGCAATGGGCCCGGGTTCAACTCTGACTTGTGGCCCTTTGCTGCATGTCATTCCCCCCCTCTCTCGCTCCCCTTTCATTTCTTCAGCAGGTTATGGTAGCTTTTGTTAAGTGATACTGGTTACTTGGTTACTTAAGAGCATGTAAATACATTGGATGTAGCAAAAAAAGACACATTTCCATCTGGAATGTCCAATTTCCAGTAAATGTACTATACTACTATTGCAATATTAATGTAAATATAGAGTTATATAAACACTGCAAGACAATTTTATTCATGCTGCCCACCCCTCAATGTGTGTGTGTGTTTGTGTGTGTGTGTGTGCATTTCCTCTAATTCATTCAAATAAGGCTTGTGAGTCTTGTGAGAGAAGTAAACAATTCTATGTGCCTGCAGCTAGATGATGTGATATTGCTACAGTTGTGTCACATTTGAGAAGCCCAGCAGCCAAGGAATAATAAAAAAAAGTCTTGTTAACACCCCTGCCACGGACAGCTATGTGAGTTTATCTTGAGGAAGTTACTGTGATGCATACATGGCCACCAGTGGACAGATCAGGTGCGTGAGCTCATGTGTTATTGTTTTCTCAGCATGTGTGTGCATGTCAGCGCGTCACTATCTGGGAATGGAAAACAGTCTGGTTCACCCTCGCATCACTCTGGATCTGTTTCCTTTTCTTTCACAGGGGTTGGTGACATTTACATACAAAATGACTGCTTATCTCGAAGGGAGAATGGCAGAGAGACGGGCAGAGAAAGAGTGAGCGTATTGTCTGTTCTGACTTGTTATGCTGCCGTGTTTCAAATCTCTCGATGCAATCAAACGTCTTTGTAGTCTTTGTATAACACATAACAGCTTTACCTCCTCAGAGACACTTTGGTGGAAAAATTAGGTCTCTGAAAAAAGTGGATAGCTTTGTCAAAGTTAGGTTTCCATTGAAAAGTTGACAACAACTCACACCACACCGTCGGGATGCTGTGTCAGAGAGCCCAAGTTTGTCAAAAAAGTGGTCTCGGAACATACCGGAGCGACGCCGACTTGAGGGTATGTTCTGCGTGCATGCGCAAGGCGTAATATGTCTCCATTACAGCAGGCAGCGCTAATCTGGCGTGTCGCCCAAAAAGCTGATTGGACAAACACATCACGTGGGTCAGGCTTCTCTGGAATTTGAAAACCTAGCAAAACGCCAGCTTGTTCGGAATACAATCTCATATTTTACGAAAATAGGTCTCCAAAATGTGTTTCTGGAAACGTTTTAAGCGAGAAGTATGCCATGCAGTTGCTGACTCTGTCTTCCTTTCAGCACTCCATCAGTCGGATGGTCATTGAGTCCGACTGCCAGCTTTCTGATTCAACATGTCAAATCGGCCAAAATTAAAGCCGACGGCTCCTCTGACTGACGACGGCAAGGAACACACCAAAAAGACTCGAGTCACGACCTTGTCAGACTGTTCGACGACCGATAATCGGATTGGTGTGTCAGCGCCTTTGGGGATCGACCAATGCTGGTTTTTCAAGGCCAATGCAGATAACGATTATCAGTAGTTAATGAAACTGATAACAGATACTGTTTATGGAGCCCATATGCATTGACAGTGAAACTGAAAATCTTTAAATTAAAAAAAATTAAGATTTTGGAATGTTACAAACTCCAACTCCAAACTTTGTTTAAACGCTTTCAGAAAATATTTAATAAATTAGAAACTTTCAACAATAATACACAGCAAAAGACGGCGGGACATTAAGTCCGACTCAGTGGGGAGTGAAACCGAAGCAGAGAGACAGACACAGAGTTGTAGCAGAGCCAAAGGCACACTTTTTAATTGATTAACTTTATTGGTTAGCAGGCACATAAAATGCAAAGTTACAACCTAAGTAAAACCATGAAATATCACAACAGTAAAGAGCTACAGCCAGCATCTTGCAAAGATGTGTTTGAACTATTCAGTAACATCTCAATAATGCGTGCCCACTGACAGTAATTGCATGTAATCATATTCTCAATGGGTCAGTAGCAAGAAACACTTTTGATCTGTGCTACTGTGTTATTCTTAGTTTCTGTCAGGCTGTTTATGTTGTAGCCAGATGTGTCTGTGTGTGTGTGTGTGTGTGTGTGTGTGTGTGTGTGTGTGTGTGTGTGTGTGTGTGTGTGTGTGTGTGTGTGTGTGTGTGTGTGTGTGTGTGTGTGTACGCGCTGATGGGAAGAGAGGACAAAAATAAGGTTGTTAGATGGGAAATCAGAACAACACAGAGAATAATAATGACTCAGTTTCCGAGGCCTAAGTTACAGTTATATACAGAGAAAGGCTGGAAACAAGTCTGTATTAATGATTTGTGCCACAAAAGTGTTAATCTACTTTAAATATGAACACGATGGGGAAGGATTTAGAGCTAAGGAGTGCCATGTAGTGCCAGACCTTAACGTCATGGCCAGTGAAATCCTTTTTTCCAGTTTTTCTCTAAAACAGAGGAGTCCTTTGATCTGTTTATGCAGTCTGTGCCCTAGCATCCTCTTTATAATTAAGGTCATGTTTTATTAAAACAAAGGCTTCACTAATCACCATAGGCATCCTCATTCTTTGATATGGTTTCCTTAATTTCCAACGTATACAACTAGGTAGGAGACAATATGAGTGAAAAACTAAACTTAAAACAAAGTATATCAAGCCTTGAAGTTAAATCTCCAGAACTCTCTACATCATCTCAATCTTTAACCCAGGATTACTCTCTGATCTTAGGCTCAACTGTGGGATCGGTGTCCTTGTCTACCCCCTTTTTCTCTCCCAGCCTGGTGAATAATTGAGATGGGCCAGATGACACAGGGCCTTTGAGCACCCAATTGAGTCCAATAACAGGGGGACAGGTGCAGGCTAATCCCCCTTAATCCATACATATCAACTCAGATTACAAGTCAAAGCCAGGGAATGATTTTGGAGAAATAGCTGTAGAACTATAGAATATCACTGCCATTTGTCACCCTGAAAAAAGCCTGTCGACATAGAGCAGCAAGTATGCATAAGTAAGCATAGATATTTTCACATGCACATATATACAGTATGTGCAACCAGTCCATGTTAGAAAAGCAGTTGACACTGAGCCTGCACATGGTGGTTGTATCTGTGTGTCTGCTTGTGGGTGTTTTTGAAGTTGGTAGGATCTCAGTCGGTAGTCACAGGAATGTAGCTGCTGTTTCGCCCTCTGCGCAAACACAAACTTCCTCTTTCTGCACCCCGCTCTCCTCCTCCTCCTCCTCCATCCCTCTCCTCTGCCTTCCCATAACACATTGCAGACAAAGGCATGCATGTGCCAAACTTAACATGAACCAGAGCACCTCTTTTTGGATATCGGTTGAACAGGGTTGAATATAGACTCCCTGAGTTTGTGGGGAAAAAGCCATTTTAAATCAAATGTGGTGCTGCTTGATGCTCCCAATATCTGAACTTTTACAATGTTTATTGGGTGGCTATGATTCACAAACCTTTTGGATCTGTTCCAGGGTATTTCCTTACTCAGAATTGGCCTTTGGGGGGGGACTACTAGAGGTGTGACTTGTCACAGATTCGGTTATGATTATCATGTCTTTGATTTGATACCTTGATGCATCATGATTTGTCAAAAAGTTATTAAAGCCATATAGGATGGATGAAATTACAGCACTGAGCACATGGCACTTCCTGAATGTGCAAAACATACAGAATATGTACACAGAAATGTCTGAAAAATGCCTTGGTTACCTTGTTTCAAGCCGTTGTGGTATAGAAAGCTTGCAGGAAGACTCAGCTCGATTTGTTCCAGTTCTCATCAATATCCATTGAGCTAAGATGCTTGAATCTGATTGGCTAACAGCTAGCCAATGAGAGCTTGGTTATCAGCATCCTTTACCCAGCGCAACTGGGCGAGCTCATCAATATTAATGAGCTCAGGCAACATGACGTCAGAATGACCAGCTTTTGTAATTGGCCTGATTTCTCCTCTTATTTCTTTTCAGTATACAGAGCTGACAGAGGATGTAGCAGTTCATTTTCAAATTCACAACATAACATGAAGAAACATATGGGTGTAACATATTTGAAAAAAATATGCCACACAAAAATAGTTTTGTGTGGCAGGGTACCTTTAAAAAAAAAAATAATAATAATAATAATAGCGGTCAGATTCAATTTTATGCTCGGCTTATTCAATGGTTGTTTGGTAAATTGCTATCTAACACATTCAGAGAGTTTGAATTGCTGTTTTCTCTCTAAATTCTTATCATTTTAGCACTGGTGGTCTTTTGGGGCAAGCGAAAACCTCTTTGGGGCCGCCCGAAAAATTCCTTTATGCAGGAAAAACCCTGTGTTCCATATTTAATTTTGAGTAATAAATATTGAAATCTGCTAAAAATTCAGGCGGCTATGATGTTGGTGTCATCACACCACAGTCGACTGCAGATTGGGGCACAATGTTAGCAGAAAGTTAAGTGACTGTTGATTGTTTCTGCACTAGTGGTTGTTGGTAGGTTGAAATGATTCACTTTAAGTCCCTCGTGTACACAGAGTCGCTCCAATGAGACGAAGCAGCACCTCTTTATCACCCCATCATCTCTGGGCTGTGTAAATACCACATCTCAGAGGTCAAGAGTCCAGAGCTGTCCTCACAGTTCAGTGTTAACACATTAGAGTCTGTGTGCATCAACACACAACCAAACACTCTCTCCCCCACCTCTCCTATTCACTGTCTCTCTCACACACCAACACATGTTGTCAGACTAAGCCATAATGCTTGACAGTTCAAAGCTGTGCCTCTAATACAGTATGTGCCTGGGTGGGCCTCCACTGTGACCTCCATTACATGGATCACTGTCCTTCTGGGAGTCAGAAATTCCACTAATGACACTATGCTTTCTGACAAAATAAATGAACAAAGCAATCTTCTTTCTGGCAGATTGCTCTTTGATTGACATTAATTCACAGTTTATATTCCAGAGACAATTCCAGAGCCTTTTTTTGTTTTGTTGCAGCACTATCAGCCAGTCAAGATAAGTTCTAGTTGTCTTCCACTTGAGGGGAAAAACAGAAAAGGGATGTATTTGTGAAGGAGGGAAGATGAGAGGTGGTGTGGACCAAGAGAAGATGGTCTTTCAGGTAGAGAGAACACAGTAAACACACTTTGACAGCCTGTGATTGTTGCTGCACATTTCACCGGCCCACAGAGAATGTAATTGTATGTATATGTGTGTG
>NC_045748.1:13439041-13440923 GCF_008692095.1 Etheostoma spectabile | reverse complement strand
TGTGTGTGTTTGAATTTTCTTCTGCTTTTCCCTCCTGTCATAACACGAGAACTCTGCAATCTCTTTGGAAGCTATTTTTCAGCCCTTAGGGTTTAGACTTTGGGAAATGCCGACACTATTGCTGCTATTGATAACAGGATTCTGTACTTACTACTCATTGGTTTGATGAGCACTGGTTGGATTATTTGTTTGCCTTGTTTCAATACCCAACTTAAAGGCTATAATTAATAGGCTGTTTTTAATATTAATAGAGGATCCAAGTGACTATTTACAGTATATGTGAAAGTTTTTTTCCTTAGGAGTTGCATTCTCCAAGTCAGTCTTTCATTTAGAGATCAACATATTTATTTTATGTTTTTATAAACCAGGACTTCCTGCATTTGGAGTTGCTGTTATTTCAATGTGTTAGATACATATTGTATCAACATAAGTAAATGCACTGTACTGGCGTTTTTCCATTACATGGTACCTACTCGACTCGGCCACGGTGCCCCGTCCTCCTTTTTCCATTGCAGATTAGTAGCCTACCACCTCAGGCGAGCGTGACTGGTCGTGGTAGCAGAAAACTGCCGTGACCTAAAAAAAGTGGTACCAAAAAAAGTACCTGTTAGCAGGTACCAGGGACTTTTTTTTTTTGTAATGGAAGGTGTCAAGGTGAGTCGAGCAAGTACCATGTAGTAGAACAATGCCATAAACATTGGATCAGGCTCAGTTTTGGCAGTTACTAAATATTCTACTAAAGGACTTGGATTGGTATTTGGGGCCTTTGATCAGGACATCTTTAGTGTTAATGCCAGATATTTCTTTTGTGGAGCTGAAAACAATGATGAGTAAATGTTGGCCTTACGTTCGTCAGGTAGCAAAAAAAACAGGACTCCAAATAAATAAAAAAATGCGGCTGTTACTCCGTAATAGCTGGATGTGTATATAAGCATCTGTTTGCTAACTTCACCTTAGAACAAGATGAGGTGTTATTTTTGTCTGTTTTGATTGAAAGAACATTTTACAATTCAGCCAGAAGACCCAGCCAGTCACCACAGTAAAGTTGTAAAGCATGTTTGTGCTTGTCTCAATTAGTTTGTCACTTTGAGATAATCGTACACAGCACTTGAGAGACAGCAGTAACAATGTACATAAATGTTATTGTGCATGAAATAGATGACAGATCTTTTCTGTAGAGGGACTCCAGATCAGCAGAGGAATCACTAACTTAACACCAGAAGGATAGTGTGGTATACTGAATGTTCTTTTAAAGTCGCTATCATTTGTAGGCAGATTAAATACCCTGTGCAACAACACTCACAACAACCTTTGTGAATTTCCTCTTTCATCACGGAGCCAATTAGCACAGCCAGCTCCTCGAGCGCTAAAACATCATGAAGCACATCACTCCAGGCGCAAGAACCACGTGTTCAGAAAGTCAACTGTCATAATTATCATACAAATACATCACTTTGGCACAGCCACACACAAAAAAATACATTGTTTTGCTAAATGTCCGTCACAATTCCTGTTTCTTCCCGTAGATCAGGGCTTTTCAACGTTTTTAAAGCCAAGGACCCCTTACCGAGAGAGACGGATCAGGGACCCCTACTACATATTGTATAAAATAAAGTAGCATATTAAACAGGGCCTACGATAACAGGTAATTTTAATATTAAGTATACAAGTATACATACATGTGAAAGAGTAAATCCTCAGGATTAACTGGATCTGTGGGATGCAACCTTAGTGATTTCCTTACCTTTGGACCAGTAAGCCTATCATCGATGTTTTTTTTTCACAGATATATATATATATAAATATATATAAATATATGCTAATAATACGTTGGATTCATAGTAAGACATTTTCATTTTTGAAAAAAAACTTCATAATATGA
>NC_045748.1:13436313-13439030 GCF_008692095.1 Etheostoma spectabile | reverse complement strand
CCCCCCCCCCCCCCCCCCCGTAGTAACTCTGAAGACCTCCCAAGGGTCCCGGATTCCCTTTCTGCCTTAGAGGGTTACCTAGACGCTATCAGTTGCCAGTCTGTCTTCTAAAGCGTGATTTATACATCGCCGTGGCTATGTACGTAGGTACGTGGACACACGGCCCTACGCCAAACCCTACACCGGACCCTACGCCGGACCCTACGCCGGACCCTACGCCAAACCCTACACCGGACCCTACGCCATAGCCTGATGTGCACCTCTCGAAAAATTTAACGACACGTCGTGTCTTGGCGGCTTTGCAGTTCCCCCGACTCATTTCCTGGTTCTCCTTCTCCATAAACAACATGATATCAAGGAGAGGGTTAACTTTTCCTGCTACAGATTTCCCACCGTGGTCAGAAAGCCCAGAGGAGACACTTTGTTTCTCTCAATATGACTCTAGAGTCGCTGATCGCTCTGAAGCTAATCGCCGTTACTCTCTCACTTTGCCCTCGCTCTACCACATGCTCTAAAACGTTTGAGAATATTATACATCATAGTTATTTTTTAGAAGTAGGAGAGGCTTTGAACCTTTCCTCCCCCACCGTTCATCTACAGCCATTTTAAAAACTGGAATATCCTGTGCTGGTGAGGTCTGGGAGGAAGGAAAGGTTAGCTGGCACTGGTCGCTGGATGGAGCACGCCTGGTCAGGAAACACTAAGGAAATATGCAGTGGTGGACTGTAACTAAGTCCATTTACTCAAGTACTGGACTTAACTACAAATTTTAAGTACTTGTACTTTAATTGAGTCTTTTTTACTGCCACTTTCTACTTCTACTTTCCTACATTTCAGAGAGAAATATTTTTACTCCACCACATTAATCTGACATCGTAAGTTACTAGTTTTTTTTTACAAATTAAGATATTTGCACATGTTGTTTATAAAATGCAATGTTTTATTGTACAGTAAACTACCCAACAATATATAGGCCTCTATAAGTACAGCTAAATGATTAGCAGATTAAACACATGTTTGATTGACTGAACTGTTTACATTGTTTACATTTTCTAAAATGTGAGGGTTTTTCTACATTGAGTACTTACTTAAACTACTAAGTACATTTTCTTGACAACACATACTTCTATGAAGTAACATTTCCAATACAGAACTTTTACTTGTATCAGAGTATTTCACTGTGTGGTGTTGGTACTTTTACTTGTAACAGAGTATTTTACTGTGTGGTGTTAGTACTTTTACTTAAGTAAAGGATCTGAATACTTCTTCCTCCACTGGAAATATGTAGTCTGATTTATATAACTGAACTGAATGTTAATGGTAGGAAGGAAGAACGCTTTAGATACGATGGATGGATGGATGGATGGATGAGAAATTAGAACAAAGATTGTTAAAAATAACGAATGTCTAAAATATGAAGGACAAGGAAAAAGTTACAAGCTTGAAATATTCTTTCCTTTAGTTGCCTGGCAACCTCAAAATGCTCAAAAGACCATTGTAAAACATTTTACTCTTCTTCACTTTTACACTTGGGATGGGTATGAACTGGATGGATGGGTTGAGCTAACAACATTCAGCATGTTCATTTGTGAATTTAAAAGATGCTTATAGGTGTATATCTTTTTCTTTTTTTACTTTTGCAGACTGCTACCAGTCGTTATGTTAAGCTACACCAACCAGCTGCTGTCATAGCGTCACACTTACAGACATGAGACTGGTATCGATCTTCTCATACAACTCTTGGCAAGAAAGTGAATATTTTTCCCCCCAAAAGTCAGAACTTTTCCCTTAAGAGTCATTTGTCATTTGTTTTCTTGAATGTTTTGTTTGATGTTCGCAAAGAGATGCATTCACTCCCAGGCTGCACTGCACCTTTTTCTGTTGGCCAGACCGGGACACACTTGCACTCCTGTGCACACACTAAACGCAGGTGACTGTCATCTGGTCTGTGCAGCTTTTAGGCCCCACGGGGCTCTCACTGACATTTTCAGGGTCCCATTAAACAACTGCGAGGAAGCCTGGAGGTGGGTGGAATCAAGACAGAGAAATGGCTTTATTTGTGGGTAGATGGTGATGGGAGGATAGAGAGGTGGTGGTGTGACTTTTGGGGCAATGTGAAAGTATAGAGAATAACAGCAGGAGAATTGCAATGAAAAGGTAACAGTTGTTAAGATCTTCACCTATCTAGCGAAAATGTATTTTTGAACATTGGGGGGGGGGGAATTATAACTGGGGTGTCCGGGTCGGAAATTTTGAGCATCTTTCGCTTCATTTCCTGCATTCTGGTGAATGTTTCTGCAACAATCGCTGCCTTTTCTGCATACAAATGTCTTATTGTATTTGTCTTATGTATTATGATAATATGTCTTCATGTAAATAATATAATTAATTAAGTAATCATAGCTGAACATTACACTTGTTTTTTTTTTTTAAATTTAGGACATCACAACATTTAACCCTCATGTTGTCCTTGGTTCAAATTTGACCCGTTTTTGTTTTTTTATCACAAAAAAATGGGTCTTTAAAATAAGTGCTAGTATTAGAAATATCAACGACTGGAAAAAACATCTAAGAAAAGCACCCACTACATTGAAAAAGTGACAAAAATGTCATAAAAAGGGATAAAAGGGTTGAATTTTTTTTATTTTTTCATGGTTGATGGGAAGACAACACAAGGGTTAAACTCTTTGACCTCATTACTGATTTCATTTGACTGC
>NC_045748.1:13431896-13436301 GCF_008692095.1 Etheostoma spectabile | reverse complement strand
CCCCCCCCCCCCCCCCCGTAAATAAGGCCTATGTGCATGCTAGATGCTCACAAACACTCATAAGCCTTGCCTTCAGATACCAACATATTTCCTTCCACAGCAGTTAGACAGATAAGTGTTACCACTCTGAAACCAGCCACCACATGCAATGCAACGCGCCTCTTTGATGATTTTACTTCAGTTTGGAATTTGGGTTTTAATGTAGGTTTTATTGAGCGTGAGTGTCTGTTTACCGTTTGCTTTTGGTGAGAGTTTTAGCGTCGGAGAGACACAGGAGCGCGTTATGGCAAGGGAAATTTTCCATGCATTTGTAGCGATGCATTACACGCAGATGGTGACAACATGTGGAAGCCCGCACTGCAATTTCACACAGCAATTAGCTCACAACTAATTAATGTATGTTTGTGTGTGTGAGAGCTTTCCTCTGAGCGCAGCCAGCTGTGAACAAGTGGGGAGATTTCCGTTAAGGAATTAAAAAGACTCGAGGGGTAAATCCAGTGAAATTAAGTGCAGAAATAATTTGTGATAGAAAATCACACCGCTGACTTAATTCAGTCATTGTTCATGATTACCTTATCAGCCCTATTTACTCATGATTGATTTTCAGATTTAAAAGCATTAAATATACTTGTTTCAATAGCAGCAGACATTTCAATACCACCATAATTATTGTAATGAGGAAGTGAGACAGATTTTTAAAGTGTTCTGTTAGTAGTCCAGTTTCTATTAAATGTTGCACCATGAAAATGGATTAAGCAGGTTTTCATGTGCCCACGTCCACACACATTCATTACCTGACAACATTTAGAGTCATTTTTATTGTTTCTACACAGCCCTTGTAGCATTTTATCCAGAGCTGCAACTCAGTGAGACAACTAAATTTGCACAAATGAAGTCAGATGTTTGAAAATTTTCATTTGACAGTCTTAGAGCGTTGCCAAGTCCAAGCAAACATAATTAATACATTGCTAGAGACTGATGATCCCCATTTATTTTTATGAATGGGACCAGCTCTGCCACCTTGCTACAAATGCAGAAACTCTTTATTTGAATACATTGTACCTGTGGTCACGGCCACTGGGACTTTTCGCTTCAGATTTGGACTTAAGTTAGACTTACTGTAAGTTACTTTTTTTATCGGCATCGCAATATTAACTGGCGCAAAACACGTATCGCAAAAGGGTTCGACATTTCGCAAAAGATCCACAAAAGATATTTTGAACCAGTAGAAAACTTCACTTTAAAATGTAACTGTCATTCTTTTTTTAATCATGCCTTTTATATTTAATTTAATGTTCAATTTATTAAGTAAAAAAATGTTGGAAAAGATTACCTTTCATTTGTTTTAAATTCTACAAGACATTTGTTGTATTTTAGCAGAATACTGAAAGTAGCAGAGATGCAGAACTGAGTAAACTTTAATATTTGTTTACAGTATCGCAAATAATATCATTATCGCAATATTCAACAATGTTATTGCATATTTTCCTCATATCGCACAGCCCTAGTTAACACTTTTTACTAATGGTTTAAACTAAGACTTGACTCCCTAAATATATGATTTGACACTTGAAAATAACATAATTTAAGCCATTTGTTTTGAACTGGTAAACTACTAGAAAAAAATACAATGGATACTTGCATCACCATACACCTTACATATTTGATTGTTAGACATCTGTGTTGGAAGGACTTAACAGCTTTGAAGATACAATGTTAAAATGTTGTGTCTTTAAATGCAATTCAGAGATGTGAAAGTCTGGCATTTGGACTTACCTTGTAATATGCTTATGAAGACCAACTTCAACGACTTCAAGGACTTGCGACTAGCTCTGAGAGATTTGACTTGGAGCCTCTCTCACCAGTCATGTCCTGAGTCTTGTGTCCTATTGTGCACTGATTTATTAAATGAGGCTAATGCAGATGTCTATGCTCTTAACTGCACATTTTTCACCTCTGGAATACAACAACATGCCAGCCTCAACATACTGGCTAGTTTAAAATCAAATCCTCCTAACCTCCACAGAGCAGTGGATCACTGCTCAGAGCATCCAGATGGTCTTGGTTTTTTTTTAATTATAGAGATTTGAAGACATCTGAGGACGTCTGCTCTGCGTCAGAGCATGTTGTGTGTGCCTGCTGTTTGCTGTAGCAAAGTGTGTTTATGTTTATGTTGAGCTGAGAATTATGAAGGTTGGGATGCCAGCCAGTGCTCCGCAGAGCAGGAAGTGCTATTCCGCCATTCGTTCTTCATTTACAGTGTGTACTAATTCAGGCAGCCAGCCTGTTAAATAGGCAGACAGCTAATTTAGCACAGCTCAGCTTGACAAGCTATGAGAAAGGACAGCGCTGACAGACACGCCACACTCCCAAGTGTGTCTCCTTATGTGTGAGGCTTATTAGAAATGCAAATGTCATGTTACTTTTGACACAACATTTGGTAAATCTACTGTTGTCTATTTATTTAGTTGCACATTCTAAATTGAACAAGTTAAATTCAAAATTGGTAAAAAATTAGCAGTTTGTTGTGTCCGACCACTGTCAAGTGCAGTGCTGTAAAGTCACGTAGTGGTCAAAACTTATCACATTGGGATTTTACACATTAGTTTTAGAGGTCTGATAAAGAATTATGACCACACTTTGTTAACATACCAAGTGTTCACTTGTTACAAATCCCTATATTATTAGAGTCACACTGCCACACACATTAAACACTAATTTAATTAGTTTCCAGTGTTGCAGACAGTCAAAGATCTCATTTGAATAATCTAACACGAACACAGTGACACAATGACCCAGTGTATTTCAAAAGATTATATCTGACCCTAGTTTTCTATTTTATCTACATGTTCTGTATTATTTTTTTAAATTTACTTTTTAGAGTAAATAATCCGAATCAAATCTGTTGGTCTATAGTCGGGACCCTCATTGTGGGAAACGCAACTGTGACCTTAGGATGTTTTGTACTTAAAGTTGCAGTTTATGTACAGAACATAGTTATTTCCATTCATCATTTGGGGTTATATTAGTTCATCACATGACTGACCTGATGATGATCTAAAGTTGGCAGAGACGTGTGCTAAGCATCACTCTCCTTCTTCATGGACATGTCCACATTTGCTGCTTCTTCACACACACACACACAGTCTGTAGCTCCATAACTTTATACTGATCTGATACTATGTTGCACTGTGTGTATTAGATAATGCAACAGCATTTTACTTCCTGAATGGACTCAATGATGCATTGATGAAGGAATGGGTAATATGATGCAGTCCAGTATTAACATGATGTACCCACAAACACTTGTTTTTGCGTGTATTTTTCTTTGATCTTGTAGCTACAAGCATGTGTTGAATGCTCCAAGGCTAAGGTTTGTTATGGTTAAATATATTAGATCATACATGTCATACCTTTCCCTTGCAGCAGTCCAAGTCAATTGGGCAACCCAAACTTCACACCCTTACCCCCATTATTAGGAGTGGCGTCAATCTTCTTTTCTCTGCTAAAAAAAGCAAATAATGGAGTATGGAATATTTTCCAAAATGTCAAGCTACCTATTTAAAATGTGAAATTGTTTTTTTAAGCGGAACTACGTAGTTTTTTTTTAGCCTAATTTTCTTTAGCTGAACAGCTTCGGAGACATTGGAATGCTTATATTACTTTTTTCGGGTTGAATGGTGGTTGTCTCGCTCCCCCCTAACGCCTGTGAGCGGAAAAACTACCCTTGCAACGTTGGGCCGAGGATCTGCCGGTCTCAGCATCAAGAAGTATCGTGTGATACCAGGTCTCGCAATGTGACGAATTGCTTTACGGCACTAAAATATGTATTCTGAAGCTGTAGAGGGAGCTCTATAGAGAAACCTGCAAGCAAAAAGCGAAGAAATTGCCAAAACTACATAGCGCTCCTTTAAATTGTAAAAAATATATATGTTTAAAGATCTCTCTTTGTTTACAGAGTCTCCTCCTGAGAGGACTGGTCGCCGACGCAGCATGCCTGGCAGCTCCTCAGACAAGAGCACACCCACAATGGAGGCCACGTCTACTGCGGCTACACCTTTCAGAGTCACCGTGAGTACTGTGAGTTTTGTTTTTATGCATCTCATATCTTCTACATTCGTTTTGCTCTCTTTGCCTGTGCTTGTCCCCTATAGTTTGCCTTAGGAGGCTCTTAGCTGTGGATCGATGTCTACAGAAGGCTGGTCTGGTGTCCAGATGGCGCCATGCCAATCTGAAACTCATTTACTTCAAATGTTAGAATGGGGCCTTTGATGTCTGCCGTCTACACATCACACATCTACACATCTTGGGTTTATGTTCAGCACACCATCCTCTGCTGCCTATTTTTTTTTTTTTTACATCCTGTGTGATTTTTCATTGCATCACACACACGCACACACACACA
>NC_045748.1:13400764-13431886 GCF_008692095.1 Etheostoma spectabile | reverse complement strand
CACACACACACACGCACACACACGCACACACACACACACCTGTGCACACACAACACAGTCACTCACTCACTTATATTCAAACTGTCTCTTCCTCTCTGGTGAACACACACACGCACAGAGGAGTCCTTTGTCTGTCATCTTGCTCCTAATACAATTCCTGTATGCTTTCTGCCATGTTTAATTCAATAGATAAACAGCCCGTTAATGAAGCGAAAAATTTCGCTATGAGTCATCAATTTCGAGCTAATTAGCAATTAGCAGTGCATATTTCCATTATTAAATGATGAGTGGGGACATGGCGACCTGCAGGGGAACTGTAAACAGTAAGTAAGGCCAGCAGGGCCAAGAGCACTCAGCACCCAGTCTCTCATAAACAATCCTCCAACTTCATGTTAACTTTCAGCCTTTGTAAAAGGTGTCCCAGGTAAAACAGTGTGCCATATTAAGGGCTACAGGACATTATATTCTTTCTGAAAATAGACAAGATGAAGTATATTCCTTTATTTGTCTCTATCAGCCATCTTTAACACTCAAAATTTGAACCAAAAAGGTAGTGTTCGCTCTCTACACATCAGGATGCCTCTTAGGCTTAGTAAAAGTCTACAGTAAATAATAAAAAAAACGAATAGGCTAGACCCACACTGGAGTTGGACCGCCTGCAGTGTGAGAATAAAATGTCTCATGAAACCGTTTTAACTTTATTGTAGGAGTTGCAAATATAAAATCACCACAGCTTGGTGAGCAGGGGCATCTGTTCATATAAAAAAATGAATTATGAATTGTGTGTGTGAGAGTGTGAGAGTGTGTGCATGTATGCGTTTGCTCTTTTCTGTCTTGTGAATGTGAATTAAGTCTTTGAAACCGTTTTATTTTGATATGACCAGGAATCAATGAGTGGATACAGAGAGATATCAACAAAAAAAGAATAGAACGCTTGTAGGAGACAGAAAGGGTCAGATGGAAGGGCTAAATATTGATTAAGTGTCTCTTCAACGCTCCTTGTAGTCTCCAGGGAAGAGAGAGCACCGCAGCAAAGTCATCCTGTCTCAATCACATGAGCACTTTACTTACTTCTGTGGGCTTATTCCTAAGCAGGCAGTGACTTCCTGCATAAAGAAAGCGTCCCCAGACAATGTTTGACCCTTTCTTGCACATTCTCCTCATACTGACCCCTACTGGTCTCTGATGATAGCACAGTCAACTAAATCCCCTAGAGCAACTTTTGCAGCAACTTTTTTTGGATGCACACTACTAAGCAAAAGATTGAAGAAACAAAGATTCAACTAAAATTGTGTTGATCATCATCATGTTATATTTGTCGGTAGATCAAATTGATTCACGTCCAGGAGAGAAAGACAAAATGGATACAGTATGGAGATGGATGGTTAGGTGGATGGATACAGGCACTGTGGCACACACAAATGTAGGAATGCAAACATGGAGACATGCAGGCAGACATGTCGTATTCTCCTCCTTCCTCTGCTGCATCTCCCACTTTTAGCAATGACAAACCACCCCTCACTTATCTCCCTCCAGTGAAAAGTTGTGGTGACATCTAAAATACCCCTCCTAGGCCTTGAGCTAAATCTGTCAAAATGTTTTCTCCTCTCATGTTCTTTGCAGACTTGGTTCAATGTCTTCTGCACACACAAATGGATGGCGCACACACACACACACACACACACACACACACACACACACACACACACACACACACAAAACAACACACACACAGACTTATAAGCACATCCTCCGTCGCTTCTCAAATACTATTTCTCCCCAGCAGGCATGGAAGAAAACTAAAAACTCTCCAAAGCCTAATCTTCCACAGCCAATTCAGAAATATTAGAAGATTGCATATGTTCAATCTAAAAGTTCCAACTTGGTAGTTTCTCTTATTCAGTGCTTGTTTAAAGAGCGGACAAACAAACCTTATCTAAGTCTGTCACGTCCATGTCCCGCTGATTGCGCTAGCTGGCTGGATTGATTCTCAATTGGGACATAGCTCCTCATCCAATCTCTCCCTGACTCCATTCCCCTTTACCTCCTCTCTCCTCTCAGATAATAGCAGGAGGTCTAATTGGACAGGTATGTCTCTTGTTTTCATCAGGTTGTGCTAGAAGAGGACAAGAGAGGTTGATGTGGAAGCAGGGAACACCCTGCTGATTGTCCAGGCACTGATTCTATCAGCCCACATTAGGGTAGCCGGGAATTGCCAAGCCAAGGGAATAGATTTAACTTCCATTTGCTTTAAAAAAAAAAAGAAAAGAAAAGAAAACTAAAAAAGACACAGCGATAAAATTGAGCTGTCCTCTTAGTGCTGATTTAATGGGCTGGGACAGGCTGAGATTACAATCAAGTATGCAAGCCTGTTATGCACTCTTAGACACACACACACACACACACACACACACACACACACACACACACACACACACACACACACACACACATACACACACACACACAGACTTGTGCATGCTGGAGGTAAGCTAACACATATTTGCACTGTAAACAATGTAACATAGTAAATATGGACACCACATTAATTTCACAATCATCAACTTCCCTTTGGAGCTAGTTAAATAAGCCGGGTTGTTGAAAACCAGCCTCTCCTCCCCTTCGAGGATGCATGTTGAATCCGATTAATCCATCCCCTCCTTGCACTAATTAGCTGTCAGCAGTAGAAATGTGGAATCATTAAAGAGCTAACATGTGACACTGCCGCCTGTAAGGTTGCACTGGCTGTAATGGCTGGATCATGTTTCTGTGTGTAAGTTTGTGTTTGCAAAACAAAATGTTAAAGGTCAGACTTTACAGCACAACCAACGATAATCATGAAAGAGGAAAATTAATTAATAACGGGATTTATATTCATGTCATGTATTCAAATCATTGATATGTATTATTCAATCAAGCTCACAGGGAAATTGTATTCCCATGAGTCAATTTAGGCATTTTATTTACCACACAATAGAACAATGACATGATGTATGACACTGCATCAGGTGTTAGTCTTCATTGTACATTTGGAGTCACTGGCCAAGTCCGCTTTAACCCTTAAAGGGGAAAGCATATGTAGATATGATGGAAAATTAATTCAATACTATTGTTTATGTACAATTGTGCTCATAAGTTTACACACCCATGCTAAAGTTGACCAAATAGAGTAATAATTTAATCATCTTTTGGAATCTTAATGCCTTAATTAAAAAAATAGCTTTTTTTAAATGTGTTGTCAGGAAAATTTAAGCCTTGATTTTCTTAATATGTAATAACTGGTGTGCTATGGAAGCATAAGCTGAGATGAGAACTGATCTGACTATAAACCACAGGGAGGAACAACCTTAATTCTACTGTATTCGATCATCTTTTGTTTCAGCTGTAGCTGCTCTCTGCAGCCATTGCTTTGCTCTGCTAAGCCCTGATACACCGGCGACCTTGTCACTCATTTGCTGCACTTTTCTCCTCACTTTCACCCTCATTTCGTTTAATTCTATAGCTTTTTCTATCAACTCATGCTCTGCCACCCCCACATTGTGCTCCACTTTTTCCATTTATCCTGCTCCTAGAGCTGATCCCTCTCTGGCAGGCACTTTCTGTCATTTTCTCAGTTTTTGACTACTCTCACTCTATTTCTGTACTCTCTCTTTTTCACCATATGTCTCAATTTTTATTGTAATTCCTGCATTTTTTCCCCCTCTCAATCATCTCGTATGAGCAGGCGCTGAAGCCGAATTAAATGCTAACGTTTTTGCAGTGCTTCCAGTGTGGCTTGCCCCCTGCGGGGTTTAATCTGGTGTTAATATAGGCATCAGTCATCCTCACCGACTGATTGTAAGTGGGGAAATAGGTCGTTTATATCTGCTGACCTTTAACCCTTAGCTCTGCAGGGGCTTTGACAGGACAACTGAATTAAAGGGAAGTGTCATAAAATGTTGCATCGCTGTCCACATGCACTGGAGAGATGATTGAAGGAGAACGAGGAATACAAAATAATCAAGAAAAATGATAGGGTGTTGTATCTTCCTTCCTTTTCCCCCTCGGTTCTGCTTCTTTTTTCCCTTCAGAGTCTATCCATCCATCAGGGGAAGCAGAGAAGTAAAAACAGAACAAGCAGCCACTAATCAATCCACCTCGCCTACAGGGACAGGGTTCTTTTCACTGACTTATTTCTTCGGAGGGAGAAAAAGAGAAGCTTTTTAATTTGTTAGCTGTGAATATGCCAACAGCAGCCGGCACACACACTCTCCAGGGACTACAGGGAGGGGGCGAGGAATTACTATAAATGTGTTGGTGATTGTGAATGATATCCAGGAATCCGGAAGCATGTCACTTGGTGCATACAAGTGGGTGTCCATTTTCTACAGCAGTGCCATCTTTGCAATCAAAAAGTCAAAATCCTGGGTCTCTCCTGACGTCCTCTTGTCATGTTTTTTGAAGGAGCCAATCTGAGGGCAATGCTGAATACAGTCAAAGAAAACAGTCATCCTACTGCACAGAATCTGACTCATATTTGTCATTATTTAGAATGGTGCCTTTGCTAACTACATGCCCACACATTCACAGACACACATGGAGGGAATAGCTCAGGGATAGAGAAAGTGATACATATATATGTATATATATATATATATATATATATATGTGATATATATATAATAAAAATAAAATAACAGATAAATATGACATGTACCTTTCAGCACATTCTTTTCTAGTCCTACCCCCTATTTCTATTTTTATCCTTTAGTTAAACAAAACAATTTGATGCTTCACTTAAAGCTCTTGACAGGGTTGCTTTCTCTAGGTGCAGGTCTCAAACTAACAGCAGTGACTCAGGCCCTCTTCATTTAGCTAAAAGCACCTGAACAGAGTTCACCGGTGGCAGGTATCAATAGTAAGCCATTTTCTGCCCACTTTCTGTACGCTTACATTCACCATGTCAGTTTAGAGTTACGCTCGTAACCACGAAGTGTGACCATTATTGAGTACGCACACATCATTGCTGATGATGATAAATGACAAACAATTGATTTGTTTTGTTATGAGTCAAGTGACAATAGGAATTAGAATGCTTAAGATCCTCCCACAACCTAAATAAACCTAATAGCAGCAAATCCATCTAGCTTTGTCCCATTTGCATTCTACAATGTCTACTAGTTGCATAGAATATGTGGTGTATACTAATGTTCATAGTATACAGCTTTAGCAGCACAATAAACCAGTTTACTTTTCCCATTTAACCATTTTGCTCTTTAGGGAGCTGGTTGGTGTGTCTGCTCCCTATATCTAATAATAATTTATTTTACATGAATAAAGACATTTGCACTAAAAATTGATACAGAAAGGCACAAATTGTTAGGAAATGAAGTGTTTTGATATGCTCAGAATTTCATTTTTACTCAAAAATTAAATGCATTGTGGGACAGCCCTGTGCATCAACAGCACATTCAAAGCTCTTTTTACTGTGAATACTGACTTTTTTTTGTAAACTCAATTTTGTCAATGTTGCTGGGCAAACATACTAAAAACTCCTAAAATAAGTATGAAGCATGGAACCTGGACAGAGCTGTCGTTTTTGGTCACACACTTATATAACAGAGATTCTTCCATGATAAGGGAGGGGGGCTTTAAAAGACTGACAGCAGCAAGTCTTTGTTCCTAGTACAGAGTGCTTTACTGATGACAGGTGCTGTTCATCGGGTGCTGCTGTGTTCAGCTGACAGGCTGTCTAGGAGTCACTCTCTTATTATCCCTATTACATTGTTGCCCGGGGCGACCTATTCACACTGCAGGTGGTAATTAGACAGGTGTGTTAATGGCCTGACTGGGACTGAGGGTGGTCTTTTTCGCGGTGTGTCTCCTGTCTCTGCCTTGTGAAATGTGGGCATGGACAGTCTGAGGGCGCGGCGCTGTCGGTATGTCTCTGAGGTTTTGAGTTTCTTTACCACATTGGGGCTCCTAAAGAAGTTCAGTCTACATTTTGACGTATAAATCAGCTGCTGATTGACTGGGATAAGAAGCTACACCTGAGCCTTAACACAACCTGGTTTAAGTACTTTCTTTCCACCATGCTGGCTTATCTGTTAAGTTCCATCTTCTTTGCACTGGCCGAAGTTGCTCTATCAACTCTCCTATATGCCCTCTTTTTCTCTTCTGTGTCCTCCTCTTCTTTCAGTTCTATCCCTCCTCCCTGATCTCCTTCCCAGCAGTGGAATCTAAAAAAAAAAGCAGAAATAAATATTAGTTTTCTTCTCTCAAAACTGCCATTTCTGCACCACATCTACTTTTTCATATTCTCTCAGTTGCCATGGAGACTGCGAGGGGCTTGCGGGAGTCTGATTGCAGATGTTAGGAGTAAACACACAGACTGAGACAAAGAGGAGAATAAGAAAAGTAATAAAGTGGTGTATTCATTGAATTAATGTCTGATTATAAAACCTGTTTGTGCGTTGCAGTTTGTCGCCTAACTGACAAAATGAATGCTGTTGGAAACAGTCTCAACAATTGTCTGCATTACCTACCAGCTTATTATGTCTTTGCTCTTTCAAAAATGTATTTTTGTCTAGGACCTGTCTGTGAATGTGTGGTGGTTTTTCTCTCTCTTTGTATTAAGGGAATATGTCGCATTTGACCTTGTCCTCACTTTTCAGACTGAACATTGCTCTCGCTCTGATATGAAAATCTATCCTCATTTACTAGCCATTAACTATTCATGACACTCTTCCTCACCAAATCTAGAACGTGGAGCGCAAATGTCGATATTATTATTATCCGGTCCCGCTGCCAAGCTGAACTTGATGATTGACATCTATGAGACCTTCCTCACAAAGTAACAGCGCCACCGTTTTATTTTACCTCTGTCACTCTCTCCGCCAGGGCTTTCTAAGTCGCCGTCTAAAGGGCTCGATAAAGCGCACCAAGAGTCAACCCAAACTTGACCGCAACTCCAGCTTCAGACACATCCTTCCTGGCTTCAGGAGCGTTGACAATGACAGGTATGTGCTTTTTCGTTGTGTCGATGCTGGCGTGTGTTTGTTTATGCTGGATTGGTTTATACAGTATGTCTGTTCTATTCTGGTGCCTCTCTTTCTCTCTCTCTCTCTCTCTCTCTGTCTCTCTCTCTCTCTCTCTCTCTCTCTGTCTGATGGGTGGTTATCCAGGTCACTGTTGACATCTGCGTGTTGTGTTGTCAGTGTATAGTGAAAAGTGAAGCGAATCCTGACTCTTCAATCTGTCACTTTTAATATGTAATGCGCTTTCTCTCTTTCTCACAATACCATAAAGTGCCATATGGCACGTTTGGGTTTGAGTGTAGTTGTGGCATTCACCTCATGTCTTTGCAAAACAGCTTGTATACATGCTATATTATTTTGCTTTGCCTCGGCATTAGGGCTGGTCAATAGAAACTAAATGAATATGGATCGCAATTAATAATTGCAAGGCTACTTAAAGGCACAATATGTAATGTTCTCCATGACTCCTTGTGTCAACAGTGCTACCCCATGTGATGGCATTTGGTTTCAGACTGTGTTTATTGCCAGTTTCTCATACCTTCTTCTGATTTCCTCAGGAGTTCAGCCGCTTGGCAAACACTTGCCGTTGCCTAACGACGTCAATTACGATTCCACAACCGGGCTATGTTGACCTGCAATCGCACTCTGGAATCTTTGATGCTCTTCCCATGCATGCAAAAGTACCAGCTAAAATTCCCATTACCTATCTTTTCTGCGTCTGGAAAAAAGCCAAGGCGTCCATCTGTGGAGATTAATTAATGGAGGTGTTGCTTTTGAAGAGATGTTCTACGGCTTTCAGTTCCAAAACTCCGAGCTGAGTCGCTGCCTCTTTTTGTACTTTTAATGAGGCATTAACATCACTGTCAAACCATCGCAGGGGAACACTAGCAATTGTTCTGTGCGGAACGTAGTGAACTGTTCCTCTGGTGCAGTCGGACGAAATGAGCTCATACGTCACCGCCTTTGTCCCACTGTCTTTTCTCATTCTCTTTCCCACTTTCCTCTACCCATACTTTTTTCAAACTCATTTCAAACTCATCACTCTCCAATTTCACCATCATCCTCACCCCTCCTTCCTCCTTCCCTTTATTTTTCAGCAGTAGTGAGGTCAGCATGTATGTCTTTTCCTCTGATAAAGCACCTGGCGAAGAAAGCACATAATCGGACAGGAAATTGGAATGTTCAGGAGGTTTCTTATCTCGCCCTGTTTAACACTGAAACACACACACCACATCCACCTCACTTGCAATTTCACACATTGACTGCTATATAATGATAGGTCTCTATTACACATGTCCACATCCAGTAGTGTTTTAACTCTTTTATGACATTATATGGGCAAGGGAAGGGATATAGGAACAAGTGTGTGTGTTTGTGTGTGTGTGTGTGTGTGTGTGTGTTTTCTGCTTGGATGTTTGATTTCAAGGCCTCGTTGCTTGTAGAGTGCCATAGACTGTAAAAAAAAAAATAGATATTTCCCATCCAGCCTGCCTGACACAGTCCAGTGGTTTTTCTTCATTGATACAAATATGAAAGCAGTAGCCTTATACTAAAATTTAAATCCACTTATTTTAATGTGTTGGTGTGTGTGGGGGGGGGACAAATATGAAAACGTTGCAGATTGAGAGAGTAATGTGCTGTGAGAGGAGTCAGTGACTCCCTGTCAGTCCGGAAGCAGCCTCCCCACAGGGCAGAAAACGCTGCAGAAGAAGACAGGCTTGGAAACTGGCAGAAGAAGGAGGAGAGATGATGAGATGGAGGGAGCGAGGGAATCCTATACCGTGAAAACTCCCTGGTGTGCAGATGTGCAGCTTTGAATGTGAAAGATGCAGGGAATATTTATGCACTGTACATCTAAAACCACCAGAGAGCTATGTACAATATCTCATCATTTATATGAGATTGATTTATTAAAGGCTAGGCAGCTTTATTTTTATTGCACATTTCAGCAACAATGCAATTAAAAGTGCTTTACATGAAACATTAGAGAGCAGTTAAAAACAATTTAAAAAAATTACATTTACTTACAGTAATCATTATATATGTGTGTGAATGTGTGTGTGTGTGTGTGTGTGTATATATATATATATATATTTATTTATATTTATATTCTATTGCAATCCATGGCCATGTATTTCCAGGTATTTTTTTCATTATGATTATTTTGTGAGAGCAGGCACACAGCACGACACAAACACACAAACACATTTCACAGTGTGTGTGTTAATGTGTGTTCGCTGTGATTACATTGTTAAGCCTTGCAGCCTGAGGCCGTCTCAGGAGAGAGACCTGCAGATGAGGAGCAGCTGGACTTCTAAAATGAAATATTCATTTGTGTTAATCAGAGACTGGACACTCTCCGAAGACTCCTATCTTTGCAAATCATAAAACACAGCACTCTGTAGGCGCGCAAACCGACACTGCACACACACACAAACAAAACTATACTGAATTATCTTGTCTAAAGGGAGAATCTGTTTTTACTTACATTTTTTAGAATATAGTCAGCTTGTTGAGTTCAGGGTCTTCAGATGTACTGTGTGGCGATTTCTGCTTCAGCTTTCACTGTGACAGTCTGGGTAATTATCAGAGCAACAGAATGGGCAAACCTCGACTACAATGAAAGTTACAGAATCTCAAACATAATGAAGTGGGGCCTTCTCTGTTTATGTACAGATAGCACTATAAC
Source organism: Etheostoma spectabile (assembly GCF_008692095.1). NCBI lineage: Eukaryota > Metazoa > Chordata > Actinopteri > Perciformes > Percidae > Etheostoma > Etheostoma spectabile. The sequence continues at coordinate 13,422,181 of NC_045748.1, read as the reverse complement.
TATAAACACAAGGAAGCAATTCCAAAGTTTTTGGGGGAGCAATTAAGTATTTCTTTTTTTATTTGCGCTATGTAGTGTGACTGCATAACTACATAGATGTAATTCCCAATAAATCATGAATTAATTTGTTTATGCACTGCCCTATACTGTTCAGCAACTACTGGCATGGCATTTATCTCATGTATTGTGTAATATATAAGAAAAGAAAAAAGTAATATAACAATAAAAATACTCTACTCTGTGACTGATTCTAAAGAAATGGAGTCTGAACTCACAGAGGAAACAGATAGAAATATGACCGTTGTACTGTAGATGGTGGAGGTGGATATCTTAGACATATTTACCTCATAAATATCAAACTCATAACTTAAAGGTGCTCTAAGCGTTGTTGGGTGACGTTACTTCTTGTTGATGTTCAACAAATTTTCAGATAAAACAAGACTAGCTTGCCCCTCCCTCCTCCTCATCCTGTCTCTTCCCTTCTGAGCGTGTGTGTGTGGTGTGTTTGTGTGTGTGCCAATAGAGACTAGTGTGATTGGGCAGGTTAGTGCGTGTTTGATCTTAACTGACAGTACCATGCTCATACTGGGCTCATAACATTCCGCAAACACCTATAAAATCTCGCCCTCTATATAACTAGATGCTGCAGACCCGCATTTTTGAGTGCACCTAAATCAGCTGTCGACTGACGCACCCCTGTCTTCCTGTCTATCCAGCCCTTTACTGTGTAATGGAAATACTCAATTGTGTGGACTTTATGGCCACAGTGGTGGTTTGATGGAACTGATTAGTTTGTGTTTGTGTGTGTGTGGGCACGCACAACTGCAGTTCTCAGCACTGTGGGCACTAATGACTCGTGTATTTATGGATGTACTGCTTCTGTCACACGGCAGGAAAGCTTTTTTTGCCGTCACTCAGACTCTCAATATTAGCAGATGGATAAAATGGCTGAACCGATTCACATCCGTATTTCTCTTCCTGTTTCTGTCTGGCTTGTCTCCGACAAGCTGCTCAGTGTATGCTTTAATTATGTTTGCATTACGTAGCATACTAAACTGTGTGCTGAGCAATCTTATAGATGCATGTTGGAAGAGGCTCCTAAACAATACAATGCAGTATAGAAAATGGATGGACACAATAAATTGTACATGTTCAAAGACATAATAACACCAACATAAAACACATGGAAAGTAAATAAACACAACTTGTTAGGACTTGATATAGTACCAGTGTTACCTTAATTCACATAAATAAATACATGTAATAATAGTAAATGTAATTAAATCCTGAAGCAGGAATTGATCAGTTTCTCTCTTATTTTCACGTTTAATATATTCACTGTAAATTGTATCTCCCTACGTAGTAATCTAAATGGTGTTTAAAAGTCTGTGTCTCACTGCAACGAAAATCTTTGGAAAAACTGTTATTTTCTTACTATATTTTAATTTCTTTCTAATTGAAAAAAGTCATATTGTATAGGCTGGGTCTTCTACAGCTGTAACAATTCCAAATTTTAAGTTGGAATTTTAACTAATTGTCTCATAAATAATTGTGATTTTGGTCAATTTGAAAAATATTTATTTAGTACTTTCAATGAATCCCAGGATACATCACTGTTATGTAGTCTTTGTCCATTACATTCCACATGTCCATTACATTGATTGCTCCGGTGCCGCAGGAAGTTCCGCCGGATGCATATGCTTTCGCCGATGTCTGTTACCTTAGCCTTTTCTCCTCAGGTCTCTGCAGGGTAAATCCTGACATCTAGCTAGACTATGTGTCCAATCTGATTTTTCTCTCGCACAACAAAATCAACTTTTGAACGTACACGTTCCACTAAAACAAGTTCCTTCCTGAGACTATTTTGCAGCGGCTCCGTGCGGAGCATAGCACCTCCCTTGGCGATTGTGATTGTTTTTAAAAGTTACCAATAAACCACAGCACATTTTTTTCCCATCCCGGAATGCTGTGTGGCAGAGCGAGTCTGCTGTTGTGATCCTAATAATGTAGTAACACAGGTACACAGCCTATTAAATAAGCCATGCCTGTTTATTACCATAACAAATTGTATTTTTTTCTCATATGAATATAAAATTGACAATTACCCACAACCGTTATACCCCTTAGGACTAAGCAATTAATTGCGGTTAAACAAAGAAATGGCAATTATGTAAAAAAAACAGGCCTACGATTCTCCTCGGGTCAATGAAACACCTACATACATTTCCTTCTTTTAGATATGAAGATTGAAGAGACAGTTGAACCTACTGTACAGATATTACAGATAATAGGAGACTTCTTGTAACCATTGTTTGTGGAATTGAGGGATTGTGTTTCTTAAAAAAGAAAAAGGATTTAGAAAAATATTTTTGGTTTGACAGGTATAATGGAATCATTTCAGTGACCAATGACAAGTAAATCTGCAAAGATGAATAGATTATTGGTTAGTTGTCAACTATTAAATAAATTGCCAACTATTTTGATTATTGACTAATCAGCCATTTTTAAATGTATAAAAGTGTATTAAAATCCAGCTTCTTAAATGTGAATATTTGTTTGAATTTTCTTCACTCCTGAATGACCTTAAACTGAGAGTAAATCTTTTGAGTTGTGGACAAAACATTTGAGGACGTCTTCGGCGTTGGAAAACACTGATTGACATGTTTCACCATTGTAGGACATTTCATAGACCAAAGAACTAATCGAATCATTGAGATATACATCAACAAATTAAGTAATTAATGTAAACAATCTCGAGTTGCATAAGTAATTCACAAGTAGTGAAGCGGTGGCATAAACATGTGTGTTGTAAGAAGCTTTAGCCTGTAGCTCTAAATGGCTGCCTGTAACAGGATGCAAGTTTCATACAACCCCCCCTGTCAGTTTTCATAAAGCTGCACCAATGGGTGCCATGGTAATTGCTGCAGGTTGTGTTGTCGGGGGTGTGTATGTGAAAACATAGCAGCATTGTGAGGAAGTTATGCCATTTAGAGTTATTAAATTCTGTAAACATTCCCCAGGTGGTTTGACTGTAATATCCAACCTTTTTATATTGCTCCCTCCCTTTTTCCCCTCCCCATCTACCTCCGCATCTCACTCACTTACTTACTGACATTCACTTTAAAATTGCTTTGCCAGCATCCCAATGTCTATTACCCCTAATATTATACACCCCTGCCTCTGTTCACATTAGGCTTTCCCCCTTTGCTCCTGTGTTAATGTCTTCTGTCTTTCTGGTCCATATGTGGTCTTTGCCATCATTTGTCACTTTGCTCCTTCTATGCTAATAAGTGTGTTCGGAGCTCTTGTTCGGAGCTGCAGTTCACTGGTGGATTTCTGCTACATTAAACCCAATCCAGTGCTCACAGACTTGTCCCTTGGTCCTCTTCTCTCTGCCCTCTCTTCTTCATTTCATACCACTGCACCAACAATCCCCTTTCCTCGTGTCTCCTCTTGTTCATATTTGTCATAATTTGCTTTAATCCCTACCCTGTTGTCTCTCTTCAATTTTGGGAAAAATGTCTCCGTCATTCAATCAATCCCACTTCCCTGATGCCGAAGGCCACATGCTTGTTGATCACCAAAAATGCACAGACACACACTCTTTTTTTCGATATTTCAGTGATCCATTGTGTAATTGTTTATTACCGACACCGTCTTAATTCATTCATTCACAATTCATTCATTGCACAATCCTTTCAAATGTTGATTCAGAATTTAGGGGTGATGATTACTAACACAATGTACGCACACACAGTACGGATGTGGGCCTGGCTGCTGTCCAAAGAAGTAATGCACTTAGTAATGACAAACAATCAAATGCCCAGTTACAGATTTCTTTGCCAATCAGAAAAAAAACAACAGCAGTGCTTTCATTATGTTCATTGCAGCATTAGAATTAGACAGACGAAGACTGCATCTTTTTTCCTTCTCTCTTTGGCATCCTTCCCCTCTCACCATCTCATTTGCAATGCATCAGCATGATTTGGTTTCGATGAAACAGTTCTCAGGGTAATAATGTGTTGTACAGAGCAGGTTTAACCTACTACTGTGCATTATTAAGCTCTATCCCATGCAGACCGCAATAGCAACAGCATCTCAAAAATTAATGACTAATTTTGTGATGATTGTAAGGCTTCATGGCATTATCCTATCTCTCTCAAGATTATAATGAGGACTTTATTAATTCAAGAGTAATGTGGTGTTGTTAAGATGCTTAGGCATTGGTGGGTGTTTTGAAAAGGTTGCTTTTTCCTGCTTTCATAAACAGAGGGCTCTTCATTCTCTTCAAGGACACGGATGGCTATTCAGTTTTGAAGTTCTACAATGTATGCTAAGTGTGTGTGTTTTTCAGTTTCCATGTTCCACTAGAGTCAAGCAGAACAAGTTGTAAAGTATATATCGGAAGGTACTCCATGTCACCTCTGGGGCTCCATACTTCTCTCAAACTTCCAGGAAGGAGATTTGTGTGTTTGATTTTTTTTTGTTGAATATTTTTGGGATGAAAATGTCTTTACAAGCATCTGAACAACTTCTTCTGAAATCAGAAGTTGACACCTACAACAGAGAGACTAGGGCAACTTGTTAATGTGATCATGTACTGTAATAACTGTAATAATAGATCATATAATAATAGACTAATTCAGTGATTAGCAAATTGTACTCTACCCTCCAAAGTATCTGCGGATCTTTTCCGATTCAGCTCATAATTACATTTCATATTTGCTTCCACTTCTCAGCTCAGCATTGTTGGAACACTGTTTGCTTGTTATTTATTCCTTCTTACGAAAGTATGCTTCCCTCCTCCCTACAGTAAATGGACAGAATGTGTGTGATTTACATTGTACCAAATGTGTTCTAGGGAGCTGTGTTGTATACTGCTTCTCTGATCACTTTAGTATCTCCATAAACATCCCCTAAGCAATCCTAGTGGTGTTGACACCTGCCCAGCTGGTAGGTTGCGGTGGCTGGGTTGATGTTAAACCCTGCTGGGCCTTCTGTGAGCCCGGGCGAGCATGGCCAAGGGTCTCCTCTCTTTCATTCTCTCCCCGGGTAATGAGCTGTAATGGATAGGGCCTTGGGCGTGACATGAATACAGAGGGCCCCATCAAAGCATCTCCCCACGCATCCCTTTAAAGGACTGCTCAGTACGCATTCAAAACACTCATGTACTCATTCATTCCTCTCTTTAATCCACTTGGGTCACAGCGTTTTCAGCTATTCATCATACACAGATATTATGCTTATTGTAACTTTTTTGCATTCAAGGCAAGCACCGTTATCTAAATTTAAGGAATATGTGTTTTTACTTTAAAACAAACTATTGGAATAGATGTAAAGTGTATGGTGAAAGTGTAACAAATTACACCAGTGTTTTTTGAAAAGGTTGATAATTTGTTTTGGTGATTGATCCCTATCAAGATTGTCATATCCTGTGGGAAGCTCTGCCATAGCCACAACTTGGCACTAGAACAGTATCCGATTAGGAAGTCGGATCTGTGTATTGGAACATCAGACTCTTTAACCTCCATTCATCCTCCACCGGATCCATATACAAAATCTATTTTAAAAAAATGGACGTCCAGATTATTTATATTGAGTATACACAGACACACAAAACACGTGTGGGTAAAAGAGTCCAGTGGTACTCAGTGACTCCTACCGAGACACTAAATTACCATGGTGATGACTAGATGGTTTTTTGCCACTTTCCCTTCACTAACAGGGGTCTCTGCCACTTTACTGCAAAAATGATCACTCATTTTTGTAGTGTCTTTTTGTGTGCATGTGCGTGTGCGTGGTTTGTTATCTTTGTGACGGGAGTCCGGCTGGGTTTTTATTCTGCCATGGACTGATAAAAGCCTGTATATTGCATACTTCAAGTGGGCATTTGCCATACTTTGGTATGAATTTCACTGCAATTTGACCAAACGGACTAACAGGGAGAATAAGTATTTTTCTTTTAAACGCTTTGGTTTCACCATTTTGATCACCATCATTACAATGATCTGGTGGTAACAAACCATAGTCCAAGCAAGATAGCAATCTTTATGTAGCCAAGTACTGAATGAACCTGCTGGAAATGTGTACTAAGACTTTCAGAGGGTGATAGATTGTTGTCGTTTTTTTGATGATCAGGAATGACGTCAAATAGAAGGTATACAGTTACATTTGTACGTGTGTGTCAAATAAAAAGCAAGAGCATGGGAGAGGGAATGTGCACTACATCCTTACTTAGTGAAGGTTTTTACATTACCAGTTTCCATCTGCCTATCCAGTATGTTTGGATAAATCACTCACTTCTGTTTCTGTTTGTGATGCAAGCCAGCAGTGATCTGTCAAGCTGGCCTTTCATCCAAATTTTGATTGGTCCTTCTGACTTTGCGTGGACGGATTCACATCACAGGTGGCTCGCATCCGACACCTGCGTGTGTGCGTGTGTGCATACTGCTTCATGCTGTATCCCTGAAATCCTTCAAGGCGTAAAACCAATGTCATCCCCTGCGTTCTAACGTCAAAATCTTTGACCATATCAATAATTGTGAATGCTTTAATGTTTTTAATGTGAACCCAGTCAGTGTGTTATATTGCAAAGTGTGTTCACACACCTTGGCGTTATCAACCTTTGATTCTGCCGTGATAAAGCTTAACGGGCTTCACTATCCCCCACTTACTGTGCCTCATCAGACTGCCATGGTGTGTCTGCATTAAAGCTCAGCCACTGTGACCCATGTCTTTTTATTAAGTAAAGAAGGAACTGATGGAAAGAAAACACAGGCAGTGATAAATTCCGCTATATCCCCTATTTGGCTCAATAATCATCATGCTATCCATATTACCATTTTATATTCTTTACTATTTGAATCTGTCAGCCTTGTTTTATTCTTAATTTCTGAATAAATGTTTCAGCCTTAACTTCTTTTCTGCACATTGCCATGCACATCACAGAACTATGTACTAGATTTACTCACATTCAACTAACATTTAATGTAGTTAGTGGTATTCATCAATATTTTTTGATAAATATTCATTTCCTATTGCTGTAATATTTATCTCATATAGCTCGAACGGAATTAAACTCTGTGAAATCTAAAAGAGAGAGATCTGTGGCGTAACAGCAGCACAGCTCCGCTGGTGCAATGTGACCTAGTTAGAAACAAACATTTAAGAACCAAGGTGCCGAGCCGCTGGTTTACCTCTCTGCCTGCTCATAGCGCCTCCTTTGAGCCCTGGGATGGGCTGTCCCTAAAGCCAGAGGTGCATTACCTTCCACCGTCTGCTCTCCTGTCATCTCCATTTACATTTACTAGATAACCATTGTAAAATAACAAACTGGAATTTGTCAGAATCTATTAGACTGATGTCTGGGGTCTAGATTCCCATTTTTGCATTCTTTACTGACGGCTGTCATTGCACTGCATTGCATGCTCACTACACGGAGATTTGTGAATATAGGGATACACACTGAAGGAGAGATGAGAGCGCTAGACAGATCTCAGTATCCCTTCAAAAAAGGCTATGTTCTTTGAGTGCTGTCATTGTTAGCTGCGTTATGTCTGGGTCAGACGTTCAGCTTTTCACTGTGCATTTACTAACCCGCTCAAATAGTTCCCTGCACTCTTGTTCTTTCCATCAGAAAACACAGCATGCTTCATTTTTTAAGATGATACATTCACAGAGTTTTGAGCACATCATTGTTTACACATTTGTTGTATTGCGCGACACATTTTAAGAATTTTATCTTTGAGGCATGCATAGGCTTGTCTATGTTCATAATTTCACTTCGCAGATGTAGTGCGTGTTAGACTGGCCTTTTTTGTAATGTTACCTTTAAAGGTGTTCGGCATATAGTGATGTTTAATCATTAGAACAATGTAATCATTTCATGATTTGACCTTTATAATAAAATGCTACTTGCCAGAAAATGTACCATAGAGTTTAATCATCCCGGCCCCCTGTCACTGCAATTTCACTGGATTGCACTTGATATTGCTCTCACTGTAAGAATAAGTAATTAATCTATAATCCATCCAACATGCCATGCTGAGATTGAATTAAAATCAGCTTTTTGGTTTGTACAAATGCAGTGAGTAGTTTTTATTTCTAAGAAATCTTCTGAGACAGCTTTTAATGAACTTGTGATCTTTGTTTGATCTTATCTTCTTTATAAATTATCCCTTTTATAAAGCGGTATTCATCAAATCCTTAACTGTATATATAAATGTACTGTATATGTATTTGTATGTTAGTACTTAGGATCACCTTAGTAATTAAAGTGTGAATGTTAACCTTTCAGGTTTTCGTCAAAATCTGAAATGTTTACATTCATTTTAGTTAGAGTAAAATTATAACTGGTTGTCACTAAGGCAGAACTACTTGGCAGCTTCAGGAGGAAACAGGTGGCCAGCAGTAAGCTACTGTTAATGATTTGGTAATTTTAAACCTAACAATGTGCCTGTGACCTTTTGCCCAGAATGGGTATGAATTCAGAGCTTAGTGTTTGTGCTCTCCTCCACACCCTATTGTGTGGTTGTTTGGTGCACACGTGCACTAGTGTGTGTGCATGTGTTTGTGTCATGTGTCCGGGAGAATAAGAGGTAAGGGTGATGTCATGTTTGATGACATCATTGCAGACGTGCAGCGAGTGCAGATAAGAGGCCATGGCTCTTTTGAACCAGCTCCCCACAGCTACCTTGTCTTACTTGTGTGTCCTGCCCCAGCGCTTTATACCCTTGTGCCAGCTCTGTCAGTGTCTAAGCTGTAGAAATAGTCTCAAACTCATCCCTATCTCCTCTGCCAGTCTACCAATCCTGGCTCAAATTGAGCGTGGCAAAACCCTCCCACTCACATTCCAGTCCCACTACTACCAACCCTTTGGCTGGCCCCAGCAGCCAAATCACTGCCAAATCTGAGCTTCAGTCTCATATGTACAGTGTGTTTTTTGTTTGAGTCCCAGCCAAACCGAAGTCCATGTTCAGGGCAGGTTGCCGGCACAACCCCCCAACCCAGCAGTAGCAGTAGTAGTAGCTGACAAGGAAAGCAGCACACCACACACCAGAGTTGACAGGACAAAGAGCACACACACACTCCCACTGGAGACACAAAAGGGGGGCAGGGCCAAGCTAGGCTGCGCCACACATACATGTGATCCACTATCCCCCCGCACACCATATGCAGGCTCCTCCCTGCGCAAGGAGACAGAAGTGGGAGGTGCAGTCAATCACTGACAGTGAGAGGGAGTGGGTTTAGCTGGAGTTAGTAAGGGGAGGGAGAGACAGCGGAGCAGGAAGGGGGACCAATTTTCATCATTCCCAAATCAGAGTCAAGTGTCAGGGTACCCTAAATTCATTCATGTCGAAAGAGAGAGAACCTGAGAGAAGAGAGTGGGTCTTATTTCAGAGACAACACAGGAAGTAGGGCATGCTCTGTGCCGGGTGAGCAAGAGAGGGTGGGAGAACGAAAGGAGGAGAGGGAGCAGCAAGAGAGGGAGAGCATTGTAGCGCTTATTCTCCACCCCTCTCCGTCTTAAAGCAGCAGCAGGAGGAAAAAGAGAAGGAGTCAGGAAGAGAACCACAAGTAAGGAAGCGAAGAGGCAAGCAGCGGTCTGCATCGGCAGCAAGGGGGGAAAAAATGGAGCTTTGAAATTGCCTCTGCCCTCATCCATCCCTGCCACTCTTCCTTCTTTTTCTTTCTTTCTTTCTATTTTCTCCTCTCTTGTTCTGGCTCAGCCTCGGTTTCTCTCGCCGCCTGCCTTGATTGTTCTGTGGAATTCTGACAATGCCTGGTGAGTGTAACGCTGCTTTTCACATGTCACTCACCTTTCTTTTTCTGTTGGTTCGCTTGGGTTCATGCAGTGGGAGATCTTCAGATTTGCCAATGTGTGGCCACAAATAAAAATGTGGACTAGAGGATGCTTCATTGAGACCGTTTATGCTCCCCTGCCTCTGTGTGCAGTCCAGCTGTGCTGTCCTCCCCCTTCTTTGCTTCTCTCGATCAGTTACAATGCTCTCCTGAGCACACACACACTCTACAACATCCTGCGCATATTCAGGTTACTCAGTCAATATTATATAATTGCTTTTGACTCCCAAATGGCTTTCATTCAGAGCTGTGCTTTTATTACATGTGATAGTATATGTAACACCAGAGATGATAATGCAGAGATGGGGCTTTGAGTGGTGACCATAACCTATGTAGCAACATCACACAAAGCTGGCCTGTGTGCCGAAGGGGCAGCCAGCTAACACAAATCGGATGACTGGGCCACGCTGTGAGGTCAGCCGGCTGATTTTGGCTGGCATTCTCGATCCAGTTCATATGTTGGAGGCAATTAGCAGTTTAAAGAAAGAGAACTGTGTGTCCCAAAGACAGAGAGTTTGTGAAAGCAACAGCTCATTTTACCGTAGATATATTTGGTTTATGCACAAGAGAAGACGAGATAAGTGGAAAGTCTAATCTTGGTGATTAGTGATCATTTTGTCCAGGCCTCAGGGAGTTTATATTCCTATATTGGATTTAAAAATGAATCTTACAAGATGGTCAATCAGCACAAATAATCATGTGAGCTGTCCCTGATTTCTTTACATTTTACGCATAGATTTTTAAAATGTGTTTCAAGAGGATGATTTATTTTTTTCCCACAAACAACCGTGGTGCAGTTAATGCACCATACCCAGTTTTACAGTTGGGCATGAAACATACTATGCACGCTACTTACGTGCATGAAATTAGTCAACAACCACACATCAAGTATAATTAGTAATACTAATAAGTTATTTCAGTGAGTCGAGTTATTCCGTTTTAATATGTCTCTTCAAGGGGATAAATACAACGCTGAGGCTGTCAATAACTGTCCAGCACAGCCAAACCTCCCAACTACATTATGGTGGAAGAGTTTGAGTTAAACCGTTCTTTCTGGAGCACAGCATTCAACCAAACATGTATTCTCCTCAGAGATGGCTTCACAGGAGAAAGCCGTCTTTGGTTTAGTAAACACATAAATGATAGTTTGATGGCTTTGTGGCTTGTTTACTGCAGTATGCAGATATGTTTCAGTGCAAGAGCTCAGATGGTGGTCCTCTTGATTGTAGCCTGCTGTTGAGCCTTCCAGAACAAAACCGAGCTTGACTCCTACATATTATACTAAAAGCATTTATGTCAGTCTGTATTTGTATGCAGTAACACTGTGATTCTTTTTTTTATTACCCACAGCCTGGGGTACTGTATCTTATTGCATGCATGAGCAAATGTTTCTGCACATATATAATTTATGTGCACTAGTATACAGATTAGCAAATGTTCTGAGTGTGTGCATGTATGTAGTGTGTATGTTGAAATCCTATTTTAGGTCAGTGCTTGCTAACCAGAAACCTAGACAAGGGATGGCAGAGCGAGTCATTTTCACAGCCTTAAACATGCAGTTGGACCAAGAGGGGAAGATGGTTAGAGCGAATGTGAGATGGAGGAGGGCCGGCAGTCTGCTATTGTTAATGTTCCAATGTTGTGTATTAGTTTATTCTGGGTGACTTAACCTCTTTTGCATGTACCTTCCAGGACGCAATCTGTGCTTATAAACTGAACTCCCATCTCTTCTCGTTGTTCTCTTTGTAATTACTCTGTCATAGAGCATCTCTGTGATGTCCATTGATTCACTGAGAGCTGGTGAAGTGGAGCAGAACATTTGGTCAGACACATGTACTGGGAGGGAGGAGTGGGTCAGTGCCACACCCATGGGCCACTCCACTGGGGGGTCAACCCCAGAATCACTGGCAAAAGGGGGGGGAACCATGTATCTCCAAATGTGGTGATTTTTAACTTAAAAGGTCATTATCAGTTTTCGTTTTCCATTAGGAGTTAGGAGGACTTTCTGTTTTTTAAGTTATATAATTGTACATAGAACTGGCATTTGATGGTCTAACACATTAAATGCTGCATTTGAATTCACCCATTTCATACAAGTATACAGGATCCAAACATATATATGAGATTACGGACATTCAACACACACACACAAACACGCAAAAGTGTTTCAACCTGTTTTAGTCAAAGTGATTAATCTGAAAACGAATGAGAGCATGAAAGGAAGAGAGAATAATGGGCCTTACAGTAAAATGTCTTAATTTCTAAGGGCTTGTCATGCTCGTTGGTAAATTTGAGGTTACAATATCCACTTCAATTTAACTTGCAATTGTGAATGTAAGATGCTTGAAGTTGGCTGCGTCAAAGGTATTCAGTAAAAAGATTCTGGATCTCCTCAACGCTGCCTGGGAGAGGATAAAAGAGGAGCATATGCTCATGATGGGCAGCGTTGTGTGTTGTCAATAATTGAATCACTCCCTTGCTCTCTCCTGCCCTGAAGGCCATAGTGCAGAGTCAATAGAAGAGGAGAGCTCTCAAGCATCATGTCTCATTCTGTCCTTCCGCTCTCATTCAGTACTCTTATTCTCTGTCTATATATATTTCCTTTACATAAACATAGAACTGATGCCACTCACCCATCTGTTTTATCCGTGTGCTTGTCGCTCTACCGTAAGCTGCTTTACAAAAAATGAAATTAAATGGAGGGCAGGCTATAGAAGGATGAAAGAAGGGATGGAAGGAGGGATACATCTTACCTTTTCCTCTGGTTTCTGTTCTTGTGCCTACTTCTAGACACTGTCTTTGGATTAGGTTGACCTTTTTAATACTTCGCAACATTACCAACAATGACGTCATACAACCAGGCATATTAAAGAGACTAACATTTAGCTGCTAATGGTTGGGCGGTATCCAAATTTTAATACCGTCAAACCTCTTTCCTATTTTACCGCGGTATACGGTATAACTGTGACTAATTCAAAATGATGTCGAAAGGCTCAGACAGCGCCACCAAACTGTTGGCTTGTGCCTACACCGTTTAGAAACTGAATACCAAACACTAATATTACTAAGCCCCCCCCCCCTTTCTCCTCCACACTGTCACGTGATGACAACCACACATAAGCATTTTTAGGCATTAAATAAGTTATATTTGATCCTAGACTCCTGTATAAGTGCATTGAATTTTTTTAATGACTGTATTGAAACTGATACTGTTGCTATTTTTAAGACCCTGCGATATACCTTATTACCACCCAACCCTATTATATATCATCATGTTGCCCAATTCCTACCTTTCAAATTGAACAGCAATAGTGTCTAATTAAACTTTGTGGAGTCAGTGCAGCAGCATTAGCCGTTATTATTCTGGGTCTCTGTCCTCCTTATTGCAGTAATATTCATATTCTCTCTACTTGAGTCACTGGGATGTTGATGCAAGTTCAATTTGCTCTTCTCTCTGGCATCTTCTCAATCTCTTCAGCTTTTTCTTCCTCTGCCTTCCTCGTGCCTGCCCTCTATCAACACCTACTTGTCCAACGTGTCTCACCCTCTCTCCATCCGCCACCCACCTCTCGGAACTTGTGGAAGCTTGTGTGTAATGGCCTGTATCCACCGATTATTTCTCTCTGCTTCCCTCCCTCCCTCTATTTACCTCAGTGCAGACAGGTGGTGCTCTACTAAACAGGTTAGCGGTTAGCACGAGAATAACTTCTCTGAGGCAAGGCCTCTCAGGGACTGCCTACAGACAGACAGCCGAGAGAGCCCCGTCCCTCCCGCCTTCTCTCATGACCCCGTGCTGTTGCTGTCTGCTGCTGCACACTAGTCTCATGACCTCGCGCATACCCCACCCACACACTCTTTGGCACGATGACATGGATTTTTCTCACAAATGTACATGGTCTAAGCATACATTACCTGTTTGTCTGTGTGCACAGAGACTTCATCTGCACACATTAATGCACATAATACACTCGAAAATGTAAAAGGCGTGAAGCCTTATGACTCGGTACAGAAGGCTGTTGTTCAACATGCTTTTTCCTTAATTAACATTTTGAGATAGTTTTCTGCATTCCTCTTCTGCTACAGTGATTACAAAACATACTTCTATAGATTTGAATGGAAAAGCCTTGCCCTGTCCCACATTATATTTGGAAGCAGTCACACTCCAAACAACCCTATAGCAGCATGATATTATCATGACCCAGACCAGAGGAATGAGGAAATCCCCCTGAGTGTTTGGTCTCCAGGCATTGCCTTGGCTTTGTAGTTAACCTTTACCCAGCCATTCTCCAGAACAGCAAGGCATGCAGGTCTGTTTACTTGTGATAAGAGCAAGCAACTCTAATCCATTGCATCGGGGAGAACAAGTACATTAAACCTCTTCCAGTTTCACCTCCTCAAATTGTTTTGTAGCTGGTGGACCGGTCCATAATAATGGGGTGCAATGACCTTTTCACTGTATAGTTCACAATGACTTCCATTGTTGAGGTAGACGGCTGAAACTGGCTCCTGTAGTGTTTCACTTAAGTCTTTTTGCATAATGTCTGTGTAATTTCTGCTAAATGTTTGAGCTGAAATATTCCCCTGTCGTTAGGAAAGCAATTTTTTAAGGAATACTGTAGTCCAAGCTAGACTGGACCTGTTTCCATGTAATTATTTCACAGGAGATGACTGGCATTTTTTTGGCTTTGGCTGGTTTTGGAGCTCAAACATCAGTTTGAGCCGTAGCGTCTCTTGACAGCATGTCTTAGCTGTGACATCATTCGTCCCTCAGTGGGTCGCCAGCTATGTGAAAACAAGCATACAATACATCTGGCAGTGTGTCTCTTCCTTAAATCTGGCTGGCCTCATTTTCTCCTTCTCTCTCTTGCTCCCTCATTCCTTTTTTTTTGCCTTTTTTTCTTTTTCCTCCTTTTCCTGGAGTCCCCTCTCCCCGGCCAAGGACCCAGCGTTTTCCCACAGTGTGGTGCTGAAGGCTGAGCCTTTGTTTCCTGCTACAGGGAAACATGGTAGGAGGAGGAGGCAGGCTGACTTCCTGGCTGCCAACTATGGGTCTGTGTTATTGTGAGAAAAAGCAGGGGAGACAGATCTGATGATGACAGAAGAACAGTCTATCTTAGGGACTGACTTCAGCTAGAAAAATATAGAAATTGCTTTATTTCTCAGACAATAGCACCTAAATAGCGAAAAGAGGCTGTCAGCTCTATCCTTTTACCTCTTTCACCCCTTTTTTGGTTCAATTTGTTGTCTTTCTTTTAAGAACAGAGAGTGTAGGAGTCAGCACTGTCCTTTTTGGTTTCTTAGATGCTTGG
The DNA here is from genome assembly GCF_008692095.1 of Etheostoma spectabile. Classification (NCBI taxonomy): domain Eukaryota; kingdom Metazoa; phylum Chordata; class Actinopteri; order Perciformes; family Percidae; genus Etheostoma; species Etheostoma spectabile. The sequence goes on along the minus strand of NC_045748.1, from coordinate 13,407,011 downwards.
TGAGCATTTACTTTGGCACTGTTTCAATTTTTAGGTCATTATTATCGAAATACCACAGAAAATCTATAGGATAAATGTAAAATCATGGAGAAAAAATGCAGTGATGATAAAGTGAAAAAAACTGCCACAAAGTTTAACATTATAGTATTCTTCGAAAATGATAAATAGTATACATAAACTAGAGCAGTATTATATTTGAAGCACCATATCCAACCGTCAAAATCTTACCTTCATAGGTCCATGTCATGAGTATAGTGCATTACTTCATCACAGTATCCTGTTGCACTGGGCTATGGGCAGGCTTGTCCTAAATAACAGCGCTGTCTTTTTAAATGGGATGTGGATAGGGGTGTGTTAGTAGCAACAGACATCCTTTGGGAGCGGTGTGGTGTAACTCAGAGGGCAGAGGCTCCAGCCACGTTCCCAGAGACTCAAAAATAGTCGAGAAAACACTGAGACCAGCCGCTAGTGAGATATGTGACCCCAATGAGGAGTTGTGTGTTTTGTGGATCCAGCTTGGAGAGGTTCTGCTGGACCATGTTTCATATATTCAGTAAATCGTAAGTGTCATTTTTGTTTTAACACTTTATTCATGGGTGTGCTTGTTGCTTTGGATGGTTAAAGCACAGCTGCATGCTTTTGGAAACCTCTGTCTCTGCATCCACCCACGGTTCACTCAGGGCTGTACATTGTGGCTTCATCAAACTATTTTTTGCCACACAAATGCCATAAAGTGCTTTCTGTATAAATTATTTCAGTAAAAAAAAGTCAGGATAGGTAATAGTTAAAAAAAAAAAAGTACAAGTACATTTGAATAGTTTGAGAGAAAAAACAAGGACACGTTTAGACATGAAAGCTATTCAGTGCCAGAGGCATATCTAGGCTTTAGAGTGCAAGTCCTGTCTCAGTATTGACAGTACGCTTTACAAGTTGGAGGCACCTATGTGCTAAAGCTACTTTAGCTGTCTGAATCTGGTATTAATAAAAATGCAACTATAAAACATGGAATAAAGTTGGAGAATAGTGTTTGCAGAGATCATAGGGTAGATGTTGTTTTTTGTTTTCTCGCCATGTTGCACGGGAAGATGAAGTCTCTGCCCTCTTTTTCTACTCGTGAACTTGAGTGTTTTCCCGTTTTGTTGTGCCACAGGGCCATTTGAATATTCAGGTCAAGAAGTGAAAACACTTCCTCATCTCTACTCCTTTGCACATGGTGTTATCAGTTCCCCAAGCACCAACAGTTATGCAAGAGTTCAAAAGAAAAACCTCTCTTGCTTGCAACTAATTTATATTTTGCTCTGTTCGCACTAAAAAATAGCATGACAATCATGCATTTTTGTGTTTGCAATTTGCTCTATCTTTGTACTACAACCACACATGAATACAAAGGTATCATGTAAGTCCTTAAAATCTGGCTATAAGCACAGATGCACACTCCATTTCCATAAACTTGGCGTGCCTTATTATTCACATGGTTGAGTCACACTCACTGTCTTGCCACTAATAGTCTATTATTGTCGCTGTGGAGCATTGTAATTAAGGAATACTTACATTGCTCCAGTTTATGCAATTTAATGACAAATCAATAATAGCTATTGAGGAATAACAAATGTGAAATGTTAAACTCAGAGTGCAAAACATACAAAACAGTATTTTTGTGGGTGTGTGCATGTGTGGGGTTACTAATTTGACATCAACAATTTAACCAATAATTGCATTTTATAGTGTAATTACTTACTGATTGGTGGTGGGAAATCATATTGTCTCTTCTTCTCTATTCTCAAGTCTGGTTCTAATGTTGAAAGACAGTGTCTTAAACCGCTCTGACACCTCGCTGCCCTTCAGGGTTCAACATTAAGGAGGGATGGCCCGAAGCCAGATAATAAGTCTGTTAATTGGGCAGACATTGGCTCAATTAGGCCAGCGTTGTCACTATCCCCTGTCTTATGGCAATAACTACATTATCTTTGCCTCTGTCTTCTAATTCTGCCCCACTCTCGTCGTCGCTGTGGTATTTTAGTGCAGGACTAATGAGTGTGCTGAGCGGACATGGTGGTCATAGGTCATTTGAATTACAAAGTGAAAAGTAAAAAGGATGTTTGTTTTTTTGAATGAGGTTTTCTTAGGTCTTAAAACATCATGCCATGGTTATTTTTTGGCAAATTGGACTGAGTCCGCTGGTTGAAAAAAAATAAAAAAATGTGCCTATAATTATCACAAACAGGAACCAGCCATCATCTAGCACATATTACTAAAAAACATGTATCAAAATCAATGCTGTATCATTTTCCTCAGTTGAATGCAGAAATGTATTTTAGTGATATAAAGTATATATATATATATATATATATATATATATATATATATATATATATATATATATATATATATATATATATATATATAACAGTTGGATACAACAACAACTTATTTTAGGACATTTCTTACATTTATTCAGGGTCAATTATTCACATTTTCAAATATTGTTCAGCATTTATTTTGTCCCTGGTCATTATAAAATGCATTTTGTGGCACATTTTAATGATAAATAATACAGAATGTTAGAAGAAATGAGCAAATTCAATAGAGTGATACATTATATTGATGTTGGTTCATTTCATTTTTCTTGCTTATGAAATAATCAATTCCTGGCCCATAACTTCACCAGACCTCACATTCAGTGTAAATTAAACAACAAACATTTATAATACTGGGTTTTGCTTGCTTAGTAAATACTGTAAATGACATTTCAGTACCATCAATTAATAATCCATCATGTGAGGCATTAGAATGACCGTTTCTGAAGGCAGAGGCAATTTTTTTACATTGTCCACTTTACTGTTTAATCAGCCATAATCACATTTAGTCTTCTGCTCTATTTCTGGCAGTGTCTTTATGTGTATGTGTGTGTTGGTACTGCTTGGGGAATACCACGTGTGTGAATGTGTGTGGGTGACTAGTCACACTAGGCCAGAGACATGAAGTCATGAGACAGAGTATTCCACTAGGCCGTATGACTAAAAAACAATTTATTTGTATTCTAGTTCACCTATATTGAATAATGATGGGGGTTTCCCCTACATGTCCTATAATGTGCATTGTTTAAATCAATATACCAATCATGCGACATTAGGGGGTTCCCAGAAGGTCATTAGTACTAAGACGTTACCCTTTGCCCTCTGACCATAACTGCTTCCTAAGGAGTTACTCATTAGTGCGAACTTTGGCCTCATTATACATTCTCTGTCAGGCCCCCCCCCCCAATAGAGGTGCGGACACACACACATAGACATTCCTTTCGACGTAACAAAGTTCATTCTATTGTAGAAGCAACATAATATGCTCCAATGACCTGTTCACTCTTGGGTCTTAGAACTCACCTGGGAATAGGGCTGGATACCGAATTCAATACTTTTTAGGCACAAACCGAATTGCCTCCTTTGGATCGCGTATTGAAAAATGTCTCATTCAATACCAGATCTAAGTACCTAGGAGGAAATGTCATTAGAGTCAGTGAGCCAGTAAGCATACAGCATGCTTCAACAAAGATCTACTTATGCTGGTGATTGGCTGTCTTGATGTAATACGTCATAGAAGCATGCAGGGAAAACTCTGTCAGGCCAGAGCAGGGCTCACGTAGTAGGAGCTGAAAAATAAATAAAGATTTTTGTCTTAATGTTGTCAATTGTTTTTGTTAAAATGTATTTCATAAATTGGAAAAGTATCCTTCAGAAGACGGTATTTAAGTCACAGGATCGGTACCGGAATTACCCAACCCTACCTGGAAAGAAAAATAAGATGAGTAAGAAGGATGTACATGTGTCACATCCTGCAGAGCTTGGCACAAATGAATATACTCATGAAATCACCACACATAAAAGTAAAAAAAGGCTTCACAGATCATCACAAGTAACTGGCATGCCATATTCTGCAGCTGCTATTGTGATCTCCTCTGTCCAGTTGCTGTACTCACGGCCAGCTGTTCTGTTCTCTTTCACTCAGCACATGACCTGAGATCCAAACCCCAGTTTTGGTCTCCTGCAGTGACTGTGCTAGCAGATGTTACACAGCCTAGCAGGGACTCTACACTCTCACTGTAATCAAGCTGTGCATTAGTGTGTGTGTATATGTGTTACAGCCTGGCTCAGTGGCTACGTTAGCTCTCCCAACAGTTGTTTTCCAACAGCCTGATCTCAGTTACCAGCCAACCTTCCCCACAATGAAGTGTGTCTGCCAGTGCTCTGAGTCGGGCATCCCTTCAGACTCTGAAAACAGACTCCTAGAGGAGGGAGCTAATCATTTAGGAGATACTAAATGCTAAAGTGAACTCCATCCTTTCCTCTGTGTGTGTGTGTTTGTGTGTCAACTAAAAAGGGGTGTGTTTGCATGTGTCTCCTTCTTGCAGTCAAAAGCTTCCTTCCTCCCTGTAAATAAAAGGCCTCCTATACTTCTAGCTAATGTGTGTTCCAATCTATAGCTCTAACTGATAATTATTTTACTTCACAAAAGTGTTCACACCATAACTTCGATGCCAGCGATGCCTGGGGCAGTGTCTCTCTCCCTCTTTCTTCCTCCCCTCTTTCCAGCATACTCTCGCTTTTGTCTTGTGTGCATTAGACCGCTGGCACTGTAAGAGCCTAAAGAGCCGACGCCATCAACCAGCACAGGTGCCGCAAAGCACTAATGGACTGGATATGGACCAACATGGACTTGACTGTGCCCACTCATCTATGTCACCCATCTGTTTAAATGCACATTTTTGTATTTTCCCTTTCGCCGTCATTGTTATCGCTTTCATGGCCACTCAACACAGCCAATCAGGACTCGGATAGAGCTCACGGATGGATGAGCTGAAAGTTTTTTTTTATTCAGAGTCTCCATACGCAGTGTGTGAGAATTTTCCTATAGGGGTTATTATGGCGAAGGAAATTATGGCACACATTAGCTGCTGCATCTCCAGCTCACTCCACTCACTCACAACCTCAACCTCTGTCTTCGTCTCCAGAGATCATTATTTCTCTGTAGTGTGTCTGAATTTGACAGTGAATGAGGTTTGCTCTGCGGTTCTGTTGACTGGATCCTCTCGCCTCCCCGATTGGTGTTTGGGCTCCAAGGCCTGTAGCCACATGTCAGTGGTTCAGCTCAAACATTCGCCGTTCTGCACCAGCAGCATCTGACAGGATCCTCCTTGTCTCTTTCCCTTGCCTCCTCTTGACTCTCGCTGTGGGCCAGACGTTTGTTTTGTTGTCTATGTTCTCCTGCTACCCATCACACAACTGTTCACTCCAGTGCAGAAGACAATCGGGCAGATGGCAGGTTGATGCACAAAGAAACATACATTTTCACGAGTTTAAACCAAAACACAAATGCCATTGTATTGCTGAATAACATGTGAATTAAATACATGAATCAGCAAAAGATTCTGACAATGATTTGTCATATTTTAACTTCCTCCCTGGGCCACATTTTTTCAGCCACGCACTGATGAAAAACTTACCACATCTGCTTGGATCAAATAAGCTATGAGACCCGTGACAGAGTACTCTGCAGTGTGACAGACATGCAGTTGTTTCATCACAGCCTGTGGTCCTATCCAATGACTCAGCCAAAGCCAAAGCAGCGGGAATAATGGACACATTATTGTGTTAGGCTTGATGCATGAATAACGACTTATTTGTCTGGTTGCCTGTCTCTGCAGTGCATGTGTTTCATAATCAAGCTTGGACAATTAGTGTGTGTGCGCGTGCGTTTGTGCGTGCGTGCATGCTGTTAACTGTGATGTTTGAGTTCAGGGCCTAGTTGCTCGAAGAGTGCCACAGACTGTAAAAAATAGATATTTCCCATCCAGTCTGCCTGACACAGTCCAGTGGTTTTTCTTCAGTGATACAAATATGAAAGCAGTAGCCTCTTACTAAACACAATCATATTTTTATTTAACTCCACTTATTTTACACATACTTTAAAAGTCATGAGTTTTATTATTCATTCTGTTAAGAAAAAAAAAGAATATTGCCCTCCCATTGGGGGTCAGGAGGGAGCTTTGTCAAGTACGTGAAAATAACCTTAACAGTGTTGCATTATGGAACATGTAGGAGCCAGTGTTTTTGGGACTGAAAGTGAGGATAGTATCTCATCGCTTGGTATTTGAATTTGACCATAGCTTACTCTTTTTACATTTGTCTTCCACTTTATGGAATTGCATTAGACTACTAATTGCTAATTGTGTGTGTGTGTGTGTGTGGGGGGG
>NC_045748.1:13388383-13400754 GCF_008692095.1 Etheostoma spectabile | reverse complement strand
GGGGGGGGGGGGGCTGTATTGGTGTTGCTGGCTAGAGCTTTTTGTTTTGAGCCCTATCTACAAGCCAAGCCAGCTGTGAGGGGCAGTTAATGATGTTTTAGGTTCTACAGACAGGGATATAAAAATTATGGAAACTCTGTGTATCGCAATCTCAGTGCACGTTTACAAACCACTTGTCCAACCACTTTTCTGCAATTCTTATCAAACCATCTTTGGTGTCACATCTGCATTTTCCCAAGCATTATCAGTTCCACTTTGTGTCTTTATGTGCATCTGCATTTATTCTGTTTTTCTATTCATTTAATCAGGTTTTACAAAACATTTATTTAGCTGACAGTTTGTCTAACCTAACCGAACAAGAGGTAAAGGTCTTCAAAAATTGTGAGTGTAAGATTTTGTCAGCCTGTATTTCTTTGCCTGGCTCTAGTTGTTGATGATATACATGCAGATCTCATGCGTTTATTTGGTAGAGAGCATTAATAACAAGAAATTGCTGTACCAGTCTGCAAGTGAGAAGCATATTGACTGCTGTAAATGCTGGTCTAACAGCAAAGAAAAATGCTGTGTAAACACTGCGCGGGGCAGTTACCACAGAAAACGCTGTTAGCAAGAAGAGCGCTTAACGCTAACTGGAGGCTCTCTCTCTAGAGAAATGTAGTTGTTGTTCTAGGTTATGTCAATAGCTTTAGTTTTGGTTGTCAGGGTCATTTTACATGTTGGTTATTACAATAGTGTGAGTGCAATTATAAGTCAACGGGTATTATTTCCTGTGTGAAGTTTAACTCCACTTCACACGTACTACAGCAGCAAGTTAGAGTGCTTGTGAATTGGAGTTAAACTTCACACTGGAAATAATATCCGCAATTGTAGTGAAACAACATGTAATTGTGTAATAATGTATACTCTTGTAGGAACACAATAGCATGTAGGCTTTCAAAGGCTGTTATTTGGAGTCGCAGTCACATTAATTCAGCCTATCTTGAGCTATCAGTACAAATTTTGTCTCTTGTGGTATAGCCAGCGATTCAGTGTGTTAGAAGTCTAAGTGCTGTGACGCCTATATGGGCCTGAGTTTTTAGACTATATCAGATACCAGACAGGCTATCGGATGAACTCTTTTTTTTCAGGATGCAGAGTCAAAGCACACTGGGGTGCAGCCCAGACACACTCAGAATCCATTACTCTGCTCTGCCCTCCCCTGTACTTACTCCTAACTGAGTTTCTATTGAACCTCAGCAGGGCACAGTGCATCTAGATGCCAGACTGTGCTGATAGGATTTGGCGTAATGCAGTGGCATAACTTCCTAAATTGCTAATGTGCGTCTAAATCGCCAGCCAACTAGGTGTTTAAATTGAAGAAATAACTTAGCAACACTAACTAATGCACAATTTCAGACTTAGTTATCTTTCTTTGAATTACAAGAAGGATAAATGCCAGAACATTTTATTACGTCTACTGAAAAGTTTCTACCCCCTTCCAATTACTATAGCACTGATTAAAACACCACGGGGTGCACATGGATCAGAAGAGACAAATTCATACATTTAAAGAAAAAAAATACAAATGCCATTAGGCGGGAACCAGCAGCAGTGAGATGCTATGACGTGCAGAGCTATTGCTGTTCTTTATGGTTTGACCTTTTTAATGATGTATTTTCATACAGGGCTTTACTGTATATAGTTCTGTCAGTGTGTACTGTAGAAGCCAATGGAAGTCTCTCTGCATAGTATCTGAAATATTTAATCCCAGAGGACCAAGAGGGATAGAATGGTTGGTGGCCAAGAGAGGAGAAGGGAGATAAACACAGTAAGAGAGATCAACACAACAGAGAAAGAAGAAGAGAGTTTGATGGAAAGAGGTGTACCAGAGAGTCTGAAAGAATCCTCCTAACATAAACTATACCCCACCACTTCAGATAAACACTGAATGAGAGAGAAAGACGGGATGAAAGATAAATGATGGCAGAGTAATGGAGGATTATCAAGGACAGAGAAGGATGTTTGCCGAGAATAGACAACATTGGGGGAAGGGAACCAAAGAGTAGAGAATCAAGGAGACCAGGACAGCAGGCCCTGCTTTTAAATACCAGCTGTTATTTGCAGAGGCTGACATGAACAGCATGTCAAACTGGGTGATGTAGAAGTTATAAGCATATTTCAAACGCCAGACTGTCTTTCATTGTCATTATTACAAAGTGGCCTACAATAGGCTGTAAATTACACATTACAGTACAATTTAATACAGTGCCATACAGATGACAGACAGCATTATTATTCATCAATTCATACTAGCACAGTCTCCCACCATTTCCACTGACACTAATGTGCTAATATCATATGCTGAGAGAAAAAGACAACCATAAAGCAGAATAAAATGTATTCCTTTTTTTGAAGATGAATTCCTCTCTCTGCTGCAACATGCATAATATTATTCCAGGGGATCTTGCTTTTGGCGAGCTACACTTTCTGCATGTTCCAGTCCATTTTCACAGGAAGAATACTCCCATGCTTCCTATTTGTCTAAATATAAAAAATTGTGTATGCTACCAGTTCAATAAAATGTCTCAGTCTGTTTGTGAGTCATAGAAACATCATCATGCAGCTTTTGGAACTGTGGGCATACGTTTCCATCCCTTCCTGTCTCTTTACAACACATCCCTCTCAAAAACCCCTCCTCTCCGCTTACTTGACTCGCTCTCTGTTCTGCCCGGTACCCAGTCAGCCAATCATGAAGCAGAGCTATGTGCAAACACACTTCTTCTGCAGCTGGGCTTTGAAAAAGGCTAGCAGCTCCTAAAACTACATTCTCATATGCAAAGCTATGCTAAAGGTATTTGCACATGTATTTTTTAGGTGTGTGTGTGTGTGTGTGTGTGTGTGTGTGTGTGTGTGTGTGTGTGTGTGTGTGTGTGTGTGTGTGTGTGTGTGTGTGTGTGAGAGAGATCATTATCCACTCCACGTTGGACAGTGGATTTAACAACAAAGCCGGCTGACTGTACAAAGGGCTGCATGCTGTTGCTAATCTGTCATTACGGCTGCCGCATTTTCTCTAGAATGCTCTTTTTTTAATCCACAGAAGAGATGTACAGTGTGCACGCACACACCCAAACACACACAGGCCTGCTCTCATACATGGGATTAGTGTGTAAACTTGTCCATAGAGGGCACTGTTAACAAAATGTTCTCACTCATTTTGCGAGCAATTGACCCTCTGTCTTCCTCGTCCTGCCACTGTCAGGGGCTAATGCTCATGTAGCTCGCCTGTCACTGCTTACAGCCCTTGCTAGCATATTTAGCTCTTCATCCTCTTATCACTATGAGGCTGACTAGAACATGGACAAGATTGATGGTCAATAAAACTGCAAGAGCCATCTAGTGCTGGTGTTTGACTATACATGACTAAAGACAACAAGTTCACTTGATGACATATTGGAGAATAGCATACTTCAACATGTTCAGTTAAATATTAAGTTGAATGATGTGGAGACACACATTTGCTTTTTCCTGGTGACAGCCATTCACTAATTCTTGTAAAACCACAGAAAGTAGGGCGACGTCAAACAGCGGAAAGCTCTTTACTTTGGCTCCTAATCTTCTTTGGCTAAAAAAAAAAGGGCCAGGAATAGGGCTTCAGGGTTGTCTTTGTCAGAAATATTGAACACTCTCTAAACTGCACTCTAAACTCCAGTCACAGTGGAGAAGAGTTGACAGGATTGTGAGTTTGTTAAATGAAGCTCCACATAACAGATAGCAAATGGGTTTCACTTTGAAGCATTGTCACATCATGGAAACTGTCTAAGCTTGACCATTATTGATAATCGTTGATATCAATGTCTTGTGGTTCCACTGCATCAGTTTGCAGTGCAGCTTGACTCAAATCTGCCATGCTTTTTCATTAATCCATTGATGTTTCAAGTTGTAAATGAGAAGTCAGAAAGCATCCATTTAGCAAGTAAGCTTAGAAGTGGGTGCATGAACATGTGTTGATGTAGAGTGCGAACTTGTCATTTCGAAGACTCACTCGCTGACTTTGAGGCAAGTGGAGCGTTCTCTCTTCGTCATCTTCTCACTCTCTTCCTTCACGCTCACCATGAACGCTTGCTAATATGCGCAGTACATATGCTCCCTCTCTCTCACTTCCCCTACTCAGACTCTGCAGGGTGACTCAGTTCTTTCCCTCTCCTTTTGTCACTCTTAGATCTCATCTGATGCCAAGACTGAAGGAGTCTCGCTCCCATGAGTCATTGCTCAGCCCCAGTAGCGCTGTGGAAGCCCTGGACCTAAGTATGGAGGACGAGGTCATCATCAAGCCGGTTCACAGCAGCATCCTCGGGCAGGACTACTGCTTTGAGGTGAGGGGCCCCACACACACACACACACACACACACACACACAAACATCTTAGCTCATTGTTTTGTTTTTACAATTTTAATGTTTTGGTTCACTGGCACTGCTCTAATGAAAGCCATGCTTTGCTGCTGCTTGGTACCCTGGAAATCCAAAATTCCCGCGAGAGCACAATTTGAATTTGCTCAGCGAGTTACTCTGGCATAGAGTAATGCTGCTCATTAACTATGCCCTTGTAGCCGAGCTGCACCAATCACATCGGATATAGGCGGGCCAGAGGCAAGCTAAACATGTGGCGACAGTTTAATCTACCAGTTAGCTCTGCTGGAAGCTAAGCGTACGGGGCTCTGGATACATCGCCCCGTCTGTTGTTGTGATTGGTCGTAGTGTTTTCCATTAGTGTACAGTGAGATTTTCAAATGCTTGGTGCCGTCCCTCGAGATGGCCGACTTTCATTACTCAACGCCAGACCCTTAATCCTTTGGATTTGGGTCTGGAATTCCAGGCTAGCTGCTTGGTGTGTTTTTGCCGTTAATCAGCTTGCTTCAAACTTTGGGTCGTCTGAAGCTGGGACGTTGTTCCCTCCCTACCCCGTTAAAAAAACAATCCATTTTCAGGTTTGCTCCAATTCCGCTTTGCACCTTGGAGTGTAATTTTTTCCATAGCAGCTATGTCAACAATTAACATTTAGTTTTGTTATTGATTTTTGATGATGATGGTAATCGTTTGATGTAAAGAATATCAGACAATTGTAAAAAATGCCCATTTCAATTTGATCCAGCGGCTGCTCTGACTTCACATCTCTATTGCAACTCCAGTTTTTGATTAGCTGCAGATGGCCAATTATAATCAAAAGTTCACATACACACAGTGTTTCTGTATTAAATAACAGGGAAGCAAGTGACTGTGGATTCATTTTTCTGGTTGTCGAAAATAAATTGATGTAAAGCAGTAATTTGTTTCAGTCATGGGCTGTGTGAAACCTGATGTATCCTCACGATCATCAGTGGACTTGAGTAATTTACGACACATTGCCTCTAATCACTGTAAGGGTCCCATGTAAAAAAACACCTATATGCATACATGGAGCTGTAGCTAAAGAGCCTCAGGGTGAGAGAAAATACTTTAAATCCTACACTGTCTCCCGTAGAGTCCTGAAATCTCCACTAATCTGTATTATCCTGCTTATTACATCATTCTGTTTTTGTTTTGTTTTTTTTGCTCGTTTCTGCTCTTCATGATCTCTTGCCGTCCCACTGTGCATTTCTTAATTACCCTGTCAACATCCAGCCTGCCAAGCAGCCATCTCTCTCCTCTGTCAATTCACACCCTTCAGTCTTTCTTAACACTGCCGATTCATCCTCTGTCTCCTCAGATCCACTATTGTGCATGAGTTTATATTGTTGATGAGCTTTTGCCATCAGAGACAAAGTGGTATTTCAGAACTATGTTTAGCAAAACATTGTGTTCGACTTCTTCTCTGTCATTGTTATGCATGGCGTTTGATCATTTAAGCATTCACTTTCCTTCTCTCTCTCTCTGTGTGGCTGTAGGTCACCACCTCCACAGGAAGCAAATGTTTTTCCTGCCGTTCATCAGCCGAGAGAGACAAATGGATGGAGAATCTGAGGAGAGCAGTACAACCCAACAAGGTAAGTACACAGTAGGTGGGACATGACTGATTGCCGCAATCACCACTAATAAGTTAATGTACAAGTGTCCCAATTCCAAACCACACTTTGCTACATCGATAGTTGTAAAGACAGTGAGCTACATGGTGTTAGACATTGTGTCGTAACTTGCACAACAATGCAGTCTGATCTGAAGGTAACACGCAGCTGTGCCCTTCCTGCTCTGTATACCTAAAGGGCAGAGGGCACAGAGGTTGCAGCGAGGAACACTGAGACTCCCAAAGTGCATTTCTCCCGAGCGTCGATACCATCTGTAGTCTTGACAAACACAGCTGTGGCAGAGGAAGTGGTAAACACATCAAGCCAAGAAAATAGTCCTCATCTCACTGCGTCTTTGCTCTTTCATCTGTCATTATTAAGTACATGACTCATTAATTACAACTTTGGAAGAAGAAAAGCTCCCTAACAACATTGGAGTCCTCTTACTCCTTGGCTCTTTTTGGCAAAGAGGTGTTATTTCTGTCTCTCTCTGTCTTTGCTTTGCATTTTTAATTATTTCATGATTTTGCAGAGAGAGAGTTGGAGTGCAGTGTTTTTTTGCAGACATGGAAACTGGAGTCAGATACTGATATTTTTTGGAACTAGATACGGAAGTCTCTGGAGTTGTTTTAAACAGATTAAACAGATTTTACACTTCTCTACTCACTGACTAGAACAGACTAGACACACGATTAAGGTAACATGTCAATGTGTAGTAACACTTGTTTTAAACACCATATGCAGGACAAGCAACGGCATCAGCATGAATAAAAATGGAATCAATTTGTTTAGGAGAAAAATCAGTTTAAGTAAAGGACCTACAAATCTAAATTTGAAATGATCTACAGTACATATTGGTTAAAATCTGACAGGGATTATGCAGGGCATACTGAAGACTCAACTTCTTTGACTTTGTGGTTTACAGATCTGTATTTTTCACCGTAGTCTATATCCTTGCTGTTCCACTTCCAGCATTGCTCTGTTGCCACCGGACAATCCACTGGATGTCCCTCATTTAGTCCGGATATCCATTGCATTTGGCTTCCTTTGTGTTGGCATTTTAAACTCCGGACTGTGGTTAACCTTTTCTCAGATCTCTGCAGGGTAAATCCAGACAGCTAGCTACACTATCTGTCCAATCTGAATTTTCTGTTTACTTGACTAAAGCAACTTTTAAACGTACACATGTTGCACCAAAACAAGTCCCCTCCGAGCCTATTTTGCAGCGGCCCCATGGCTTTTCTCTTCCGATTGTGATTGGTTTGAAGAAATGTCAATAAACCAGAGCATGTTTTCCTTTCATCCCCGAATGCTATGTAGAGTAGCCAGACACTCCTCCAGCGTGCTTTGGAGGAGGGTCTGACAAAGCGAGACTATTGTTACCTTGATGTCGCCACAAAGTTGTTGTTTTTCTGTTGCTGGTGCTTCGGAGGAGGAAGGAGTTGCTCAAATAGCAAAAGTATGAAACAGGAAATAAAAAATGTATTCAGCAATTTTCTATACCTATCTGGCAGATATGGAGTCAATGTAAATTAAATAAGGTGGCGCACAATTAATCTTGTGTAATAGAGGATCTGGGTACTTGATGATAATAGGCAGTATGACTTTACAGGCTGGTGTTTGATTGCAAATACAGTTCTGTGTGACACAACTCAAAATTTAAATTCTAACTGACAGTATAGAGCACCTTGATTTACAGTAGGGAGTCATTTTGCTGTGTCAACAAAGGGCCACTGGATAAATCTACTGACAAAGCGTTATTTTACACTGAGTACATGGGACACCAGGACTGAAATGTAGCTCTAAATCTTCAAGAATAATACTGAGAAGAGGAACACATATTGCAAAGGCTTGAGGCATCATGCTGCAAAAGAAATTTGAAGATAAATATGTTCTATGCAGTACAGCAGTCGGCAGTGGAGTCTGTAGAAAGTCCCTTTGAACCAGTTTTTCTCACAGTTGAAAAGGACTTTTCTTACTTTCTGTAAGAAGGCGATGCTGACACATAATCCTCGTGACCCATACATTGCCTATCGGATTAGGCTTTCTAACTTCCAATGCCTTGACTTTTGCTGCCACTTAAGATGCACCTTAATGAACCACACACACATTAAATATAAGATTTTTCAGAGTTCAGTAACACCTGTTGAATCTAGACTCACAGAAACATATAAACGGCAGGAATACATTTCATTAAACAGAAGAATGTTTTTGTCATACGCCGCAACACATGAAAAGCATCCAGATACGGTTGAGCATTCTTGAGCATAGCTTGCGGTATTTCAATCATCTATTGTAATGGCATTCTTGTGATTATGAGAGGCCCCGGTATTTCTCTCTGATAATGTAATTATTAGCTCTTCTTTTTCCTCTCTACATCTTTAGAGGTAGTTTTCAAGGCAATCCGAATAATGGGCCAAAAGATATGCCCCGCTCTTGGCATTAATGACATAAGAATGGGTTAGCACTCTGTGAAATAAGGTTGGAAGAAAATTCCTTAGCTCTTTATTAGACTGCAAATGCAGGAGAGAAAGGATTTTAAATTGCCACCACAGAATGATTGAAGGTCTGAATTCTTTTTTGTCATTAAAAATGGAGAAACTTCAAAATCAGGGTCTAAAGCTGATTCTCATTTTGAATCTCATCATTTTATTCTGCAGGCGTTTGATTACTTCAGTTTGTTGTTTACTAGATAAGTTTTGATGTTAGTGGTTACTTCCATCCAGTACATGTCCTTTTACTTTTGCCCAGTGGTGATGTTGTTGGTAAAGATTGTCCCAAAAAACCTTACTTAACCACTCCCTTTCATCTTCTCCAGGACAACAGTCGTCGGGTAGAGAACTTGCTCAGGCTGTGGATCATCGAGGCCAAGGACTTGCCAGCCAAAAAGAAATACTTCTGCGAGCTTTGCCTCGATGACTCACTCTACGCCCGCACCACCTGTAAACTCAAGACTGACAATGTCTTTTGGGGAGAGCACTTTGAGTTTAACAACCTGCCTGCTGTCAAGAGCATCACAGCCCACCTCTACAAAGACACAGACAAGAAGAAAAAAAAAGACAAAAACAATTACATTGGACTTGTCAATATCCCCGTCGCAGCAGTTACTGGACGACAGTTTGTGGAGAAGTGGTATCCAGTCAGCCTGCCCAACCCCCCTAAGGGCAAGACATCTGGGCCAATGATTAGGATCAAGGCACGCTATCAGAGTATGAACATCCTTCCCATGGAGATGTACAAGGAGTTTGCAGAGTACACCACCAACAACTACATGCTGCTTTGCTCGGTGCTTGAGCCCGGGATTAGCGTCAAGAACAAGGAGGAGATGGCATGTGCACTGGTCCACATTCTACAGAGCACTGGCAAGGCTAAGGTTAGTACCAATGATGTGATTTATTTCCATTTACCTCAAGTTTGTACTCTCCGTGGAGAGAAAATGGATAACAAAAGCAGAATATCAGACCACTACCTTGCCATGTGGTACAGACAAGACATTATGAAGCACATAAAGGTTAACTATTCCTCCGCTGCCTGCCTATCCTTTGAACTATTGACCCCCTCCCACAGCTGTAATACAGAGCAGACAAAGACCAGACGGAGAGGTGATTTCCTCTTGGTGCACCAGCCTATATTACATTTTTAACTCCAGCTAATCCCTAACATATATCCCCTGCAGTGCTTCATGGCATACCGATGCAGGACAGAAGCACAATATATCCACCGCTGTCTGCAGCACTGCAAGCGCGGGAAGATTAGTCTACCACAGTAGGAGCTAAGTCTCCCATGACAACAGGACTCAGATAATCTCCCATCCAACACAAATTGCTGTTTTTTCACTATACTTTTCAGTGCAGTGAAACAAACGTTGGCATTTTGAGTGTTCAAAAATCTGAGTAAGACATGGAAGGTGAAAGCCATCTTGTTGGCTGCTGATCAAAAGAGGATGTAAAGAAGCCGAGAGCTAAATTGATGAGTCGATAAGACAAGAAGTCCAAAAGGTTGCAGTTGCTCAAATGTCAAGATTTTCTGCTTTTCTTTGTTTTTATATAATTGACTATGTTTTGGTCTGTTGACTGGAAGAGACAAGGCATTTAAAAGATGTTGAATTGTTTCAACATCCGGTCTGGGAAGACACACTGCTGTCTTATAGAAGAAACAATTAACTGATGTGTGATAATACTGATGGATTTAAGTCAGTTCCAAATCCTTTCCAATAGAAAAAGATCATTTTTATCAGGAAATAGGCATCTTGTTGTCCTCGTAATCTCTGAAATAACTGTCTGCTTTTAGTGGAAGATTGCTTCAGGCTGCTTTCTTCACTGCATAATCACCATCTTCGTCTTCAATGGCTCGTCAGTTGCCTGCGACAGCTTGTGCCTCAATTTAGTTTTCTCGACAGTATCTCATCAGCAGAGCTTTGAAACTTTCTCAGACTTTATCACAGCTCAGCAGAGTGATGAATGATCAGGGCTTAAGAAGTGATGTCTATCCACACTGTACCGCCAGTCTGCGGTCTTAGGCTTGGTACTGATAGCTTTTGATTGATGGGGCAGAAGACCTCTACTGGTCCCTGGAGAGACGGCCACATCCTTAATTACCTTCAATTAATCCCCCCACCCTTCCCAGCAAACCACTCAAACTTTTACTTCTCTCTCACCTTCCAGTCTTCCTTCTTGGCTGGGTTTCTGCTAGCTGTGGACGAGCTGTGTGTAAAAGGGCACCAGAGATGATATATCACGGTTGCTCATCATGAGAGAGACCTTCATACACATAAACATATACCCTCCCTAAGTCTGTGTTCAAGAAAAACAAACACGAGAATTTCCTTTTAATTTTATCTATGTGGCGCTGTAAATACCGTACAGAAAAAAAGCTGCTGTTGCTTTGTGAAGAACAGCTTTTGGACTGACGTAAACAGGAATAATTAATAATGGTTGCTTTCAAAATGTCAAGTGCCTGTGCTGTTAGCTACTGCAGCTTCCTTTCTGAAAAGACTTTCATCATTCAAGACATTGTGAAGTTGTCTGACATACTTAGGCAGTACACATACACTTGAGTACATGTTTTTTTTCTTCAGCCTTGATGGATAAAGCAGGTCAAGCCAAACGCAGCACAGAGATACCAAGAAACCACTTATTCTAAACTATTCCTAAGGCCTAATTAGGATATCCTCTGCTGCTGCACAGATTTATATACACACATCTTACAATACAATGATGAAGTTCTTTTTTTATTCACTGCCAACTTGGGTGCGGTCTCTGCTAACATTGGTGGGTTATATTTAGGAATCAAGCACATTTGCTCTGGAAAATCCCATAAGCCTGATTTCATTGTTTTTCTGCAAATGTTTAATAGAGCCTTTGGTTATATGCGTGCCCCCCCCCCTTTTCTTGGTATAGTTGTGCAGTCTCAAGTCAGATCCATGAGTCAGTATCTAATTCTGTCAACCCACAGTGGATTTCTATAGTCCACAATGAGACTTTGCATTGCTGTTGCATTAGACAGTATGAAAGAGCATAAGCCCCTCTTTTACACCCAGCAGGGTTGAACAGGTGCTGAGCTTTTCTTTTTGGAGATGCAGCAGTGACTTTGTAGTTTTGAAGTTCAGATGGTGCACAATGTGTTAAATCACTTGTGTATGGGATTGGAAATAGTTTCTAATTGCAGCTGGCAATTGTTGTTGTTGTTGTATGCAGATTGCAGGTTGTAACGTACATTAGTATGCAACACCTTCTAGACTCCTGTTTCTTCTTGTGTCATTTTATCACCCATCACCTAATAATTACACCTCGAATATTCTGCTCCGTTGCACACTCACTCTTTCTCTCTTGTTGTCTCCCTACTTTGCGTCTTTGTCTTCCTTCATCTCTCTTTCATGCTTCATTGCGTTTTGCGAGGCCAAAGCTCTCTGGAGATGTCATTACGGATGCTGTATTGATGTCTGGATGCATTGGTAAGCACGGCGGGCATGCTAACTTCATACACACACACCTACGTATAAATCACAGGACATTAGCAGGTGGTTGCAGGTCAGTTATTCAATTTTATGCATGAGCAAGATTGCTTGCAGTTGTATTTGGATATATGTGGCTTTAGTGTTAAAGTAAAAACAGCACTGACTAGAACTCGAGCAGTTATGACAGGGTCCAAGCCTTCCCAACGACCCACGGTGTCCGCAAGTGTGTTACCTAAAGTGCGATGGTGGCTAGGTAAACGTTGCAGTGCGTCAAACATTAGAAAAATATTGCAATACATGCGCTGCTATTAAAGCTTTAGTGCGTAACTTTTTTATATTAATTAATTACATTTACAATTACATTCAAGCCACTGCCAAATGAGTTGCTACAAAGCTAA
>NC_045748.1:13355649-13388373 GCF_008692095.1 Etheostoma spectabile | reverse complement strand
TAGCTCCACACAACTCTCTCTGTATTCCTCAGTATGATTATGTCCAGAAGATTATGTTGTCTGGTGAATTTCCCTCTCAGAACTCAAGTGCAGATAATTACCTTATCGGAAGAGTCCATCATGTTTTTTAATCTTCTGTGTCCTCTTTGGCTACTAGCAACTGTGACAAGGGGCCGTGGAGGCAGTGTGCAGTCCCTGAAATCCTGTATCATGTGGACACGCCGGTAGTTTTGTCGTCATTCCTCATGGGGCAGCAGAATTTACGCACTGTTGCACTATTCACGTTCCTTTTATATATGCGTTGTAATGGCACCAATGTATTTTTAGGGGGGCGCAATAGACCGCGCCCGCTTCAATCAATCAGTCCTAAAAATAGCACCGCCCCACCATGCACGGTTTAGGCTGTAAGCGACACTTCTATCTCTAGGATAATTATTACAAAAACAATAGGGTTCCCAGCACCGCTGGTACTGGGATCCGCGTTGCCTTGCCTAAGTGGGATCTTAGTCCCCTTGGGCTTGGACCCCTAAAAAGAATAGGAATAGGAATATAGGAACCACATTGCCTAGCCACCTCAGGCTTGGACCCATAAATAGTCTATTTTCTATGTCAACTGATTTTATTTGATTTTGAGGCCGTAAATTCAGCCGAAATCAAAACGAGACATCCAATCATAACATTTCTGCTGATTTCCTGCGCTGTAAGGTCACAACAGCAACAAAACACTTTGCTTTGTTGTAATTGCCTGGAGAAGTTCACCTTCCTTTCATCCAAAAATATCCGCTCCTGGCATGAATCCTCTGCGTTATTGATCTAGTCTTCTCAGCGCCTCGGCCCTTCAGGAAGATTATCTTCTAATTTTGTTGGCACTCCTCTCAGCCACGTCGACTGTTGGAAGTGACGATAAAGAGGATTAATCCTTGTGATAACCGGCCAGAGGAGAGTGGTGTTCTGGTTATTATGCCATTGCTTTTTCATGTTACTGCTCCTCAAGGTAAACTAACAGCCCTGCTTATAAGGGCAAAATATGTGATTCACTCCTCTTTGTGGTAAATTGTCGTCAGCTTGCAGCACAGCTCCATTTACGTTCAGCACAAGCATCTTGTTACTGCATTCAGCGCTGTTGTCAGCAGGCAGTAATGCACATCGGCACAGCTGGGGCGCAGAGGCGCACTTTGTCGTAGGTACATACTATCATGTGAAAAATGATTTACTAACATGTCATGAAGGGCTCTGGAATTTGTATTCCGCTTGGTTTTTATTTTTTACGTAGCTTTGAAATGATCAGTTGTTCCCTGAGAGGGCCAGTGAGCTTTCATAACATCCTAGTCACTTGTCAATACCCTCCACATTAATAGGGGAGTTTTTTATATTGACAATAACCTGTTATAGTTTTACGTAGTTGCTTCTCTAACATATGCTTCGTTTCTCTTTTGTTTTCTTCCATATATGGAATTGCTTTGTCTGTGACACCAGACACTTTAATAGCCGAAAATCCTATCATTAACCACAAAGGAGGTGAACCCTCTTATGATGAACTAAGATGGGTTAGTTAGATGTTTGAAGTGTATTTTCCTGAGAGAAATAGGGCACAATTAAAACAGTAGAAGTTAAGTAGTTATGAATACGTATATATCAACTGTAAAGGCTCTAATCAGATCAGGAAGTAAATACAAAGCACATCAATGTACTCGCTCTCCTTATAGTCTCGCCTGTAGAATCTCGCCTGTAGAACAAAGGCTATGCATCATATCTTCAGACTGGTTAGTAATTCCAGCAGGATTTTTATTGACCATCCCCTGACAGCATGGAGTGATGGAGGAGAGTTGAAACAGAGAAAGGGGAAGGCGCCGAGAAGGAGAAGAGAAGGTAAAGATGGAGAAAATGCATTGCATTAACCCAGTTTATGGCTGTCGAGCCAAACAGCGGCAGACTGCAAAGAGAAACAATCAGCTCAACACATCGATCTTGACATCTCTGTTGGCGCTGAGATGACATACACTCTTTGTCTCTCTCCCTTCCCGTCTCTCTTCTCACTTCTCTTGCCTTCATATAGTTTTAAATGCCTAAGAACATCTATTACCGTCAGGCAGATTTTTATTTAAATATGATTTTAAAATGCAATATGTGACTATATGAGTGTGCATTACAATGCTTCACCGCACTTAACACTTTGAAATACAGGTAGACAGACGGTCATACAGAAAGCCGCATTGGCAATATACACAGTAATTCATCAAACATGATGTTTGTAAGCTGATGACACTTGTTGTAAGACCCCCTTCAGTCCAAACTATCATCATAATGATCGTTTGCACTAGTAACTGAATCAGGACAGCTGCTGCCTTTCCTGTTTTTGTGTTGAATGACAAGCCTCTGTGCCTATGGGAGGACCCGCTTTCCATTTCCATTTCCATTCGGCCTCCAGTCCTCTCAGTCAACCCAATGTGACCCTCACAGGAAGAGCTGCAGGCTATAACTCTGTAATACTAGCCACCAGTCTCCAGGGAGGGAAACCAGGGTAGGCAGAAAGAGATGGAAAGATGAGGAGAGCCAAGGATGGAGAGGCTGGAGTGGTTCTTGTTTTCTCCCCTTGAGTCTTTCCTCAGCCCTTGCCCCAGGCTGAAAAAAACAGGGCTTATCGATCAGTCAAATTGTTAATGTTACTGGGTTTCTATTTTCCCCCTTGCATTCAATTCTTGTTTTCCTACCTGTTACAATACTCCAATTGTTAAGCTCATTTTAAATTGATCTCAAAATGTGTATTTGCTGCCTTGTGATATATGTACACACCTTAATAACAACACTCAAACAAAGCATCAACAGGTAATTTCAATGTTGTTTGTTTTCTAATGAATCCCATTAGTTCCGCAATCCATGACTTCTCCATTAATGAGGTTATTTTTTTATGCATTCACAAGATAAAAACAATCTATGAACAAAGTATAAGCATTATGCCAAAAAGAAGATCGTATTCATGCTCTGTTGGACATCGCTGGAATATAATATACAAAAAAAGCATTTTCTTTCATTAGGATACTAGTTAAAAAGCAGGTTACCCTGAAAGTAAAGTAAGGGCTGGTATGAATACTTAAAAAAAAATATATATATATATATATATATATATATATATACATAGAGAGAGAGAGAGAGAGAGAGAGAGAGAGTATATATATATATATATATATATATATATATATATATATATATATTTATATACAGTGTATATATATATAGAGAGAGAGAGAGAGAATATATATATATTTATATATATTTATATACAGTGTATATATATATTTTAACAGCACGTAAGATCATCATCATTTAGCCATTTACATTCAGCGTAACATGAGGTGCATTATACATGGTAGAACACAACAACAACATATGTTACAACATGTAGGCCTTTGCTTTCCAACAAACTGCTCTGTCCTGCTCCAATATTATCCTTTTAAGGTATTTTATTGCTCTCAGTGTTCAAGTATTTACTTTGTGATTTATATTACCATAGAAACACACACAAAACATTTGAGTGTGTACAAAGCCTAAACCCAGTGCCCTTCCTTTGTGAAGTGCAGTAATTGCAAAGTATGCTTTTTAAAACATCCCTTGTCTGTAGTTAGGTGAGTCCTGACCATGATCTTGAAGATTGTGTTGTCTCTTCAGTAGAAGTCTGTGTATTTACATTTCAACTTCAAAACCTTCAGCTGCAGTGGAATAATGCCGAATAGAGATGTAAGCAGTGCACACACAGGGCTGTGCCTGGTGGTGATTAGATTGTTGTGTGTACAGCAGGGCAATGGACAATACTTTATGAGGTTTTACTAGCAAGTAACCCCATCTACAGGGAGCTTCTCATTTTTCCCAACAGGACTCGGTTCCCTACTATTTATTAGATCTGATCATCCGTGCTGCACCACCTACCCTCCACTCCGACCCTATATTCATATCAACCTCCTTCTCTGTGCACTGTGTTGGATATTTTGAGGCATGGTTTGTCTTATGAGATGTGGCAGCGATACAGAGAGCTTTCCACTTCTCCTTATTAGCACTGAAGCAGAGTGGGGGAGGGGGGTGGGGGGTTGGGGGTGGCAGGATTGAGGGCGTCACAGAAAAGGCTGAGGGATGACAGAAGGGAAAAAGAAGGAGCTCTTTTCTTTTGAGTTTCTTTTGTGTCTTATGTCTTTGGACATAATTATACTGCCGAGGGTTCTGATTTAACATATTACAACATATACTGTATATATATATATATATATATATATACTTAGCTTTACTGCCGAACATTTTCCCAAGCATACTAGAGAGTTTACCAATGACATACCACTGACTACCTGAAAGATAGTCATTGGTATGGTATGAATACCACTTGAAGAGACTTGAAAGTTATTTGAAAGAGGGAATCCATTATAGTTAACAAAGTTTTGGTTTTAGTTTTGACGGTTATGGCATGCTAGCATTCTAACACTCTCATGCTCACATACTAGCATTGTTATTGTGAGTATGTTAACATGCTCAAAAATTAGCATTAAACTCAAAGCAACTATATGGCTAGCGTGGCTGTAGAGTCTCTTCTTGTCTCTCTTCTTGTTAACACAGAAAACAAATTCACGTCTTCCTGGTTACAATTCCCTACAAGAAAAGCGTGGCAATGCAGCCAATGCTCAAACTAGACATGTTGTTGTGTCTGTGAGCACAAGAGTTGTTACAATGGTCCCACTAGAAACTGTATTACCATGCTGTAATAACATAACTTTGGGAGAAAAAATCAAGTAAATAGTCTGGTTGCCGCAGGTCTATTTTAGTAACATACTTAAACGAGTAGCAGTTAACTATTTGCCACCTGGCAGCTAGGAAATCAATCTTAAGAACATATGGTATACACTGAAAAATGGTCGAAATATAATGTATACTGTTTGTACTTCAGACAGAGAGGAGATAGTGTGCAAATCCACCATTATAGTCCCTCTAATTTCCATGGATATGCCTGTATTTGTGTTAAAATTAAGTTACATCAAGTTTACATAAAAGATACTAAAACTGAAAGTCACTGTGCGCACAGACACACATGAACGTTATCCTCCACCTATAAGTTGGTAGGCTCAACAAATCGTGTTAGCGTGTGACTGTAAGAGATTGTCAGCAGTGGTTGGATTTAATTTTTTGTTTAAGGCTGCTAGCAAGAATGAGTCCGTCTATTTTTTGACGTCTCTTAGTTTCTGTCTCTCTCCTCCTCTATTTAAACTGACCGTCCTCTCTAATCAGGCCTGGATTTGCCACGCCTCAGTGGCCACATGAGTGCAGAGCAGAGAGGAAGGAGGAGAACTGGGGGAAAGAGAGCCACAAAGGGGTAGAGGTTAGAGGAAAGATCATAATTGGGATGACATTTTCTTCCAATAAAATGTTACATAAATTGTAATGCTGTCCGCATAAATGACTGGATTAGAAATTATCATTAGGATTATCATTAGGATTTAGAGTGCAATAAAGTTTTTTCTTTGACGCTGATTAACAGACAAATACCCTTTAATGTAACTGTGAAACGGATCTCTTAAAAGGAATTAGAAATAACATACTTGAGTTTAACCCACTTCAAGTTAGTATTGAGTAGCTCCACCATTGAGAAGCACTTGCATCCTTGAGCCACTCCAGGACAAACATTGTTTTTCAGCCAGTTTAGCTTAAAATAAATCTTCTCCCAAGTCACAGGTTTCTTGCAGACTACATTAGTTTTTTTCCGCATGATTTCTCTGTATACTCCTGAATTAATTTCACCTTCTACTCTGAAGTCTTCTGGGGTTCGCTGCCGAGAAGCAGCCCTAACAGCATGATGCAGCCACCCCCGCTGGGCATCACGGTGGGGACGCTGTGTTTCTGATGACATGCAGTGTAACGTGGTGTTTAGTCTAATGGCCAAAACGCTCATTTTTGGTCTCATCAGACCATAGAAACTTCTTCCAGCTGATTTCAGAGCTTGCCACGTGGCTTTTGACAAACTATAGCTGAGATGTCACGTGAGTTTTTTTATTTATTTATCTCCACTTTTTTTTGAGTGCCCCTCAATAGTTATGGTGTAGGTGTTGTCCCGATACTGACTCACCAAAATTTAGACCTGAATTTACACTATGAATGGAGACATGATTTTAATCACTGAGATTGCTTTGTAGACATTAAAAGTTTTGTTTTTCCTGTGGATCCATGACAAAAACTTTTACAAGAAGGTTACAAGAAAACAAAACATACTTGTTTTTACAGGCACTAGGTTATAGCACACCCGGTACAAACTCACACACATATAGACTTAGGGCCTTTTTACAGTCGCCGCAGCCGAGCTGGCACGCCCCAATGTGACGTCATGGGTGCGCTTTACCTGTTTATACTTGCGCATGGTGGTTGGGACACTAGTTGCAGTCTTCTCCTGAACAAAGGTGGCACTAATGAGTAAAGGCTACCGACTTTGCTATTTCTACGGACTAGAAAAAGAAGACATATTCATATTCGCGAGCACCAGCTCGGCCCATACACACCTCTTATGCTACAATCTGGGTTTAATTCAAATGTTTATTGATATTGAGTTTAGATTTTCTTCCACGTAGGTTTGTGTGTGTATATTTGTGTCAAGGGGTGGTGCATGTGTGGAATGTGCAAATGCGTTAACTAAAAAGGCCCCTTTCGCTGCACATCAGTGGATGATTGGCTCCCTGCGGTGTATTTTTGATTAGCAGGATAACAGGCTTCTGCACCAGCTATAGAAACCGTCTGAGAGGCTCTGTCTTTCTTTCCGCCTCCTTCCCTGTTCTTTAAAGACCACTTCTCTGTATCTTCTTCCTCCCCTTCTCTATTCCTCTCTGTACATCTGTCACTTTCCTCTTTTCTCCATCGCTTCCACACTGGTTCCCCTAGTTTAACAAGCTGCCAGGGGACTTACATGAGAGTACACCCAGAAATGTGTTGAAGAGATCCAAACAAGGGATGATTCATCCCCAGATGGCTCCATTTCCATATCTCCCTTTCAGATTTTTGGAGCTTTTAATTTCTGTCTCCACCTGTTATTTTTGTTCACCTGATGCCATATAGCCCTTATAGAGATGATTCCCAAACAAGAAGGTTATCCAAATAAATAATAGTTAAAATAAAAAAATATATTATAAAAAAAACCAATTCTACAGTGGTCAAACCTTTGATAGAAACTTGGCTATAATGGGCATGCACATATTGTCAGTTGCCTTTATGATTTGCTTTTTTCCATTTTATTGGTGGGAAACAGAGACAATGCTGGTGTCAAAATCACCCTTTGAACATTTGAATTAAATGTGAAGAAAAAGCTTGCTGCTATTATGTGAAAATGTGAGTCCTGTCACTATTTTTTGTCTATTCAGTGCTAAATATGTTTTCTTTCCCGCAGACTGAGTTTCAGCTCTGGCATATGTCAACTTCAAAAGATAATGTGAATAGAGCCATTTTGTTTCCTTCTGTTTATTATAATTGCAGAAGTACACTTTGTTCACATTCACTCGTCATAAATACATGATTTGAAAACCTGTCACAACATGGCAACATAGTTAATTGAGAGACAATTTATTCCATTTTGCTCACTGTGTCATCAAGGTAACAGAAAAGAAAGACTTTGTAGTTAATGTTACTATTAAAGCTGCTCTAACCAATATTTTTACATTAATGGATATAATCACTACATGTATGTGAAAGGAGTCGCTTCTAATAACAGACACACAGAGAATAATCACAAGACTCTGCAGTTTCCCCAAATGGCCGCGAAAAAATAACAATGATTTGTAAGGAATCTTCTGTATGTTGTTGTTGGTTGGGGCTAAGTCGTGCTCATGAGTAATCATTAGATCAGTGTGTCTCAATGGGGGCGTTCAGAGGATGACAGGGGGCGCTGGAAGCAATATTTTGGAAAGGGGGGTTTCGAGGGGCCCTTAGGGGGTGATTGTTTTAAGGCGAGTTTACACCAACAATTCACAACAATACGCGTTTACTCTTTAAACTACTTGCAAAAGTGGTCTGTAACATTAAAACCTGCCAGTTTATGCCACTGCGACCGTACGAGACGGTGTATCGCAACTCTTCTTCTCTTCTGTGTTTCTGTCAGTTTGGTGCTGCCTTCATTGGAATGGGACGTCAAAGTACCATCTTCAATGAATGAATGGGGCGGTAAGGGACCTGGGTTATAGATAGGGGAGCGCTGGCCCAAAAACCACAGCTTTAGATCCACTGTTATTTGGAAATGGCAGTTGTTGTTTAATGATGTACAATTGCAATCCTTCTATAACAGCCCACTTTGAGACATGTATGACCTGAAGAACCAGGCTCAGACAAGTTGAATGTCTTTACAAACTGGCACATCAGAACCAGCAAACTAAAGTGAAAGGCTCATTAAAACCAAAAGTGTCTGAAATGTGAAAACATGTTAGTAATGTAGGATATCACAAGATAAACAGTTGAAGTGGATGAAGCTGAGTCAGATGATACTTTGAATCTGTTTTTTACATTATAACTAACTAATTTTGTACTCGATTTATCTGCTAGCACTAACCTTCTCCTGTGGATACATGTTTTTAATTTTATAGTCATTCAAATGAACGCCTATTTTACCATCACTTTTAACTAACTTCCAATGCAAGATTCACAATAAATGGACAGACATTCTTAATTAATTCCTTAAGTATGGATAATCACGTATGTATGACTTGCAGTTATTAACCCTGTGCATGTCTTGTTTTTTGTTCTTTCCTGAAGGACTTCCTCACAGACTTGATGATGTCAGAGGTAGATCGCTGCGGGGAGAACGAGCACCTCATCTTTAGAGAGAACACCCTAGCGACAAAGGCCATAGAGGAGTACCTCAAACTGGTGGGACAGAAGTACCTGCAGGACGCCCTCGGTGAGTGAAGCAGTGATGTGGGAGGGAGCAAAGGAAGAGGCTGTCAATTTTAAGAAAAAGCTGAAATAGTTAGAATAGTATTTCTGTTTGCATCCATTTGTTCATTTCTTCGGCTGCATGTTCCTCTTCTTCTTTCTGCTCTTTCTTGTATTCACATTCACCTCTTAAATCTATTTAATTCAGTCAAAATGTTTAGTTGTTAAATGAGTTAGTTGAACTGCAGCATCCATACACTAAATATAGTGGCTACAGTACAATTTAGCAAAACACCAGTGACATTAGATAGATTAAATGCATTCGTCCTCTCCTCAGAAGAATCATTTTGACAGCAATACAACTAAATCAACTCTTCCGTCATCTCAATTTTTGTTTTGGACGCTCATCGTGGTCAACGCAATTCAGACACAATTCTAAACCACTTACAGGATCAGCTTTATAGAAAATGATTATGTTATGACTGTTTGACATCCCCCTCCCCAAATGATCAAGTGTGTTTGTCCGTCTCTCTGTATGCACTGTGTGATTTTCTTCCCCCTTGATTCAGAAATGTGCACAGCAACAGTTTAATCTACAAACGGCACACATCCTTCCTGGCACTCGTCACATCTTTCTCTGTGTGCTGCTCATTTTTAGGAATACGTGTGTGTCTATGTCATTCTGTGTGTGTCTTTGGAACTAGAGGTGCTGTCTTTTTCTCATATGTCTCTCTCATGGTTGATTCAGTGAAATACGGAGGGCTGGTAAATTATGCATCACTGTATTGGTGGATTTTCTTTTTCTTTATTTGTGTGGCTAGACTGTTGAAGTCACTGAAACTGCGACTGGGGCAACACAAGGGCAGCCGTGGGCTACATTTACGGGCTGTTGACTCATTGAGATCATAGCCGTTGGTCTGTCTTTCATCCCAATGCAGGGAACAAAAAAGGACGCTATTGTCTTTGCCAATATTTTTGTGAGTGTAACCCTGTTTGTGTTGTCACAGGTCTAAATAGAGAATGATGTTTTGAAAAGTCTTTTTTTTTAGTTCATGGTTCGGCCTGCTAGAATCTCAAGGACAATATCAAACTCCCCGTAGCTTTGACATCCTATTTTTCCTCTGTCCTAGCTCAGCTCCGCAGGACTTCAGATCACCAGTTCAAAACAAAAAAGTACTATTTTTTCCCTGCTGTATTTGTGTTACAGATATATTAGGAAATGGATGTACTGAAATGTTTTCTACAATTTTTGACTTATTGTTCGGTTTGTCTTTTTCAGGTGAGTTTATCAAGGCTTTGTATGAGTCAGATGAGAACTGTGAGGTGGATCCATCCAAGTGTTCCTCAGGTGACCTGCAGGAACACCAGAGCAACCTGAAGATGTGCTGTGAGCTGGCCTTCTGCAAAATCATCAACTCATACTGGTAAGTACTAGAACACAGCTTTCGTCTGTACTATTCCAGACTAGGAGCTTGTACTGGCACAAACTTTACTTCTTAAATCCAGACTTCACCATAATTAATATGTATTCTGCTTTATTTCATGTCTTACAATACTAATGAGAAGAAATTATTCATAGCATCTAAATGTTTCATGTATTGTCTCCTGGAAACAGACCTTAATCACAGTTAAATCAATGCCATTGAATAAAAACATAAATCATGAGAGACAATACATATTAAAAACACAATTTACAATCTAAATGTCAAGGTATCACATTAAAAATAAAGTGCAGACCAGTGGCGGGCCATGTACTTTACACCTGGGCCTTCAGTAGTGTCGTACAGCAATTAAACCACCTTTGAATAACTTCACCAAGGTTGGTCTAAAGTCTATACACATACCTTTTTTTATGGTGCCCTACAACATATAACACATTCTTTACATATTCATATATCATCATGTTTCAATGACTTTTCAAAAACGAAATAAACAATAAGGGGCACCCTGATGAAGATCTCTGATCTAAAGCAAGAAGTAATAGCTAGTAAAAATCATTTTCCTAAGAGGCATAAAAATTCACTAAACTAAGCAAAGCTGCTCATCATTTGAAGTTAATAGTCCATCCTCCTTTCTTTCAAGCACTTTACATCTAAAAATATTAATGAATGGTATGTGATGCTAGCTAGTTTTGCCTCAGTTTGCTAATTGGCCTGAAGAAAGTCCCTGGTACCTGCTAACAGATACTTTTTTTAGTACCACCTCGGTCGAGGTTCCAAGCGAGCTTAGGTGATACCATAAGGTGACGTGAAAACCTGCAAACTACTGATTGGTCGAAGAGAATCGTCACTATTGACTGCATCATCATTGCTAGCGACAGACAGGAGAGTCCAAAACAAACCCGCCGTGTTTAAATAGTTTATCCAGTGGTGTTTTTTTTGCTGCCTCCAGCTTCTTTTGAAACTAAATTTGTCTAGTCTACACCCTCAGTTTTCTGTGTGTGTCTTGCGTTAGGTCACAGCAGTTTCCTGCTATGACGTCCAGCCACGCTCGCCTCACGCATGAGGTGGTGCTTATCTGCAATGGAAAAAGGAGGAGGGGACACTGCGGTTGAGCCGAGTTGAGTAGTTACCATGGAATGGATCAACGCCATTAGGTGGCTAGGCCAGCTAGAAGGCTCCAGCTTGTCAAAGAATAGGCCCAACATGGCAAACTCGAAATTTGTTTGGCTCAAGAATATGACAACTAACAACATCGTCCCTATTTGCCTAAACAGCCAAGGGATTCTCTCAAAATTCTCAGGTCCACCAAAACACTTGTTTAAAAAGGTAGTCCGTTTTAAAAGACATCTCTTGTTCCAAACTTGGATATGTGACTTTATAAAGCAACTCTGGAAATCAAAAATGCTCTTAAGAGCCAACTTCGGATTAAAATTATACTAAAAAAACAAGAATAATTTATCGAGCATCTTACTTTCTACTTAGAGCGAAGCGTAGGAGTAACCTTTCAGAGTAGCTCCACAGGGATCAAGTGATTAATCACATGTACTCTCCAATCAGAGACAAGGATTTCATTTCAAAAGATCTCAAACTTTTGTTTGTGTAACTGCTTAAATGACTGCAGTATATGTAGTTTTTTTTTCATAATACGGGATGCAATCATGCTAAAATGGAAACAAAATAAACCAAACTGGAGTTGCAAAGACATTCTGAATAATGAGACTTCAGAACCACAAGATGTATGGAAAGTAATTGCAATCAAATTAGTAGCAGCTTCCTTCTTACTGTTTGCACCCCTGACAAATGCAACAAAAAAAGAAAGAAAAAGCAGTGTAACATCCTATCAAAGGTTCAAATCAGATGCAAATAATATGCTACTACGCGGATCGCTTTAGCAAATGTGTTGTTATTCGTCATGACCAGTTTGTTTTTTACAATCACTCTCAAAACATGTCTCAGAAGGTATGTGCTCACCTCTGCTTCTGTACTGCAGTCCTCTAGAACATATTCCTAACCAACATAAGAGACTTCTGGAGCTCTCTTAAATTTAACAGCCTTTTTTTAGTCATACAAAATTAAATACATTATGTGTACTCTTATGTTGGGGAGTAGGAATGAAAGTTAAGAATCTGGGAAATGGGAGGATATACAAGGAGAACAGGGAATATGCCAACAATGGACTTCAATGAGCCACCTTTGTGCACATCAAGCTAAAGAATCCTTTAAAGGTCCTATGACCTTGTGCTTTTGGATGCTTTTATATAGACCTTAGTGGTCTCCTAATACTGTATCTGAAGTCTATTTCTTGAAATTTAGCCTTGGTGCAGAATAACAGCCACTAGAGCCAGTCCCTTAATGAGCTTTTCTTAAGACTTGCCATGTCTAAGTCTGTTGCTAATGAGGCGGAGAGTGGGAGGGCAAGGTGGAGGCTGGGGGTGTGGCCTTGACCAATTGCCCCTTTGCTCTTTTGAAAGCCATGATGTCTCTCTTTCATTTGTGGGCTAAATTCTCTGGACGGGCAAAGCAGAGAAAGGGGAGGTAACCGTGCCCCTTATGAGGTCATAAGGGGCAAGATTCCAGATCGGCCCATCTAAGCTTTCATTTTCTCAAAGGCACAATACCCAGGGCTCGGGGGACCATAGGCGGGCTGGGGGAACCCATGTTAATGTAAAAATAACTTTAGAAAGTGACATTTTCATGCCATGGGACCTTTAAACATTTTATGTCTACTCCCTCTTTTTCACACACTGACATTTTATGACATAAAGTGGCATTTTGGTCCTCTTTTAAAAACAACTTCTGTCCTGTCTCTTTTTCTCCACAGTGTCTTTCCACGAGAACTGAAAGAGGTCTTTGCGTCATGGCGACAGGAATGCAGCAACCGGGGTCGACTGGACATCAGTGAGCGTTTGATCAGTGCCTCCTTGTTCCTGCGGTTTCTCTGTCCAGCCGTCATGTCCCCCTCACTTTTCAATTTGATGCAGGAGTATCCAGATGACCGCACAGCACGTACACTCACGCTCATCGCTAAAGTCACCCAAAACCTGGCAAACTTCACCAAGTGAGTGGACTGTTGTTTTTGTTTGTGTGGTGTGTTTAGACCGGACCGCATAACCCTTTCCTAGCTTTTCAGTGGAGAATTGTGGAATTTTCTAAACATTTCTGTATTACTCTTTGTCCCCGTTTCCCTTTCCTGTCCCTGTTTGCCATCAGATTTGGTAACAAGGAAGAGTATATGTCATTCATGAACCAGTTCCTGGAGCATGAGTGGACCAATATGCAGCGCTTCCTGCTCGAAATCTCAAACCCAGAAACAATCTCCAACACGGCAGGCTTTGAGGGGTACATCGATCTTGGCAGGGAACTCTCCACCCTGCACTCCCTCCTCTCGGAGGTTGTGTCCCAGATGGACCAGGTACTGAAGATGGCATGCTATTATTTAATATAATTTTTGTGCACAGCAAAGCCACCACCGTGCTTTGCAGGATACAATATACGACATTCTGTTGAAAACAATTTGAATTATTCTGAAAATATTCTGTAGATTTCCTAAAGGATAGGATTCAACTTTTACACAAGGTCCAAAGGTCTTTAATAAATTATCACAAGCTCGAGGATTTGATTCATGCTAAGACTACATTAGGATGTTTATCATACATCAATCAATAATTCATTATTGCATTACATAAATGGTGCACAAGCGGAGAACACTGTAAAGCCTCAGAAGTTGGGTGAGGCATATTAATGGTTTACAAGGACGTTAACGTTGGCTCTGGAAGCAGATGGGAAGCTGGTAATAATTAGATAAAGGGCAGATTCCCTTTTTTGGGGGGGGGGGGGTAGAGCATCCAGCTCTATGAAACAGTGTCATTCAATAATTCAGTAAATCACAGTGAGTCAGGTTGAGTCCATCAGACTGGCCGGCCTGATTTATTTTTCAGTATGTTTTCTGAATAAGAAAGTTGATTGCATGGAATAGGGAAACTATATAGGTCTAAGAAAATTCGTAAATATCAAATTCAGCGTGAAAAAAAAAAGCACGGAAATAAAATCCAAGTAATGCCCTAGCTGAAGTGGTCCAGAGTAAGATTTAATTTGGCTTTAAACTTAATGGTGTCTCTTTCTTCCCAGAGTGCCGCCTCCAAGCTTGGTCCTCTGCCCAGGATTCTGCGGGAGGTGAACACAGCTCTGTCTAACCCGTCCTGTGTCCAGATGACACCCGGACAGTCCTCAGAGCATATGGGCTCGCCTCCCGCTGAGGCAAGATGCGGCATCTCCACTGGCCTGCAGAAGATGGTCTTAGACAATGACCTTTCAGGGTAAGAAATATTTAAGATCTCATCTAGCACACGCTGACACACATACACACACACGTATTACACGTATTAATGTATGCAGATGAATGTATGGTTTGTTATTTTTGAATCATGAATAAAAGATTGCAACACAATTAGATGTTGCGTTCGAAATATGGCGGCACCTCCTAATTTTATCATTTAGGATCAAAGGTTGAGCCTATTATTTTCTATTTATTTTTCTATTTATCTCTAGTATATTGGAAGGTGTAATTGCATGTGGAAGAGTGAGCAGCACAGAAAAGACAACTGACAGTGAACAGGCTCGCTGACGTGTTGTGCAAACCCTAAATATAGGAGGATTAATACATATGGTTCTGTTCTTATTTAAAAAGCTTTATTTAAGTATTTGAAATGCAGTATATACAAATGACTCCATTTAAAAAATATCAGTACTTATTAGACCAATGTTTTAAAACAAAAAGTTCTTAAACAGTCCTTTTATTACTAAACCAACAAAGAAAGGGTGGCTTCTTGCAACCTTTGGAACAGCCCACCAGTTTGTAGAAGGTCACTTACCCATGAATCCCAGCGCCTATCGAAAACACAGAGGGCGCTTTGCCTCCGCCATAGATTGTGTTCTCAAACTACCGGTTCTGCTGAGTGTTAATGTTTGTCAGCCGAGGCCATGACACAGCGAGAGTGTCAGCCCCGCTTGTTTACATCTTTCAGATGAAACCTCGTTTACTCTCTGCAGATGAATACACACTCTGACAGCACCTTATCTCGCTTATCTCCTGTCCTCTTACTCCCTGGCAGAACAATGGCAAGGTGACACTTAGAAAGATTAACATGAAGGCACAGGCACCCACAGGAGGAGAAGCCAGACGTTAACGACAGTAAATATAACACCAGAACACAAGCAGGCAGATGAGATCATACTGCACATAACAGGAAGCGAGTCCGACAGCTGGTATCGTTATGGCAATCTGGGGCCCAGGATCAATAGAACTAATTACATGTTACCCCTATATGACCTGCTGTTAGAGCCTATGTCACAGTATATGTTTATGTATTGATGTACGTGTGTTTCTATCCTCATCAGCAAGCTTTGAGACTGCATTTGAATAAGCTCATGATTCTCACCTAGTTGCTTCTCATCCCCCAAAGTGACATGAACAAAAAAGTAGGAGAAAGAAAAGGAGAGTGCCAAGATCGAGAGAGGGAAGAAATTGAGCAGAATGAAGAGGAGAAAGAAGTTAGGAGGGGAGGGTAATGGAACAGAGGGAGAAGGACACATAAAGAGGGAGGAGATGAGCGTGATGTGAATAATAGAGATTATTGGAAGATAAATCACGTCTGTCAAGGTAATCGTCTTCTAGCAATAAAGCCTCCATCTGCCGGCTGAAGGAAAGGAAGAAAGGGGAAGGTGGGGGGACGAGGGACAAAGCAAATGAGTGCAGAGGCCACACATTTTCAAAAGCTGGACTTATGACTTTATTCTACCTATACTGTTACAATAGCTAAGCATTTTATCTTAATGTTAATCTAATGTTTAGGTTTGCTGTTTGTCTGTAATGACCAGTATCTTATGGTGGCTGATGTTAGCAAACTTTGCTTTTTGGGGCACATTACTGATTCATGACTCTTTTCCTCTTGTTTTACTTTTACAATACCTTAGTACTTACTTTAGTTTAACAATAGTTTTTTAGCATTTAGCAGTGTCTACTGTTAATCAACAGTTGCTGTGCGTAGTCTTGCTTTAAGTTTCTCTTAGGTTCCATATAAGGTTGTTTCTAGCATTTGAAATCTAACAATTATTTAATTGGTGATTTTATTAATTGTATTTTTTTGTTAAATTCGGATTACTGATCTTATTACATATTTTGCGTCATAGGTTGCTACACATTGCTGCCTATTTTAACTAGGACACAGATTTTTAATCTCAAAGAAGCTTTCTTCACAGAGATTTGATTATGCATTTACATTTAAATACAGGAAGACTGCAGAATTATAATTGTGTTGTTGTTCCACAGCTCAAGGTTATCACTTGTGACTGATCGTAATTGGCTGAGGTTTTAAAATCCACACCAGAATGACTTTGTTTTTTGGTCTGTTTCTTTCAGATTAGTTGACTTCACCAGGTTACCCTCCCCTACCCCAGAAAATAAGGACCTATTCTTTGTGACAAGGAGCTCAGGGATCCAGCCTTCTCCAGCACGCAGTTCAAGCTACTCTGAGACCAATGAACCTGACCTGGGCATGGCCAATGGCAGCAAGAGTCTGTCCATGGTGGACCTCCAGGACCCCCGCAGTCTGGAAGGTGGCCCAGCTCCCAATTCCTCAGATGCCCTGGGTGAAGGCCTAACCTCTGGGGGAGGCTGGTCAGCCAGAGTCCCACAAGGCAACATCCCTGGAGGTCCCACTCTGAGGAGGCTAGGCCAGAACCCCACCACCCTGGCCACAGAAAGCACCCCAGGCCGACCCGCCCAGCTACTAGCCCCCCTCTCCTTCCAGAACCCAGTCTACCAGATGGCGGCCTGCCTGCCTGTGTCCCCTCGCGGAATGACCGACTCAGGCTCAGAGTGCCACAGTTCTGTCAGTTCCCATAGCAACAATGAGGACGGACCAGCAGGAGGGAAGCATGCCTTCCTGAACCACGGTGGAGGTGGAGGAGGTGGAGGTGGTGGGAGCAGCGGGGATGAGTACACCAGGCGATCGGGGGAGTTCAACCGCCGACAGCTGTCCCTCACAGAAACACAGCATCAGCCCACCGTCCCCAGACAAAACAGTGCCGGCCCGCAGCGGAGGATAGACCAGCCTCCTCCTCAGAGCATTACTCGGGGCCGCACACCCCCAAATCTTCTCAACAGTGGACCCTACCCCCGGCCCTCCTCTGGCAACATGATGACATCTTCACCCGACTGGCCCGGCAGCGGCGCACGGCTACGACAGCAGTCCTCTTCCTCCAAAGGTGACAGTCCTGAGACCAAACAGAGGGCTCAGCACAAACAGGTATGGGACTCGCAATGAAGCCTACACATACAGTAAAATAATTGAGGATGATACTCATTAGGCTGTTATTCAAGACAGCCAACTATAACGGTCTTAGTCTATGTAATCACCTGAAATTACAGTCATGGAAAAATGTTCCTACAATAAAACGCCCATGTGTCTCAAAGCATGTTGAAAAAGGCTGTGTGGGGGCACAGACACTCACATTGTGCCCTTATAGTCATTGTGCATACAGGCAGCTCATCCCTATGCCACTGTTTTACTGGTCAAGTTTAATGGGCTGAGAATGAGGGTGTTGAAAGCACGATTATCATTTTATTAACTAGCATTATATATACTCAGACTCAGGCAACAGAAAGCCGACTTCATGGATACAAACAGATATAGGATATTACTGGATTTGTGCATTGATAGAATGTATTTGTCAGTGTGTGGCGTCACAGTGGGAGGTTTCCTTTCTTCAATGCCTTCACTGGTAAGTCTCTGTTCAATATTGGCAGGTCAGAACTATAGGCCGTAATTTAAAACACCAGCCAATGGTTTCCCTTGGTAACTGGCTGAAGGGGAGGGTATCTGCATAGTAACCATAATGCTCTGCTCTCTTCTCTATGGACTATTCTACAGGATTGACTGATGTCACCAAACCCTAATTTAATTTGTATGTTAGGAAAATTCAGCACACACATTTATTATCAGTGGTTGAAGCAGCAAACTTAAGTCCAGAACCTTAAAGCCACTATGCGTACATTTTTTGTGTTTTTTTTCATTGTAGTATCTTTTAAATGTCGGCCCCTCCATTGCTCTGGTCCAGAATGAAATATCTCAACAACTATTGGATGTATTGCCATGAAATAATACACATGAATGGTCCCCAGAGAATGAATCCTAACAACTTTTGTGATCCAGTGATCCTTTTTCTCTAGCGCCACAAGCAGGTTAAATTCTTCACTGGTCCAGTGAAAAATCTCTACGTGGATTGGTTTAAATTTTGTATAAACATGTATTGTTCCCAGATGATGAACCCTACTGACTTTGGTGATACCCTGACCTTTCCTCTTCTACCACCATGAGGTTGACATTTGTGGTTTTGAGTGAAATGTCGTGACAGCTAATTAATGGATTGCCATGTAATCTGGTACAGACATTTGTGTTCCCTTCAGGATGGACTTTCGGTGGTCTAGCTCCATCATCAGGAAAAAATTTTAATATGTCCAATACTTGGGTTCATGACCACATACATGCAAACTAATCACATTCCCGTCAGCCTCAAATATACTTGGTGTTTACTGCTAATTAGCTAATGTTAGCATGCTACATGCCAAACTACCACTGTGAAAATGGTAAACATTGGTAAACACATTGTTTTTTTTATACTACCACTAGGGGATGCCAAAGTCTGAAATATTTAAATGCTGCATAGTGGCTTTAAGTTGCTTCCAATTGTATGTCAATTGCATGTTCAAAAAAGATAAAATAATGGTTTGTTTTCTAAAATAAAAACAGCTGAATCTTAATGTATATCTTATATCTATATCTTAATTCAACCTGTTTGAATGAAAATGAACCTTTTCTAACAGGTTCTCAATGAATTGACATCAGTCACTAACAAGGGTACTAGTTAAGTTATGATACATTTTATCTGTGGGCTGACACAAAACAAATATTTGATTGTGTCTGTTTGTAGTAATTCAGAATCCGATATTTCAGCCTTTTCAAAAGCCCGTAATGCTAATAAAAGTGCTGGACTATAAAGAAACATCCTACGTTTCCTCTAATGTACTGAAACAGCCCACGGCCACCTTCTCTACTCATCTGTACTTCAGATGACTGGCAGATGGAAACTAACACACCTTAACTTATAGTATCTGCCTCCAGGCTCATTTCATTTCTCACATTTAGTCTTACTGTATTTACCTTCCTTGCTGCCAGTATGACACTGTAGGTGCACACACTCGCACATGTTTAAGTCAGTGCTTTGAAGTGTGTGCTCCGGTGTATGTGTGAGCTTGAAGACAGAGGTGTGTATCCATTCCACCTGCTGCTTTCAGTCCAGTTGATTTGGTGCATTTCAAGCTTATTTCTGTTGTTTCTGTGCTGTGATTGCAACCTGCCCCCCTTCCCCTCCCTGTCACTTGCACTCGGCTCATGTGTGCGTGTGTGTGTGTGTGTTTGTGTGCGTGTGTGTTGTGTTGTGTTCACTAGGCCCCCTCCCCAGTGAACCCTAGTGCGTTGGACCGCACAGCAGCCTGGCTATTGAATATGAATGTGCAGTATTTAGACCATGAGGGGATGGAGCCCGAGTCACTGAGAAACAGAGAGGATCTGTCTCAGGTGGAGAAGGTAACTTGCCTCCTCATCCAACCTTTGACCTTTACCAACCCCCCCCCCCTTTTCACAATCCACCTCAACCTTTCAGCCCTGATACTCACACTTAACTATCCTTCCTTTCTTTACCCCTCATTAGTTCCCACATACCCGCTCCTCCTTAAAACACCCCTTCTCCACTTAATTGTCTGCTGGATTTATTCCAACTCCCTTTCCTCTAAACCTGAGGTCTCGTAGACATACCCAAATTGTCACTTAAAATCGTAATATGCGCATTTATTACAGAAAATTGAGGTAAATAGGACATATTGTGTGTCAGTCTGGCTCTGTATGTGACCCCATAATACCTCAATCTCCTATTATCTCGAAATTGGCTTTTCAGTAATGTTCAGGCTGTTTTTCGAGGATGTTTTATTGCCTTTTTCACAGCCAACAGAGTGGGCTTGGTTTTGGCTATTACCAGCAGGAAAGTCATAGCAATAATGGCAGAAAATAGTTATTAAAGTCAAAATAACTGTGAGGCTAAATACAGCAGGCAAGAAAATCAGCATGGTTGTCAGCAGGAGCCAGTATTGAATATCAGGACAAGGGTTGTTTTTGTTATCGATTAATCTGATCATTATTTCCTCGATTATCCTATGTCTATTTCAAAAAATAGTTTAGAAAAATACCTGTTGTTCTTTTCAATAGCCCAATGAGATGTATTCCAAAAAAAAAAAGAAATTCCAGTTTACTATCATAAATGAAATGAAAAGCATCAGATTCTCACATTTGAGTAGCTGGAATGTTTGGTGTTTTTACCTGAAAAATAACTCAAACAGTTAATAATAATTACAGCTGTCAATCAATTCATCTTCTAAACATTAGATTTTAACTTAGCTAACAATACACTTGTATCTGTTATATAAATGAAGAATAAGTTTTAAAAATACACTGTGCAATATTTCATCAATGTTAAATGATGTTAAAAGTGTTGTTTTAACCTTCTTACTTTATTTATAAAATGTCCCACCACTTTGAATAACTCCACACACCCTCACAACTTTATCCTCTCTTTCTTAGCATTTTTGGGATGAACTTAAAAGGCCAAAGCAGATGTGTGTATGTGTGTGTGTGTGTGTGTGTGTGTGTGTGTGTGTGTGTGTATATACACATGCATTTATGTGAGAGATGGAGACAGAAAGAGGCTTTCTGCTGCTTCCACTGCCCACGTTCCTGCTTTTCTTCTCAGCAACCTTTACAACTGTTCACCCTCTGCTTCGCTTCCATGCTCCCCCATTTTTATTTATCTTTTCCATCCATAATGAATACAAACCTGTCATCCTAACATAGCTCATACTTTATGGAAGCCAGCAGCCCAGGCAGGAAGAGCAACCAAAGAAGGCAATAACTTCAGTCTTAACAAAAAAGCCGCAGCCACCCTAAAATAGCAGAGCAGCAACATGAGAAGGATTGGAAAACAGTACATCTTCCACAGCAGCTTAGACACAGGCTGCAGCTAATGGTCTGCACAGTCTTAACAAAACAGGTCCACAGTAGCCATCTATGAATATATAAGAGCAAGCAATGCAAGCATAGCAAGTGTGAAACACAGGAAGGTTGAATTTCTGTGCAGTGCATTTCATTTTATCTTGATGTTGGAGTCTGCATTAACCCTTGTGTTGTCCTCAAGTCAAATTTGACCAATTTCTGTATTAGAATTATGGGTTTCTTTGAACCAGATTGCCAAAATAACATGAATGCATGGATGTACGTTATATGTAAGCCATGTAAAATTAATGATTATATATATATAATATTATTAATATTATATAATGAATATTTATAGCATTTGATATAAACTGTGATCCACTCAACATCCTCTGATCTGAACTACGAGTCCAAATAATCCACAATTTCTGTTTTTTTTAACAAAAGAAATTGGTAAAGTGACAAAAATGTTTCAAAAAGCATAAAAAAACATTAAAAATAAAAAAAGTTAATTTGCAATTTTGACAAGTTCACAGTCTCCGGGAAGGCAACACAAGGGTTAAGTTGAGGATGAATGTTTCAGTCTTTAGGAAAAATGCAAGTTTTTGTTTTTCTTTATTGCCAGATTATACAAAATGTGCAACTGCATAAAAAAAGGAAATGGAACCGAAAATCAAATAGAAATGTATAACAGTTATATACAACATTTATTATATTAAGAAACTAAATTAAAAAGGGAAACAACAGTGTCAATGTCTTTTCCAAAAAGCAGACAAGAAATCATGAATTAAATACTTTAGCTGTATTACAGAAAATGCGATTAATGACCATCTTGTTGATTTCATCAATCATCTATGTAATAACCATATTTTGA
This sequence comes from Etheostoma spectabile, assembly GCF_008692095.1. Lineage (NCBI taxonomy): Eukaryota > Metazoa > Chordata > Actinopteri > Perciformes > Percidae > Etheostoma > Etheostoma spectabile. The sequence goes on along the minus strand of NC_045748.1, from coordinate 13,366,075 downwards.
CATTTCTATAATTCACCTAAGTTTAATGACCGACAAGTCCTTCTTTAATATTTAATTGTGGGTCTCATAATCAAAAAATAACTCTATCATCAGCAACATTTGGATTCTTGATGTTAAATTATTTAGCTTATTCACTCCATTTCCAAATTGTATTAACTGAGTATCCTTTTTTTAGATATTGATCCATTTCAGGGGTCAGTTTACTATAGGTGGTGTGTAAACATTTTGGTTTACTGCTTGTTTGATTTTGCAATATTTGTGTGATCATTTATATTTTGGAGGTGATACATGTAGTTCTAAAATCTCTCTCCTGTATTTGGACTTTCACAGGTTTGGTTTCTCCATCCATTTTCCCAATCTCTTTCTTTTAACGGTCCTTCTAGCTCTGAGTTCCATTTAGACTTTCAATTGTGTCCTGGAAATGATGTGAGTTCAGTGTTGTTGTGGTTGCTGATACAGTCTACCTTGATCCTCATCAGGTGTACCACCAGGTCAGCAGGTGCAGAGATGCATCTGTTCCAACCACCTTTGTTTTCCAACTCTCTTTTGTCCTGTTCTGTGTTATCAAATCAAAGAACAGTAGCAAATAAAGAAAAACACGGACAATATACCGTCTGTTTTATAATCCTTTACCACCATAACAGATTAAAAATACTTACATCTCCCACCAAAATACACAGGAATATATTTATGAAAGGTCAGTGATGCCAAGGCACAGGGCTTTATCTCAGCAAAACTTTTATTACACAAAAAATTCAAATGTAGTCAAAATATGCTATTAAACGTGTTAATGTTGGACTAAAATGTTTTTTCGGTGTTCAATGCTGCAGTTAAATAAAGACAGAGAAGAGGAGAACATCCGATTAATCCTGAGGTTTTTTTCGACAGTTTGATTTCCTTCTCATATGATGATAGATATACAGTAGAGGATGCAGGGAAGAGAGAAGAGTGTAGGGCGGGGCTCGGACATTAAGTTACATTTATTAAATGGGCCAGTTTTTTTTTTTTGCATTGTTTATTTGGTTGCCAATGTTTGTGGGGTGGAAACAAACTTTTTAGTTTTTTTCATGTAAGTATACATTTGAAATAGGAATTGAAGGGCTTCATTTCAGCACCATGCACTGCGCAGAACAAGACATATTTTTCAATGTTTTGCATGCCTTTCTTATGAGGTCATATTTTTTCGGGCTTTAAATTAGTTTGTGTTTACATTATCTACAGTAACTCTTATAAGCATAAGTTTCAATGTAAACTATGAAAGTTGGAGAGACAGATTTGTCCCTCGTTTGCCTACCACTGGCGGAGGGAAAGATGAGTAGATGTGTTGTGCGTTTGAGAGAGAACAGTGCAGGACAATGGCAGTCACAGATACAGTACATGTCATTAATTCTCAGGGGATCTAGTGACATGAGCAGAGCGATATTACAGATAGAGAGAGTAGTGGAGAAAAGGGTGGAGGGGCCCATAAGGTAAATCGATTTGAGGTCACCATACCGCTCCGATGGGAAAAATGTCCCAGTGGTGGGCAGGGGAGTGACAAGGAAAAATAAGTTGAAGGTGACGAGGAAAGATAAATGATCCCAGCAGCATCCTCGCTGTGTGTAATTGAATCTGCTCGTTCAGGGTGCTTTGATAGTTTGTCTTTCGCAGTGTTCTCTTTCAGTTGTTGCTGAATAATGAGCTGGGTCATGTTCACTTATAATACAAAGATAAACTGTTCATTTAGATTTTTTTCTTTTGTTTTGACAGTAATTTGTTGGTCTAAAAATGCCCTTTATTGAAAGATTGATACTTAAATTTTGATTTGTTTTAGGGAATGAGTCACTCTCAGCTATAAGGAAGGAGACTTCTGACGAGGTTAATATCATCAGCCAGAAAGACCAAGAAACGGCAGTTAGGATGGAGCTTTACACAATGTAGTATTTTCTTTAAAACAACCGAGAAGACAAAGATTTAATCAAGGAAAGCAAACTGATTATAATTAAGGCTAATGATCTGATTACACCTTTTACTCATGCTCGCAGCATGGCTTTAGGGATGTCAATGTCGGTCAACTGGCCTGGCAATTTTGTACAGACATTCAATCGGTACAAAGGAGTCCTGGGATCGTACTGATCCTGTACTGTCACTATGAGGTTGGAATTGTTTTTTGTTAGTTTCTTCTGTCATAAAAATTGCCATAAAATTTAACCCGGAAATTCATGTATCTTAGAGGCTGAATTTTAATAGATATGGCAATTGTTCAACTTTTCATCACAACAAAACCTAATTTGTCCCATACTTTGTTTTATGACCAAATTCCTGCAGAACTACTGACAGCCTCAGCTGCACTTTGTATTTACTGCTAATTAGCCAATATTAGCATGCTAAGTCTGTAAAACATGCTAAACATCAGCATGTTAACATTGCAAGCATTTAGCTCAAAGTATCACTGGGCTTTAGTAAAGCCTCACAGAGCTGCTAGCATGGCTGTAGACTCTTATTCTTGTTTCCCTGTCTGTAGTGTCACTCTCACTGGTCTTGCAGTGACACGCTGACTGATCACAGTATCCCTCACTGTTGTAAGAAATGTGTTTTTCTGTCCAGAAGAGATTTGATTTCTCCATTAGTTTCCCCCTTGCCTGAAGAAACTCCTTCAATCGCCTCTCTGAGGTCCAGCGAGAGGTCAGGGAGAGATTTTCAGAGCTTATTTCACAGACTAGACTCCGACTTGACTGGTGGCATCCCTCCCTCCTCACCTACTCTTTATCTTTATCCATCCTAAACTTTCTTTCTTTTCTTCCTCTCACTGTTTATTGCCAGTTTAACCTCTCAACAGGTCATTGGTTTCAGAGCTAAACCAGAGGATTGACTCTGGAAAACTGAAAGCTTCTCCCATGTTAGTAGGAGAAGAAAAATAATAATTTGATTAAAAAGAACATTTTTCGAGGGGCAGCTATACAGGTCTAAAATGGAAGAGCAATAATGAAAATGGCTTGTAAATGAATGTGATTCCCTTCTCTATTCTAGACAGAAATTAAACTCTCAGTAACAAGAGGACATGATCTCAGGCCTGATTGAGAGATTTCTTTTTTGTTTTTGTCGGCTATGGTAATGAAGAAGGGGGGCATTGCTGATAGGGTTGATGATGCTGAAAATGATCGTGATGATAGTGAAAACAGCGATGATGAGAGTCTCCTCATCTCTCTGACTCTTTGTTCAGTACCAGCAGGAGATCGCAGTGCTGCAGGAGAAGCTGCGGGCGTCGGTGCAGAAGCTGGAAGAGTACGAGGCCCGTTTGAAGGGTCAGGACGAACAAGCACAGAAGGTGCTGATGGAGTACCAGGCCCGGCTGGAGGAGTCGGAGGAGCGCCTGCGCAGACAGCAGGACGACAAGGACCTCCAGATGAAGGGCATCATCAGCAGGTAGGGAGAGGAAGACGCTGTCCAAATGCCACTTTGTGTTCTGTTCTTAAGGTTTTAATTACGTTGTCTTGTTTGCAGGTTAATGTCAGTGGAAGAGGAGCTAAAGAAGGATCATTCAGACATGCAGGCAGTGGTAGACTCTAAACAGAAAATCATTGACGCTCAGGTCAGTTTGATCTTTTTTTTCATGTTCATTTGCAAATGTGTGGTAGCACGTACATCTGTCTTTAATTTCAATGTGAGGTAGGTTCCGTTAGGTAGTTGTTGTTTTTTTTATCCTACCTGTGCATGTTATTATATTATTGCATATTTCCTCCTTTGTTGCTTTTTTGCACTAATAAAGAAATACAAAGAAAAAATCTTTCACATGTACAATACAGAAAATAGCTAAAACCCGCTGTGCTGGTTGCATATGGCTCTGTAGATACTTCTGTCTGCGCGAGTCAAATTTGTATGTGCTGTCACTTGCGTCCTCTGCTCGAGGAAACAAAGGGTCACAGAAATACAAAGAGATGTTTAATTCATAGCCGTATCAGCTCTAGCATTGACGAGCTTGAATGGCTGAGCAGAATTTCTCCCTCCCACTCTCTCTTATAAATCATACATTTACAAATGTCTTATCTAGTTTTCTGTCAACATGTAGCTCTTCATGCGGTTCTTATTCATATAAAACTGTTCAAAATCTGTCTTAGGAAACCCAAAAAGTGTTGCTTTAGAGCTGCGAGGAATTCGGAATGTTGATTGTTGGGAATGTAATTATAAATTAAGCAGAGAATGATTGTGTGGGTGTAACTGTTGCAAGAACGGATTAAGCCCTGCTGTAGTGTTTGTTACAGCTGTCTGTGGACAACATTTCTTCTACATGCTGGAAAACGTGTACATTATATGTATCCAAACACAGACACACAGTTAAGCTCAAATGTGCCTCTTTGGAGATTAATGTCAAAATGATTTAACAACAGAATTGGCGGGGGGAAACCAATGATGCTGCACCATGACATTTGCACAAACCCAGATATGGACATCCATAGGTGATTAATCTCCTTCACGCCTAAAGTAATGAGACTTTGCATCTGCAAACAAACACGCCACAGTAAGGCAATAAGTTGTCTCCCTCAGTAAACAGGCATAGAGAATGAAAATAAAAAAATCTCATTATGAAGACAATGAGGGAAGTGTGCTTCTGTGGCTCAGTGCTGCCTACATTATATAATTAACTCGGTGAGCCTCATGCAATAACCACTCATACAGAGAGATTCATAAGTGCCACATAATTTGTTGCGTATTTCCCCCACTTAGACTCTTTTGTTGGGTAAGAAATGTATTAGGGGTACGTGTGGTACAAGTCGTATACAGATGTCTCCTGTAAAACACTCAACATATAATGCCTTCGTCTGAATTAATTTGGAGATTAAATGTGTTACAGAAATCAGCTAAATAAAAACTACTGCATCATGGCTCGCGAATTTTTCTTAGATTTTGCCATTAGTAGTTTGGTGTGAAATCCATAGAAATTCTCACAGTCTAACAGCCTCCGGGTCTATATTGAAGTTGTTGTCCAAGGAAACATTAAAACACTCCATTAAAGAGCGTTGTTTGGAATACAAACAGTGCTAAATTTGTTACGTTTGTGTCTGCTGATTTCCGACCGCAAGGCTTGAAGCTCCACAGTGTAAAGATTCTTCTTTGTACTTTTTGGTAACATTTTTGTGAATGAAACTTGTCTGCAAATGGAGCAGAATTATATAATTTAGCTTTATACGGTGATTTGGGGGCCTTGATAATGCATATAATAAGGTCTTACTAATGCACACCTCCTTAGGAACCGGTGATAAGTTCAGGTTTAAACAAGCAAACAAGTTTGTGCAATTAAAAAAGGTTTGGTAAATTCAACTTGTACAGTCAAGCCTGACACTAATATGTAAGAGATCTTTAGGATAAGAATACAAATATGTTCTTGCATAACCTCCACCTGAGTAGGAACAAATCATTGTGGCTTGTCTGTAAATATAGATTCTACAATATGTTCTCTAACTGTGTTTATGTGTGTGTGCAGGAGAAGCGCATAGCATCGTTGGATGCAGCCAACGCCCGTCTGATGAGCGCTCTGAGCCAGCTGAAGGAGCGCTACAGCATGCAGACCCGCAACGGCATCTCCCCCACCAACCCCACCAAACTGCAGATTACTGAAAACGGAGAGTTCAGGAACAGCAGCAATTGCTAGACAGACTGGCATCTGCCCCGAGTGTGTGTTGAGTGCCTGCGTGTGTACAGTTATTCAGTGAGAGGACATGCATGGATGGTTGCATGCCTGTTTGAAAGACTGCAAAGGCTTGCGTGTGTTTTTAAAAGCGGACAGAGTACTTTTGGAAGACATTTCAACTTTTTTTGGACACCAGTGCAGAAGTGAGGTCATCAATCTGAGGGGCCCAACAGAAGAGGCGGGACTTCAGCAAAACAGACAGATCCCCAAGAGAATAAGATCACCCAACGGCCTTTTATTACAAGGGTGACGGCCAGAGGAGGCGGGGCAGAGCTTGTAAATATGAAACTTAAAGCTGTCAATCAGACAAACACTTTGCTAGTGGATGTATGCAGTCGCTGGGGCAGATCAAGAGTCTGCCTATGCCTGGGACAAACCACTATATAACCACACACAGTGACAACCACCAGACACGGTCACCCTAGCAACCTTCCTCTCCTGCTCTCTCTCCTTAGTCTTCTCCCTCTTAACGACCAAGTGGACCCACTTAAAAACAATAACACGCATTGAGAATTACCACGTTAGATGTCTTGAGAGGATTCCTTTCTAGTGCTTTATTTTAAAGTCATTGTTTATAACGAACCAAATAGAAGCTCAAAATAGATATTTTTAGTCCAAAATTATCTTTATTCCCCTTTTCACTCCTTGGGTGTTCCTGAGCGTCCCGATGAGCCCTGCTCCCTCCCCCCCCCCATCCCTATGTAGTGCACTTTGTGAGAAGCTATTGGTACATGAAACGCCTTAATTAAGGAACACACCTCAACTTTATCCCACAGCTCTCTTATTTCTGAAAAAAGGCACAACTTATACTGTGGATTTGTAAAGGATAAAAAATAAAATTGTACACACATAAATGTATTATGAACACTAAAGTAAATGAATTCTATGTGATACTATATTAATGAAATTTAATATAGATGTATGCATTTCTTTTCTTCTATAGAGTATACGCACATATCTATATTTGATAATCTCAAATATAAAAGCAGCCCTTTATTTAGGAGTGAAATCTAGTTTTATTTTCTTCTCTTACGCTCAAAGACTGTAGTGTGTAGCTTGCTTTAGAGCCCTGGAGGAGATCACATCGAGCAGTGATCAGCACCATTGCCTCAATCACCCCTTCCAATCTCCATGACGCTTAACCCTTTACATACAGTATGCACTACATTTGAGAGAAATGTCTGTAAAGTAGTTCTAACAGCTCTGGCGTAGCTTGCACACCTTGCACAGTCAAGTGATCGGTCTTCTGGTGCTTATCATTGCTCTTACACAGATCAATTAAACCCAGATTTAGGTTTTAGACAAATGTGTGGTCTTCTCACTCTAGTAGCACAAGAGCTATTGAGCGACATGTGTTTAGACACGTCTCACTCATACTATACACTGGACTGGTGAGCCGTTGTAATAATGGCCTCCTTAGTTACAACATTTTCTCTCTAACTGCTTTGTGGTAATGAAGTATGCTGCATCCAAACTGTGACTCTATTAATTCAAGTGGCATCATCTCGCTCTCTCTGTCTGTTTTTCTTACTCGCATCCACCCTCCCTCCATCCCTCGTTCTTCTGAATGTGAAGATGCTAACTCCCAGTTGGTCTTAACATTGGGTTAGGTCCTTCTAATATTTCCTCGCATTGCTGTCACTGCTCCATACCATTTCAGCATCTGTATTTTGTATATTTTTGTACTCATTCTTCTTAACCAGTAAACAGACTGTATACATCAAGTGTGAGGCTCTGCATGCTTCATCCTCGCTTTAGAGCCAATGGTAGCGTCAGTATCACCATTTGTTTTCTTTTGTTGCCAATTCGAAGGTGATGATGACGATGAATGCTTTGCCGCAGACATATACAGTAAATATATGATAACCAAGTGCATCAAGAGGCTGGACAGCCTGGGAATGTGTAAATAAAATGCTCACACTATTTTTACCTAATGTTAACAGAGCTTTTTGTAAATGTATCTTGTGCTCAAACTCTGCTGTATCAATATGGATATTGTAAATACAAAATAGCTCAGTCGGTCATCTGTCCTCATTTAGTAGAACTATAAAATTAAATTAACCTTTCAGTGTTATCCCTGTTCTCCCTGTTAAAGCTATTGTTTTGTATTTAGAGTGTAATATGACTAGCCAAAAAAACTAAGTAGGAGTTTGACTCTTGGGAAGTTGTGGAGGATGCCAAACAATCCTGTATGTCTCATCGGTCTGGCTCTATGCACTTTTACATTCAGTGGTTGGTGTTAATTGTTAGCTTAATTCTTCTTTTTTAGCACAGCACCTGTTCCAGGTGTTTAAAAATGTGTCAAAGTTAAAAACCGAAGAAAGGGATTTTTGGTATAGCTCATTCACAAACAGGTGTATTTATGTTTTTTTTTCCTTTTTGAATAGAAAGGAATAACCTCAGACTGAAGATTCCTCTTATTGCAAAATATCTGAGATATATATGACTTTTCTCCTCAGCATATTTTACCAGGCATTCAATCCTAAAACAATATTGGTCAACTGCAGTGATTAAAGCGAGACTGTTCCTTTCAAATGAATAGCTGAATTCATTAGCAATAAAATGCACTGCATTGTTCAATTCAATACATTCAGAAGTTGTGAACTGCTAACTGAACAGCCTTGTAGCTAAATGGTCTTTTTTACCAGTAGCATTTGGGCATAATGTTAGCTTGAATGTCCAAAATTCAAGTAAATTTTACTGTAAAAGCTACATTACACGTTCCGCATTTTAGCTAAATGCTAAACAGCTCACAACTGTTTAGCATTTACACTCGCTAAACAAATGTCAATAATGATGCTAACGTTGCAGCCTTACTTGGTCTTAGCTAACATTAGAAAATTGTCGGTTCATTGTTCTGTAAAAGGCACTTCACATGATTTACACCATGTATGTATTAAGAGAAGATTTACACTAGCTAAACAGTTGGAAACTGTGATGCTAACAGTACAGCCATAGAAATAGAATGCTTATCCGGCATGTAATAACAAGTAGCTTTTGGTGGCTAAGGTAAGCTAACGTAACTAAATTTAAATGCATTTTGCTGCGTAATAATTGCTGCATTACGGATTGAGTCCAGCGATCTTTGATTCTCTTAGCCTTTTAGCTTAATGCAAAGCTATTGTTTATCTAAATTGATAAGTGCCGTTTTGCATTTAGTTAAAACAGAGGATTAGCATTACATAATTTAGCAGTGGCGGTTGTTAAGCAAAGATTACAGTCTCTCTTTAAACTGCAGTGTAGGCCTACAGTAATAAAAAATAACTGATAAAGGGCAGTCTTGTGTCAGTACATCTACAACAAGTACAGAGAATGCAATCTTATGTTGATTTCTAATTCGACTTCAGTTCATTTATTCCATCCATGTTCCCACAGTTCTAACTTAGTCAGAAACCCATGAGCTCCCTCTTGACAGTTCAGCCCGTTCTACAAAAGATCAATCAAATATATAAAGCTATAAATAAAGTAAAATATGTTGTATGTTTTCTATTATCTTGTAGAAAATACTTTTGTAAGTATGTTGAAAGTATAGAGTATTTGCTGGATTCTGCTTCCTTTGACGACAGTGACAAAACAATAATGTACAGAGGAACTTGTGTTGACAAAATGTGGCTGTGCAATTTATGTACATTTGCAACTAGACCTATTAAAGTTTTATTTAGCTATTTTAAAATCTTTGATCTCTGACGTTTTGTGTATGTAAAATGTAAATTAAGCTTAATTTGAGTTTGTGCAAGAAGAATCACATTCATGAAATACTAAAGCAGGCTTAGATAAATGACAAGCAGCAAGAGAGACCATGTTCAGACTCGAGGTCCAAAGGCAGAACGGGGTGCGTGATGGAGGGATGTAACAGACTGGTTTGAGCAGTGTCTATTCCTCAGCAAGCCTGACCTACATACTGCCTGATTGTTATTCCCCACAGGAGAAAGCCTGATTTTGTAGCAAAATCCCTCAAGCTGTAGCTGTAAATTGGGCTGATTGTTATATAAAAATGCTCACACTTAGTTTAAAGTATAGCTCAAAGCAGGGAGGTATGCCGTAATAAAGTCTTTGTTAATATACAGTGTGATTCAATGGTTCAAGTGGACCTCATTAACAGCACTCACAGAAAGCTCCAGTGTTGTAAATTGCTCTCTGTGAGGCAAGATTTCTTTGGCTAGGCTTAGGCTAATTAAACTAGCTCCATGCTCCCACCCATGACTCAAAACTATCAAAGTTAGCTGATTTCCTGCCAGGTATAGTGCAACAGTCTAGGAGTAGCCTACTTAAATACTTTAATTCCACTGCAAAATATTAAATGAAATGCTGAGGGAAAAAAGTGTTTTGTGCTTTAGATAACTACATATTTTAGAGAAACATGATGTTTTGACCTATTACTAGGCTACATATAGTATGTCGAAAAAAGTCCTAGTATAGTACAGTATGTTGAAAAGAAATCATTAAAAGTCATAGTATAGTACTTTAAAAAAAAAAGTCAAATTATTGTATGTTAATAATCATAAAAAGTCACAATACGATATCTCAAATAAAATCATAGAAAGTCATAGTATAGTATGACAAAAAATATCATAGCATGTTGAACAAAGTCTTAGTATAGTATCTCAAAAAAAAGTCACAGTGTTGTATGTCAAAAAAAGTAATGTTATACCTGGCCGAAAAATGTTGTAAAAAGTCTAATGAGAAATGTCATCTGGAGTAGGCCCCTGTCCAACGGACTTTCAACTCACACCTCCGGCGGAGCTTTTTGTGCATCCC
>NC_045748.1:13354779-13355639 GCF_008692095.1 Etheostoma spectabile | reverse complement strand
GCTGGGGGCATTGAACCTGAGTGGACAATGTTCAAAGTTTCCATTGCTGAAGCTGTGGCGGGGAGCTGTGGGCCAAGGGTCTTAGGTTCCTCAAGGGGCGGTAACCCACCAACACCCTGCTGGACACCGGTGGTCAGGGAAGCCGTCCGACTGAAGAAGGAGTCCTTCCGGAGGACTCCGCAGGCAGTTGAAAGGTACTGACGGGCCCGAAGGGCTGCAGCCTCTGCCGTGACAGAGGCAAAGCAGCGGGTGTGGGAGAAGTTCGGAGAAGACATGGAGAAGGACTTTCGGTCGGCACCAAGGTGCTTCTGGAAAACCATTCGCCACCTCAGGAGGGGGAAGCGGGGACTTATCCAAGTTGTATTCAGTAAGGATGGGACGTTGTTGACCTCAACTGGGGAGGTGGAAGGACACTTTGAGGAACTCCTAAATCCAGCTGACACGCCCTCTGTGGTTAGAGGCAAAGCTGGAGGATGATGGGGGATTGTCGTCAATTTCCCTGGTGGAAGTTGCTGAGGTAGTCAAACAACTCCACAGCGGCAAGCCCCGGGATTGATGAGATCTGTCCAGAAATGCTGAAATCTCTGGGTGTGGAGGGGCTGTCTTGGTTGACACGCCTCTTCAACATTACGTGGAAGTCTGGGACGGTGCCTAAGGAGTGGCAGACCGGGGTGGTGGTTCCCCTCTTCAAAAGGGGGACCAGAGGGTGTGTTGCCAACTACAGGGGTATCACACTTCTCAGCCTCGTCTACTCCAAGGTGCTGGAAAGGAGGGTTCGGCCGATAGTCTAACCTTGGATTGTAGAGGAACAATGCGGATTCCGTCCTGGCCGTGGAACAACGGATCAGATCTTTACTCTC
>NC_045748.1:13354303-13354478 GCF_008692095.1 Etheostoma spectabile | reverse complement strand
TTGCAGTTTGGTGGGCTCAGGATCTCATCGCTGCTTTTTGCAGATGATGTGGTCCTGAAGACATCATCGGTCTGTGACCTTCAGCACTCACTAGATTGGTTCGCAGCCAAGTGTGACGCGGCTGGGATGAGGATCAGCACCTCAAAATCTGAGGCCATGGTTCTCAGCAGGAAAC
>NC_045748.1:13354094-13354257 GCF_008692095.1 Etheostoma spectabile | reverse complement strand
GAAGGACTTTAAGTACCTTGGGGTCTTGTTCGCGAGTGAGGGGACCATGGAGCGTGAGCTTGGTCGGAGAATCGGAGCAGCCGGTATTACATTCAGTTTATCGCTCCGTTGTGACGAAAAGGGAGCTGAGCCAGAAGGCAAAGCTCTCGATCTACCGGGCAAT
>NC_045748.1:13327778-13354069 GCF_008692095.1 Etheostoma spectabile | reverse complement strand
CCAGCTCCAACTGGGGGATCCCGAGGCGTTCCCAGACCAGGTTGGAGATATAATCTCTCCACCTTCTCCTGTTCTTCCCCGAGGCCTCCCCCAGCTGGACGTGCCTGGAACACCTCCCTAGGGAGGCGCCAGGAGGCATCCTACCAGATGCCCGAACCACCTCAACTGGCTCCTTTCGACGCGAAGGAGCAGCGGCTCTACTCCGAGCTCACTCGGATGACTGAGCTTCTCACCTATCTCTAAGGGAGACGCCAGCCACCCTCCTGGGAAACCCATTTCGGCCGCTTGTACCCTGGATCTCGTTCTTTCGGTCATGACCCAGTTCTCATGACCATAGGTGAGGGTAGGAACGAAAATTGCCCGGTAGATCGAGAGCTTTGCCTTCTGGCTCAGCTCCCTTTTCGTCACAACGGAGCGATAAACTGAATGTAATACCGGCTGCTCCGATTCTCCGACCAAGCTCACGCTCCATGGTCCCCTCACTCGCGAACAAGACCCCAAGGTACTTAAAGTCCTTCACTTGGGGTAAGGACTCACCCCCTACCCAAAGAAAGCACTCCATCGGTTTCCTGCTGAGAACCATGGCCTCAGATTTTGAGGTGCTGATCCTCATCCCAGCCGCGTCACACTTGGCTGCGAACCAATCTAGTGAGTGCTGAAGGTCACAGACCGATGATGTCTTCAGGACCACATCATCTGCAAAAAGCAGCGATGAGATCCTGAGCCCACCAAACTGCAACCCCTCCCCGCCCCGACTACGCCTTGATATCCTGTCCATAATATTATGAACAGGATTGGTGACAAAGCGCAGCCCTGGCGGAGGCCAACCCTCACTGGAACTCCGACTTACTGCCGAGAACCCGGACGCAGCTCTCGCTTTGGTCATACAGAGATTGGATGGCCCAAGAAGGGACCCCCTCACCCCATACTCCCGCAGCACCTCCCACAGTTTCTCCCGGGACCCGGTTCATGACCCTTCTCCAGATCCACAAAACACATGTAGACTGGTTGGGCATACTCCCAGGCTCCCTCCAGGATCCTTCGAGAGTAAAGATCTGATCCGTTGTTCCACGGCCAGGACGGAATCCGCATTGTTCCTCTACAATCCAAGGTTAGACTATCGGCCGAACCCTCCTTTCCAGCACCTTGGAGTAGACTTTACCAGGAGGCTGAGAATGTGTATACCCTGTAGTTGGCACCACCCTCTGGTCCCCCTTTTGAAGAGGGGAACCACCACCCCGGTCGCCACTCCTTAGGCACCCCGTCCCAGACTGTCCACGTAATGTTAAGAGGCGTGTCAACCAAGACAGCCCCTCCACACCCGAGATTTCAGCTTTCTGGACAGATCTCATCAATCCTGGCTTGCCGCTGTGGAGTTGTTTGACTACCTCAGCAACTTCCACAGGGAAATTGACGACAATCCCCATCATCCTCCAGCTTTGCCTCTACCACAGAGGGCGTGTCAGCTGGATTTAGGAGTTCCTCAAAGTGCTCCTTCCACCGCTCTATTACCTCCCCAGTTGAGGTCAACAACGTCCCATCCTACTGAATACACTTGGATGTCCCGCTTCCCCCTCCTGAGGTGGCGAATGGTTTTCAGAACACCTTGCCGACCGAAAGTCCTTCTCCATGTCTTCTCCGAACTTCTCCCACACCCGCTGCTTTGCCTCTGTCACGGCAGAGGCTGCAGCCCTTCGGGCCCGTCAGTACCTTTCAACTGCCTGCGGAGTCCTCCGGAAGGACTCCTTCTTCAGTCGGACGGCTTCCCTGACCACCGTGTCCAGCAGGGTGTTGTGGTTACCGCCCCTTGAGGAACCTAAGACCTTGGCCCACAGCTCCCCGCACAGCTTCAGCAATGGAAACTTTGAACATTGTCCACTCAGGTTCAATGCCCCAGCCTCCACAGGGATGCACAAAAAGCTCCCCGCGGAGGTGTGAGTTGAAAGTCCGTTGGACAGGGGCACTACTCCAGATGACATTTCTCATTAGACTTTTTACAACATTTTTCGGCCAGGTATAACATTACTTTTTTTGACATCAACACTGTGACTTTTTTGAGATACTTATACTAAGACTTTGTTCAACATGCTATGATTTTTTTGTCACCTATACTATGACTTTCTATGATTTTTTGAGATATCGTATTGTGACTTTTTAGATTATTAACATACAATAATTTGACTTTTTTTTTAAAGTACTATACTATGACTTTTATGATTTCTTTTCAACATACTGACTATACTAGGACTTTTTCTCGACATACTATATGTAGCCTAGTAATAGGTCAAAACATCATGTTTCTCTAAATATGTAGTTATCTAAAGCAACAAAACACTTTTTTCCCTCAGCATTTCTTTAATATTTTGCATGGAATTAAGTATTTAAGTAGGCTACTCCTAGACTGTTGCACTATACTGGCGGAAATCAGCTAACTTGATAGTTTTGAGTCATGGGTGGGAGCATGGAGTCTAGTTTAATTAGCCTAAGCCTAGCCAAAGAAATCTTGCCTCACAGAGAGCAATTTACAACACTGGAGCTTTCTGTGAGTGCTGTAATGAGGTCCACTTGAACCATTGAATCACACTGTATATTACAAAGACTTTATTACGGCATACCTCCCTGCTTGAGCTATCTTTAAACTAAGTGTGAGCATTTTTATATAACAATCAGCCCATTTACAGCTACAGCTTGAGGGATTTTGCTACAAAATCAGGCTTTCTCCTGTGGGAATAACAATCAGGCAGTATGTAGGTCAGGCTTGCTGAGGAATAGACCACTGCTCAAACCAGTCTGTTACATCCTCCATCACGCACCCCGTCTGCCTTTGGACCTCGAGTCTGAACATGGTCTCTCTTGCTGCTTGTCATTTATCTAAGCCTGCTTAGTATTTCATGAATGTGTTCTTCTTGCAACAACTCAAATTAAGCTTAATTACATTTACATACACAAACGTCAAGATCAAAGATTTTAAATAGCTAAATAAACTTTAATAGGTCTAGTTGCAAATGTACAAAATTGCACAGCCACATTTTGTCAACACAAGTTCCTCTGTACATTATTGTTTTGTCACTGTCGTCAAAGGAAGCAAATCCAGCAATACTCTATACTTTCAACATACTTACAAAGTATTTTCTACAAGATAATAGAAAACTACAACATATTTACTTTATTTATAGCTTTATATATTTTGATTGATCTTTTGTAGAACGGGCTGAACTGTCAAGAGGGAGCTCATGGGTTTTCTGACTAAGTTAGAACTGTGGGAACATGGATGGAATAAATGAACTGAAGTCGAATTAGAAATCAACATAAGATTGCATTTCTCTGTACTTGTGTGAGATGTACTGACACAAGACTGCCCTTTATCAGTTATTTTTATTACTGTAGGCCTACACTGCAGTTTAAAGAGAGACTGTAATCTTGCTTAAACAACCGCCACTGCTAAATTATGTAATGCTAATCCTCTGTTTAACTAAATGCAAAACGGCACTTATCAATTTAGAAAACAATAGCTTTGCATTAAGCTAAAAGCTAAGAGAATCAAAGATCGCTGGACTCAATCCGTATGCAGCAATTATACGCAGCAAAATGCATTTAAATTTAGTTACGTTAGCTTACCTAGCCACCAAAAGCTACTTGTTATTACATGCCGGATAAGCATTCTATTTCTATGGCTGTACTGTTAGCATCACAGTTTCCAACTGTTTAGCTAGTGTAAATCTTCTCTTAATACATACAGGTGTAATCATTGAAGTGCCTTTACAGAACAATGAACGACAATTTTCTAATGTTAGCTAAGACCAAGTAAGGCTGCAACGTTAGCTCATTCTTGACATTTGTTTAGCGAGTGTAAATGCTAAACAGTTGTGAGCTGTTTAGCATTTAGCTAAAATGCGGAACGGGAATGTAGCTTTACAGTAAAATTTACTTGAATTTTGGACATTCAGCTAACATTATGCCCAAATGCTACTGGTAAAAAGACCATTTAGCTACAAGGCTGTTCGTTAGCAGTTCACAACTTCTGAATGTATTGAATTGAACAATGCAGTGCATTTATTGCTAGAATTCAGCTATTCATTGGAAAGGAACAGTCTCGCTTTAATCACTGCAGTTGACCAATATTGTTTTAGGATTGAATGCCTGGTAAAATATGCTGAGGAGAAAATTCATATATATCTCAGATATTTTGCAATAGAGGAATCTTCAGTCTGAGGTTATTCCTTTCTATTCAAGGAAAAAAAAAACATAAATACACTGTTTGTGAATGAGCTATACCAAAAATCCCTTTCTTCCGGTTTTTAACTTTGACACATTTTTAAAACACCTGGAACAGGTGCTGGTCTAAAAAAGAAGAATTAAGCTAACAATTAACACCAACCACTGAATGTAAAGTGCATAGAGCCAACCGATGAGACTACAGGATGTTTGGCCCTCCACAACTTCCAAGAGTCAAACTCCTACTTAGTTTTTTTGGCTAGTCATATTACACTCTAAATACAAAACAATAGCTTTACAGAGGAACAGGGATAACACTGAAGTTTATTTAATTTTATAGTTCTAATAGAGGACAGATGACCGACTGAGCTATTTTGTATTTACAATTCCATATGATACAGCAGAGTTTGAGCACAGAACATTTACAAAAAGCTGCTGTAACATTAGGAAAAATAGTGTGAGCATTTTATTTAACATTCCCAGGCTGTCCAGCCTCTTGATGCACTTGGTTATCATATATTTACTGTATATGTCTGCGGCAAAGCATTCATCGTCATCATCACCTTCGAATTGGCAACAAAAGAAAACAAATGGTGATACTGACGCTACCATTGGCTCTAAAGCGAGGATGAAGCATGCAGAGCCTCACACTTGATGTATACAGTCTGTTTATGGTTAAGAAGAATGAGTACAAAATATACAATAAGATCTGAAATGGTATGGAGCAGTGACAGCAATAGCGAGGAATATTAGAAGGACCTAACCAATGTTAAGACCAACTGGGAGTTAGCATCTTCACATCAGAAGAACGAGGGATGGAGGGAGGGTGGATGCGAGTAAGAAAAACAGACAGAGAGAGCGAGATGATGCCACTGATAATGAGTCACAGTTTGATGCAGCATACTTCATTACCACAAAGCAGTTAGAGAGAAAATGTTGTAACTAAGGAGGCCATTATTACAACGGCTCACCAGTCCAGTGTATAGTATGAGTGGACGGGTCTAAACACATGTCGCTCAATAGCTCTTGTGCTACTAGAGTGAGAAGACCACACATTTGTCTAAACCTAAATCTGGGGTTTAATGATCTGTGTAAGGAGCAATGATAAGCACCAGAAGACCGATCACTTGACTGTGCAGGTGTGCAAGCTACGCCAGAGCGTTAGAACTACTTTACAGACTTTCTCTCAAATGTAGTGCATACGTATGTAAGGGTTAAGCGTCATGGAGATTGGAAGGGGTGATTGATGCATGGTGCGATCACGCCGTGGTGATCTCCTCCAGGGCTCTAAAGCAAGCTACACCTACAGTCTTTGAGCGTAAGAGAAGAAAATAAACTAGATTTCACTCCTAATAAGGGCTGCTTTATATTTGGAGATATCAAATATAATATGTGCGTATACTCTATAGAAGAAAAGAAATGCATACATCTATATTAATTTCATTAATATAGTATCACATAGAATCATTTACTTTAGTTTCTAATACATTTATGTGTGTACAATTTTTTTTTATCCTTTACAAATCCACAGTATAAGTTGTGCCTTTTTTCAAAAATAAGAGAGCTGTGGGATAAAGTTGAGGTGTGTTCCTTAATTAGGCGTTTCATTACCAATAGCTTCTCACAAAGTGCACTACATAGGGATGGGGGGGGGAGGGAGCAGGGCTCATGGGACGCTCAGGAACACCCAAGCGAGTGAAAAGGGAATAAAGATAATTTTGGACTAAAAATATATTTTGAGCTTCTATTTGTTCGTTATAAACAATGACTTTAAAATAAAGCACTAGAAAGGAATCCTCTCAAGACATCAACGTGGTAATTCTCAATGCGTGTTATTGTGTTTAGTGGGTCCACTTGTCGTTAGAGGGAGAAGGTAAGGAGGAGAGGGAGAGAAGGTTGCTAGGGTGACGTGTCTGGTGGTTGTCACTGTGTGTGGTTTATAGTGTGCTTTGTCCCAGGCATAGGCAACTCTTGATCTGCCCCAGCGACTTCATACATCCACTAGCAAAGTGTTTGTCTGATTGACAGCTTTAAGTTTCATATTACAAGCTTGCCCCCGCCTCCCTGGCCGTCACCTTGTAATAAAGGCCGTTGGGTGATCTTATTCTCTTGGGATCTGTCTGTTTTGCTGAAGTCCGCCTCTTCTGTGGGCCCCCTCAGATTGATGACTCACTTCTGCACTGGTGTCCAAAAGTTTGAAATGTTTCCACAAGTACTCTGTCCGCTTTTAAAAACACACGCAAGCCTTTGCGTCTTTCAAACAGGCATGCAACCATCCATGCTTGCCTCATCCTGAATAACTGTACACACGCAGGCAACTCAACACACACTCGGGCAGATGCCATCTGTCTGCATGTCTGTGCTGTTCCGTGAACTCTCCGTTTCAGTAATCTGCAGTTGGTGGGGTTGGTGGGGGGAGATGCCGTTGCGGTCTGCATGCTGTAGCGCTCCTTCAGCTGGCTCAGAGCGCTCACTAGACGGGCGTTGGCTGCATCCAACGATGCTATGCGCTTCTCCTGACCACACACATAAACCAGTTAGAGAACATATTGTAGAATCTATATTTACAGACAAGCCACAATGATTGTTCCTACCAGGTGGAGGTTATGCAAGAACATATTTATCTTATCCTAAGATCTCTTACATATAGTGTCAGGCTTGACTGTACAAGTTGAATTTACCAAACCTTTTTAATTCCAAAACTGTTTTCTTGTTTTAACCCTAACTTACCGGTTCCTAAGGAGGTGTGCATTAGTAAGAACCTTATTATAGCATTATCAAGGCCCCAAATCACCGTATAAAGCTAAATTATATAATTCTGCTCCTTTGCGACAAGTTTCATTCACAAAAATGTTACCAAAAAGTACAAAGAAGAACTTTACACTGTGGCTCTCAAGCTTGCGGTCGGAAATCAGCAC
This sequence comes from Etheostoma spectabile, assembly GCF_008692095.1. Lineage (NCBI taxonomy): Eukaryota > Metazoa > Chordata > Actinopteri > Perciformes > Percidae > Etheostoma > Etheostoma spectabile. The sequence goes on along the minus strand of NC_045748.1, from coordinate 13,346,936 downwards.
GACACAAACGTAAAAATTTAGCCTGTTTGTATTCCAAACAAGCTCTTTAATGGAGTGTTTTAATGTTTCCTTGGACCAACTTCAATATAGACCGAGGTGCTGTAGACTGTAGAATTTCTATGGATTTCACACCAAACTACTAGGCATGCAAAATCTAGAAAAATTCGCGAGCCATTAGCAGTAGTTTGTTATTTAGCTGATTTCTGTAACACATTTAATCTCCAATTAATTCAGACGAAGGCATTATGTTGAGTGTTTTACGAGACATCTGTATACGACTTGTACCACACGTACCCCTACTACTTTCTTACCCAACAAAAGAGTCTAAGTGGGGGAAATACGCAACAAATTATGTGGCACTAGAATCTCTCTGTATGAGTGTTATTGCATAGGCTCACCGAGTTAATTTATAATGGCAGCACTGAGCCCAAGCACACTTCCCCTATGTCTTCAATATGAATTTTTTTATTCATTCTCTATGCCTGTTACTGAGGGAGACAACTTTTGCCAGTATGGGCTGTGTGTGTTGCAGATGCAAAGTCCATTACTTGAGGCGTGAAGGAGATTAATCACCTATGGATGTCATATCTGGGTTTGTGCAAATGTCATGGTGCAGCACATTGGTTTCCCCCCGCACATTCTGTTGTTAAATCATTTGACATAATCTCCAAAGAGGCACATTTGAGCTTACCTGGTGTGTCTGTGTTTGGATACATAATGACACGTTTTCCAGCATGAAAGAAATGTTGTCCACAGACAGCTGTCAAACACTACAGCAGGGCTTAATTCGCTTGTCATTGCAACATTACACCCACACAATCATCTGCTTAATTTACATATATTCACCAACAATCAACATTCCGAATTCCTCGCAGCTCTAAAGCAACACTTTTTGGGTTTCCTAAGACAGATTTTGAACGTTTATATGAATAAGAAACGCATGAAACACATGTTGACAGAAAACTAATGATAAGATTGATAAACTGTAATGTATGTTTATAAGAGAGAGTGGGAGGAGAAATTCTGCTCGCCATTCAAGCTCGTCATGCTAGAGCTAGTATAGGCTATGAATTAAACATCTCTTTGTATTTCTGTACCCTTTTTCCTCGAGCAGAGGACGCGTGACAGACCTAATTGACCAAGCAGAGACAGAAAGAAGTATCTACAGAGCCATATGCAACCAGCACAGCGGGTTTAGCTATTTTCGTATGTACATGTGAAAGATTTTTTCTTTGTATTTTCTTTAGTGCAAAAAAGCAACAAAGGAGGAATATGCATATATATACAAATGCACAGGTAGGTAAAAAAAACACAACTACCTAACGGAACCTACCTCACATTGAAATTAAAGACCAGATGTATCGGCTACCCACATTGTGCAAATGACATGAAAAAAAAGCAAACTGACCTGAGCGTCAATGATTTTCTGTTTAGAGTCTACCACTGCCTGCATGTCTGAATGTCCTTCTTTAGCTCCTCTTCCACTGACATTACCTGCAAACAAGACAACGTAATTAAAACCTTAGAACAGAACACAAAGTGGCATTTGGACAGCGTCTTCCTCTCCTACCTGCTGATGATGCCCTTCATTTATGTCCTTGTCGTCTGGTGTCTGCGCAGGCGCTCCTCCGACTGCTCAGCCTGCGTACCCATCAGCACTTCTGTGCTTGTTCGTCCTACTTCGGCCTCTCGCATGCTCTCTTAACAGCTTCTGCACCGACGCCCGCAGCTTCTCCTCAGCCTGACTCTCTTGAACTGCTGGTACTGAACAAAGAGTCGAGAGATGGAGCTTCTATCATCGCTGTTTTCACTATCATCACGATCTTTTCAGCATCATCACCCTATCAGCAATGCCCCCCTTCTTCATACCATAGCCGACAAAAACAAAAAAGAAATCTCTCAATCAGGCCTGAGATCATGTCCTCTTGTTATGAGAGTTTAATTTCTGTCTAAATAGAGAAGGGAATCACATTCATTTACAAGCCATTTTCATTATTGCTCTTCCATTTGACCTTATAGCGCCCCGAAAAATGTTCTTTTAATCAAATTATTATTTTTCTTCTGCACTACTACATGGGAGAAGCGTTTCAGTTTTCAGAGTCAATCCTCTGGTTTAGCTCTGAAACCAATACCTGTTGAGAGGTTAAACTGGCAATAACAGTGAGAGAAGAAAAGAAAGAAAGTTTAGGATGATAAAGATAAAGAGTAGGTGAGAGGGAGGGATCACCAGTCAACGTCGGAGTTCTAGTTCTATGAAATAAGCCTGAAAATCTCTCCCTGACCTCTCGCTGGACCTCAGAGAGGCGATTGAAGAGTTTCTCTTCAGGCAAGGGGGAAACCTAATGGAGACAAATCAAATCTCTTCTGGACAGAAAAACCATTTCTTCAACAGTGAGGGATACTGTGACAGTCAGCGTGTCACTGCAAGACCAGTGAGATGAGCACTACGAGACAGGGAACAGATAAGAGTCTACAGCCATGCTAGCAGCTCTGTGAGGCTTACTAAAAGCCCAGTATACTTTGAGCTAAGTGCTTGCAATGTTAACATGCTGATGTTAGCATGTTTACAGACTTAGCATGCTAATATGGCTAATTAGCAGTAAATACAAGTGCACTGAGGCTGTCAGTAGTTCTGCAGGAATTTGGTCATAAAACCGTATGGGACAAATTAGGTTTTGTTGTGATGAAAAGTTGAACACATTGCCATATCTATTAAAATCAGCCTCTAAGATTTCAACAGTGTAAGTTGGGTGGTGAGCGGGGGGGGTAGCAGTTTATGGCAATTTGATTATGAGAGGAGTCGAGAGGGAAGGAAACTAAAAACCAGGACAACAAATGCTCAAAACTAAGCATCTAGAAAACGGGTAGCAAGGATCCAGTAAACACGTCCCAACGGACGTCAAACTATTGTCCGATTTGGAGGTTATCTGTACCCAATTGCCAGGACCGTTGTCACACACTGAACATTGAACCCCCTAAAAATAAGGCCTACTGCTGGCGAGCAATCGATAAAAGGTGCTGGGGGAATAACAGATCATTAAGCCTGAAGAGAGCGTTGGCTTAATAACCTTATGGGTTAGATTGGGAAGAAACCAACGTGGCTGTCAAGGGGATGTGAGTGGTTGGCCGGACGAGAAAGAGAAACAAGGGGGGCGGGGAGGAAGGAAGTCCATGGTTTTAGAAACAGACACAAAAATCACCACCGGCACATTGCGGGAAAGCATAACACGAATCACTAAATAACCGGGGGGGGGGTAGCGGTCGGCGCGAGAAAAGAGCGGGGTAACGTGGGACTAGGCTGAACTGCCGTTGCCCTTGTTGGGGGCGGTTGCGTTTCCCGTGCTGATGATATTAAAAAGGGCCTCTCAAAGAGGTCGCCTTCCTTAATGGATGCTTAGAGTGACTCTTCCCTAAAACACCAGAAATCAAAATTTAAGTATCCATCTTTCACTACAGTGGGCAATTTTAGACCAACAGGACACATTACGTCAAACAAAAGAAAAAATCTAAATGAACAGTCTAATCTTTGTATTATAAGTACACTGAACCCCAGCTCTTATCGCAACCACTGAGAGCACTCACTGCTGCAAGACCACTATCAAAGGCACTCCTGAGAACTCGAACAGATTCAATTACACACAAGCGAGGATGCTGCTGCTTCCTGGGATCATTTATCTTTTTATTCTTTCCCTTTCCCTCGGTCACCCCTTCCAACTTTTATATTCCTTTTCCCCCTTCCCTAAAGCTTTTTCACTTAATTCACATTAGTCATGGGGGGACATAAGGACTATACTTCCCCTTAAATGCCTCACCACTATTGCTGGGACTTTTTTTTTTCCTTTTGCCCATCTGAGAGCGGTAATGGTTACCTCAAATGAATCGTTTAACCTTATGGGCCCATGGGCGTATGGGGCCCAGTGATGGGGTAACGGGGGCCGGGGCAGGGCCCCCTTCCCACCACCCAGCACCCTGTTTCCTCTCCACTACCTCTCCTAAATCCTTTAATCTCACACGGCTTATCCTCGCTCTGCTCATGTCCGTCCAACGTAGATCCCACTGATAATTCTGACATGTACTTACTCGTATCTGTGACTTATCTGGTGGACTACTCTTTGACTGCGTCTTTGTTGCCATTTTGTCTCTTGACTGTATAATCTGTGACTTCTGTTGTGCCATTGTCCTGCACCTCTGGCACGTGTTCGCCCTCCTCCAAAAACTGCCACAACAACCTCTCTACTCATCTTTCTTTTTCCCTCCCTCCCGCCCGTGGTAGGGGTGCAAACAGGGACCAATCTCGTCTTCTCCAAACTTTTTCATCATTTTCATAGTTTACATTGACAACTAAATGCTTATAAGAGTTTAATGTAGATAATGGTAAACAACGAAACTAATTTAGCCCCCGAAAAAATATGACCTCATAGAAGAAAGGCAAATGCAAAACATTGACAATATGTCTTGTTTCTGTTCCTTTTCTGCGCGTGCATGGTGCTGAAGATGAAAGCCCTTCAATTCCTATTTCAAATGTACTATCTAAGACTTTAACTAAAGACAATATGCGCAAAACCAAACTAAAAAGTTTGGTTTCCCCCTCCCGCAGATCCAACCAAGCGAAAACCCTCCCGACCATAAAGAAAACGAGGCCGAGTCAATACGTTTTCCAACCCTCCTCCACCTCCCCAACCCCCTGTTTCCACCACCTTGATGTGGCTCGGGAAAGGGAAGTTTGGGGTCCCCTACTGGAGCTGCTGCCCCCCGCGACCCGATACCGGATAAGCTGGCGAAGATGGATGGATGGATAGTATGTTGACAAAAGTAAAAAAGTCATGGTATAGTATTTAAAAAAAAAGTCATTGTATAGTAAGTTGGAAAAAGTAAAATAAAAGTCATAGTATAGTATGTCGAAAAAAGTAAAAAAGTCATAGTATAGTATGTCGAAAAAAGTCATGGTATAGTATGTTGACAAAAGTAAAAAAGTCATTGTATAGTATGTCGAAAAAAGTAAAATAAAAGTCATAGTATAGTATGTCGAAAAAAGTCATAGTATGTCGAAAAAGCAAAATAAAAATCATAATATAGTAAGTCGAATAAAGTAAAAAAGGCATAGTATAGTATGTCGAAAAAAGTAAAAAAGTCATGGTATAGTATGTTGAAAAAAGTAAAAAAGTCATGGTATAGTATGTCGAAAACAGTAAAAAAGTCATTGTATGTTGAAAAAAGTAAAAAAGTCATAGTATAGTATTTTAAAAAGCAAAAAAGTCATAGTATAGTATGTCGAAAAAAGTAAAATTAAAGTCTTAGTATACTATGTTGAAAAAGTAAAAAAAAGGCAGCAAGAGGAAACCAATAAAATCTGTGGGGGATATATGAACTCTAAAGAGAAAGGACCAGAACCACCTAGAATTGAACCCTGAACCTTCTTGCTGTGAGAGCTCAGTGCTGCCCATTGGGTCACCATGGCACTGCTGTCATCTGTTTTGTAGATAAAAATTCCAACACATAAAAGTCCACAGAAGAAAACGTCATGTGTAGTATGTTGAAAAAAGTAAAAAAGGTCATAGTATAGTATGTCAAAAAAATTCATAAATATTTATTAAGTCATAGCATAGTAAGTTGAAAAACGTCATATAAAAGTCAGAGTATACTATGTCCAAAAAAGTAAAAAAAAAAAGTCATAGTATTGAGTTGAAAAAATTAATAAAAAATTAATAGTATAGTTTGTCCAAAAAAGTCATGTAAAAGTCACAGTATAGTATTTAAAAAAGGTCATAGTATAGTATGTCAAAAAAAGTTGTAAAAAAAGTCATAGTACAGTATGTCGAAAAAAGCCATAGTATAGTAATTTTTATTAGGTATATGACTTTGTTTTACTTTTTTTACATTACTTTCATGTTAGTTTTTCAATGATTTTTTTTTATTTTAGTTCTTTTAACAAACTATACTATGACTTTTTTTTTTTACTTCATCAACATACTATACTATGACTTTTTTTTTTACTTCATCAACATACTATACTATGACTTTTCTATGACTTTTTGGACATACTATACTATACATTTCTTTTGACTTTTTTGACCCAGGTTCATGACAATAGTTTGCCGTACAAATTAAATAAAAAAGACATGGTATAGTATATGATAAAAAGATGAATAATGTCAAATGTCAAAAAAGTCATAAAGTATGTCATAAAGTCATAGTGTAGTATGCCTTAAAAATATAAAGAATGTAAAAAATGTCACGTTGTGTCATTAAAAAGCCAATGAAAAGTCCCTCGCAGGCTCTTAGGGTATGCTCTTTGTCTGACTTGTTGCTTTACAATGTCCGGCCTGAAATGCTGTGTTGCTGCCATCATCGATTTTCAGTGCATTTTGCCCCGATTTATGTCCTCCTGTCAACTGTCTTTCCAGGCTGTCACGTGGATTTAGGACAGCAGAAGCTCAGTCCAGCGTCTCCGGTTCAAGTCCCGGCACAGACCAAAGTGGCGCCAGTTCCCTTCCTGGGCACTGCTGATGTGCCTATGGGCAGCCCCCTCGCTCTGACATCTCTACATTAATGTTTGTGTATAGGTTCCGTTTGTGAACGGAATTCAGGTTTGTTTCTTCTCCCCCCCCCCCCCCCCCCCCCCCCCCCCCCCCCCCCCCCCCCCCCCGGTACCAGCTGCCCTATTCACATCAGTCACTAGCTGATGCTAGCTGTGACAGTTAAGTCAGTTGTGTGCCCCAAACCAGAACCAACCAGAGTGTTTTTTTCCTTTTTCAACCAGTTTAATAAATACAACTACATGTATATTTAGGAATATGCGCCATGAGAGTATAATATAAACTAAAATAAATGAAACTTTTGAAACCTTTTCAAACAGGACAAAACTGAAAAACAGCTTCAGCATCAATAGGCATTGCTAGCCTCTGCAACAGAAGGGAGAATAAACACTGGCAGATGGTTGTGCTGTGGAACCTATCTAAGTTCTAATAACATTCAAAAAATGGAGATATTTCAGGATCATCCATTAACCTTGTTTAAAACAGAGTTGTAAATAGCGAAAACACTGCCAACAGTGCTGCCGCTAAATGACATAGCACCCCCTAATTATGTGACAAATACTGTCCTAATTAGCCCATAAGGGAAATCACTCTGAGGTCTACGTACAGGATGCACAGTATTTGCAGGAACATGCACATTCACCCTCTGCTTGATTTGATCAACCGTATTTGGTGAAGAAAAACCATAAATCTGGTCAATATCACAACAGTAGTGGCCACATCAAAACGCACATTCAGTTCAAAGAGAAAAATGATTTTCATTTTTTGAAGAACTATCAATACATTTTATTTATGATGGATCACTGTTAATAACCTCGTAAATCTACTTCATGTTAACAAATACATACTGCAGTAAATATGATAGTCATTCAGTACGTATTAGCAGAAAACATGTTTAGTTCGCCGTCTGTTAAACAACTGCACACGTTGCAGCTGTTTCTAGTGATAAGTTTGATTGTTCTTTTATGTAACATCACACTTCACTCTTGGTCTGCATGTGATAAATTCATTTCATAGTCATGGTGTAAAACAAACAAACAATTCAAATATTAATGTTCAGATGATTATCTGTAGTGTAAATAATGCAAAAATAACTGACGTTCTACCACAATCTACAACCTTTCTGGTTGGCAGTCATTTTGTGTGCAGCTACATCACACATTGGATGAGGTTAACTTACAAAAGCTAACTGAATCACATTTATGAAACAATGCATCTGAGTAAATTGTAAAATGTTGTGCCATGCAATAACTAATTCCCAATGGCAGTTGTGTGGCTACAAAGTAATCATCCTAAAAAAATGTGTTAGCTGGAGGTCTGAGGGCTGCCTGACTGGAATAGCGTAAAAGAGGCGGCACGGCCTTTTCCCTTTGAATACTTATTCACTTAACTCATCACTAATGGACTCATGAAGCTAAAACGCACAGATGGGCTACTGGCTGTAAATCGTCTTTCACCATTCACCACTAAAAACACACACACACACACACACACACACACACACACACACACACACACACAACACCACACACACCCACACAACACACACACACACACACACACACACACACACACACACACAACACACACACACACACACCACACACCCACACCACACACACACACACACACACACACACACACACACACACACACACACTGTGCAAATGCAAGAGTTCAAAGATTTGTTGTGCAAATTCAAGAATGTCATACACACATTAAAGACACTCCCTTAACTCTATCAAATGCGAAGCTGGAGCGTCTAATGTGATCCCTGAAAAAAAGTTTATTTCAGTGTGGGTATTGCCAAAGAAAGGTGAAGGGAAGCAGATAGCTGCCCTGTAGAACCAGTAAATAGATTTAAATTAGCCATAGCCTCCTCCTGACTGGACCACACTGTTCATATATGATCAAACCAAGAGGGGAGGAAGAAATGATCCAACAACCACCCCCCGTAGACATCTTCCTCCTCTGAAGAAAAAGCAATCAGTCTGAGAAGTCAGCTAGTCAGCAGGGGTCAAGCAAGTCCTTCTCTCAGCTCCCATCATCTCGGGAGTTTTAGAGGAGAGAAGGACATCTAATTTCCCTGCTTATGTGGAGAAGGCTAAAGGCAGTGTTTGGGAGTGCGATGCCTAGATGGAGCCCTCTCTCGTCAGTTCTCCACGTTGGCCCTGAGTGTGCGAGGTTTGAGTCTTTGATGCAGCCGGTAGTCCTGGCTGGACGCCCTTCGCAGCGGAGCCGGAGAGTTGAGCTGAGGGTTGGTGAGGCCCAGATTCCTGACGGCCCGTGGCATTGCCCTGCTGCAGCTCACAGAGCGCCTCTCCTCCACGCCAGACTGGGACTCCAGCTGAGTCTCACACAGCTGCAGTAGTGAAACTACCTGCTCCCTCAGCACCAGGGATTTGAACCTGCGACCTGCCAGGTAGAAAAAGGCTTCCACAAATGCTTGTAGTCCCATACCTGCAAAACAGAACAGTGTGGTTTAGGTGAGGCCGGAGACATAGAAGGGAATGTAAAAATATAAAAGGAAAATGCCAATAGTCCACCTTTAGTATGGACAAAAAAACCTTATGTGTTTATCTTTACTGTGACTATTATTGCCACTGTGCATCACACCCGCATCGGCACCGTCAGACGCATAGTTTCTGTCGCCCGCATGAGGAATTGTAAGCAACGATGACAACACTGTTGGCGCATCTACATCTTCGGCAAATCATGCACCACGTTTATCCCATCAAATCAAGGAAGACACAGAGGATAAAAAACAAACATGGAATATTCAGAAGAGGTAATTATCTGGATGAGGAGGGAGGGAGGGGCGAGCTAGTCTCAGTTTTGTGTGAAAATACTTCAAACGTCATCAAGAAGTAACGTCATCCAACATTGCTTAAATTTTGATGTCCTCTTCACCTCCAAAGCAGAACGCAGCTTTTGTTCCTTCTCAGCGGTAAAACTTCTGCGTGCGGATTCCGCCGGATGACACCATTTTGTAAACAAAGCCATACTGAAAAATACAGAGAGAGTTGTGTGGAGCCGATAGTCTTAACTAGCTTTGTATCAACTCACTTGGCAATGGCTTAAATGTAACTGACGTTCAAATATGACAGTGGTATCAATCTTCTCATCATTTAAAAAGAAATATAGACTTTAGAGTAAGTTCAGTTAAGGTCAGCAGGCCTTGACATTATCCATCGATCAGTAAACCCTTATTCTTAACAGATCCCAGCTGAAGTTGGGCAAGAGGAAGGACACACCCTGGAAGGGTTGCCAGTCAATCACAGGCCTGACATATTGAGACAGACAACACATTCACACTCACATCAACGCACAATTTAGAGTTCCCGAGGGAGGTTTGTGGTGGGGCTTTCAAATCACAATGCCGGGCCCAGCGGCCGATGACGTATGACTAACTGAATGCCACCTTTTTAATCAACTAATTTAAAATGTAGTCAACAAAGTAATAATGGAAAAGTGTTTAAGGTGTTACCCTAATTGTTTTCTAAAATACCTTGTTGATTGCATACAGCACAGGAGTCTCTCCTTTAATGTAAATGAGTTAGATCAAGAGAGTTCAGAGCAACGGAAGGTTAAAGAATGATCGGGAAAACAAACGGTTAAGAAAAACAAAGGCCTCCGTAACTTGTCCTCTTGCAGCTTCTGTTACAAAATCTGTAAGAAGACGTCAAATTTGAAGAAAACAAATGAATCAATGGAGTGAATAAAGATGCTAATTCAAAACGGGTTAACATCGTGAGAGTTGGTAGGTCATTTGCTAGAGGACTTATCAAAATTGTTACAGATCACAGGAGGAGTCTGGTGCAAGAGATGTTTTTTATAAATTCCTTCATGTGTCATTTTAGACTTTGCGGCACAAGCTAAAAAAAACACCATCATAATTTGTTTTAAATAGCAACAAAACGTTTTATGCCTCTTCTTCAATTACCACAAATTCACCAAAGCACATACACAGAAATGACGGACCCTGACACTTCAGTCTCCCTAAATACATATGTGCTCATTCTAAATTCAGCTCACAATCTCCTCTGTACAGACCCTTCCATCCTAGTGATCTCTATCCACCCGCCTGGCAAACATTCATCGCAAGGTGCAATGCCTGAATAATTCATGATGCATAGTCTATTTGCTGTCACATTGTGATCTCAGCTCATTTCAATTATGGTAGCACAGTGTCAGAGGGAATCTGACAAAGAATGACAAGCATTATCTCCAAGGACATTATTTGCTCCAAGTCTCAAAGATACCTCACTCTTTGTCCTCTACATGTTGTTTCTTTAATTTGTGTGTGTGTGTGTGTGTGTGTGTGTCTTACCTGCGTCTCTAGAATCGGGCATCGTTCCTGACCAACGACGTGTGATGTCTATGTAGAGGATGTCCACTGAAGCCATGGAGAAGTTACTGTTGCTCAGCTTGCAGGTCCTAAATGCAATCAGGAATAAACAGAAATAAAAAAAATCGTATAGGATAGTCCACACGTTTAAAACCCAACTGAAATAATATATACTCATCCCTTTTGCAGTCAAAAAAAAAAAGTCAAACATATTGTCAATTGGAAGGAAAAGGTCTTTGGGAAATATCAAAACAGCTTTATGGAAAGATTTGATTTGGTAACAAGTTAACGGCATTCCATCAAAGTTATTGGGTGCCACCATGATATTAAAAACTATAAAATATAAATGTCTCCCTTATGATCATAGGAAATGTGATTTACAGAGAAGATACGCATGTTGTAAGAGACCAATAGAAAGTTCATCCTTAATGATAATACTGCCACAATAATCACGATTTTAAGCTTATCTAAATCAACAGTATATTAATGATATTTGGAAACAGAAGGAGACTAGCTCATAGACCCCCGCTCTACCTTTTTTATACAGGGCTTTAAAGAGGTAGTAGTGGTAGTAGGAGTAGTAGTAGTAGTAGTAGTATTATTGATGTGCACTGACTATTAAGGCTCTTAGTTGAAGCCAGATTACAGAAAAGCTGTATTGTTACACATACCTGAATCTTTTTCAGCTCTATTCGAGTACAGTTGCGTCGTTTATACACATACCATAAGGTATTTGTATGTATTTGACCAATTAGTTCTCGCTAGACCCAAGACTGACCTTTTAAAAGCAGTTATGTTGACGGCTTCTCCAGAATGGAATAAGTATGCAAACAGAATTAGTGATTTAAAAAAGTGGTTACACTCTAAAGAAGACTAATTATGCATGTGTTTGTATTGGATGTTATCCTTGTTTGTTATGAGTGTGTTTTATTTGGGCAAATTGTGAATGTGCGGACCCCAGGAAGATTGGCCGCTGCTACGGCAAGAACTAATGGAGATCTCATAAAATAAAAAGTTTGTACCTGATGAAGGTTCGGAAGGCGGTGGGCCCCATACGCATGTTTCCCTTGACCCCGAGGAAGCGTATGAACAGAGATGCGATCCGCTCCACCAGCCGCAGATAGTTGAACTGTTTGGTGTACTTTGGGTAGACCTGCTTTAGACACAGCGAGGGCAGCGCTCCTTCATCCGGACTCCTCTCTAGTGTCTCCGCCTCCATGGGAATCTCCTCCCCGTGTTCGAGCCCACCAGCCCTCAGTTGGGAACTATGGCAATGAAATAATAAAAAAAGGAGTATTGTACACTTTACTGCATTGTATTTCAGTGATTGACATTTATTTTTTTATAAGCAAGCTGTCCAAGCGTGTTGATTTAAAAGACTACAAAAGTTCCTAAATTTACTGCTTTTTGTGCTGTCAAGCAGCAGGGCTAAGTAATGGCCTTCAACCCCTGCAGGACTGAAGCACAAGACCATAAGGCCAACCAAGAGAGCTTTTGTCAGTTGAGTTACAGTTCACCTGAGGTAGATAATGCACCAAGATTTTCATTTGAGTTTGCACTTACAGACTGGCCTGGCAGGGGAAATGGGAAGAATAATGTTGTATGAAGGAGAAATAACTCTCTTTTCACTCTCTCATATCACTGCCTTTTTACTGTCTGATGGCAGTTCCATGCAAAATATAAAAAGAATGGCTTTGCAAATGTTTTATGAGGTACGAAATGCCCTCAATCATTTCAAAAATAATCAGGAGCCTCTGAACAAAATCCAGCTTAGATTCAGTGTTTTCTTTTCCCCCAAAAAGGCATTGTGTGAATCGTCAAGGCTTAAGAAACGTGCCGAATACATTTTCTTCCTCATACAACAACTTGATAGGAGTGATTGTTTATAATTGTATCATCAATGTTTGCTAGCTTGCAATCTTCTTTTTTCATGCATTTTTCAATCATATAGGCATATTGTCGATGAGTGGAATAGAGAAAAAACATTGGTAGACGTGTATCCCATCTCCCCTTTCCTGTCATCAAGCTATCCCATCAATTAAAAGGCCATAAAAGCCAAAAAAATTAAGAAAAAGAAAAAAAAAAAAGAGGAAGAAATGTGAGTTACCACAGTTCTCATACTCGCATGTCCTTGAAAACGAGATACAATCAAAACATTGAACCACTCATCGAAACATTGCTTCATAACTACTTCGTCAAACAAAATGCAAAGGGTACCTAAAGTCCTGAAGTCCTAAAGAGCAAAATACAGAGAATCAAAGAGTCAATTAAAATGCAGATTACTGCAGGTTTCCCTGTTGTAATGATTTTGGCTCACATTGAAATCAAATCACATTCATTTATAATAATATATTATAAGATATAATGAGTTACAGGTGTTTTGGTTACCATCCCGCTGTCTTTTTTCCACCTCTTTTAGTTCAGTTCTTTTTGTTGAAGTTCCCTTGCCTGTACCTCACCGCCAGCTATCCCATTGTGCTTCTCCAGAGAGATTAGCCTCCTTCTCATAAATAAATAAAATAAAACGAAGCCATGCCTTCTGTGTGTTTTTACCCTCAGGAATGTGCGGGCATGTACACAATGTGCTTGACTGACACTGCCCCTCCCTCTCCTTTTAGCTTTGCTGCACCTGTTACTGTAGGGCACTGCCACACTTCTATCATCCTTATTAGTTCAGGGAGTGCAGTGACCTCATCTATTTCCCATCATAGCAACCTGAGCATAGGGGTCTCATCAGCGAGAATAATGAAAACACCTGCGTGGGTGTGCTGGGCCTTTGCAGACAATTCCTATGGTCAACACATAACACACAAGCAACAGAGCGAAACACAGAGGTACAAGAACGTCAAAGGGATTCAGCACTGCTGACTTTTATGAGGAAGTTTCTTTGTCCATGAATTAGTAAGCAGTGTGAATGGCACTGAGAGAGCACTGCTGAATGTTTAATAGAATCAATCATCCCTCAGCAGCCAGAAGGACACCACCCACATGTATTTATACAGGACAGTCTCAGCTAAAAACGGACACATCTTCAACGGAAGCTGACAGCCAGCAAGACAGTGAGGGGAATATTGGCAAACATTCCCAGCAGACAGAGAGAAGAAAATGATGGAGGCGAAACGAGAGGGCAAAAGACATATAGAGAGGTCTGGTGCCAAATGGTAGTTGAGTGTACGCGAGGGTTAGGCCTAATTTATCCGACATAAAGGCTATTTCTGGCCTCCTGGTGAATAAATCTTCAAAAGGTTTTAACACAATGTCAAAAGTCTCCGCACACTCCATTTCAGAAATTGGAATTCACAGCCTGAGTTTTTTCAGAGCATAAGCCCTACAAACATGAAAATTAATCTCCCACAGGTAGGCGTGGAAAAAACAAACGATAGTAGTATCGCGATATTTTCCGTGACAATACTGATACACAGAAGCCAAGTATCAATCTTTTATTATATACTGTATGTGTTGTTCAGTTTGTCTGCTTGATAATCCCATTTTGCAGCAATAAACTGAAGTGAGATGAACAAACAGAAATGTATCTTTTTAGATAAAACAGATGTTGACAAAGTTTTTGTTTTGGGGACATCATTTGAAATTGGGGAAAAATTAGAAGTTGAAAAAAAAGGTTATAAATTGCAATATGTTTAAAATTGCAATAATATCGTATCGTGGCATAAGTATTGTGATGATATTGTATTGGGAGGCATCTAGTGATTCCCACCCCTACCCACAGGTAACCATAAACTTGGTGTAATTATATGTATTATAATAATTACCTCTTCTGAAGACTCCATGTTTTTTTTAATCCTCCGTGTCCTCCTTGGCTACAAGCAACTGCATGGAGGGGGACTGGGGTCTGTGCGCGATCACAGAAGGTTTGTGTCATGTGGACAGTTTTGTTGTCATTACTTAGAATTCCTCATGGGGATGACAGAAACTATGCACTATAGCTTTAACCCCCCTTTCTCAATTGTTCCTATCCACACAACCACAACAACCAAAAAGTTAAAAACTTCAAAGAGTTATCAGCTGAATCTGCTGCTCCCCTTGGCTTTACAGCGAGTTTCAGCTCTATCCTACATCTATACTGTTTTGGCTCACTCTCACAGCTCTCATAGTGCTATTTTCAGACATAGCAGTCAACAACAAAGACTTGTGTACACTACTTGCTCAGCCCAAAACGGTTGACAGACACAGTTGGCAACTAACTGGTAAAAATAGTGGAGTGGAGCATTTAGTAAAGAAAGAGCCAGATATGTCCCTCAGGAGTTGGTAGAGACCAAAAAAAAGAATATTGGACTTACATTCATATTAACTGAAAGTGACTATAGGTAACTTTTCAATGTTTCTGAAACTGTGTCATTTTCCATGTTATTAGTGCCTCTGCCTGGAACTCATCTTTCCGGCAAAGTCACACTACCGCTGTTGTCCAAAGCGGCCGCTAGAATCAACACAAATTGAAATTTACATATAGCCACTTTAAACTTCAATATCAAGTTGTGTTTACACAACTTACACAAAAGTGGCCACACATCTGTTATTGCAGGTTTAAAATGGAGGTTATGAGCATTTAACTGACAGCTTCTGCAATGACACAATGAGAAAACATTGCATTTTAGACACATTTCAACCTACGTTACCTTGGATTGCACCCAATCCACCTTGGCTAGTATTTCTTTTTATACAAATTATGTCTTAGTAATTATGTCCCTTGTACCGTATTTAAAAAAAAAGTGTGTCTATAAATATATACTTTTTGTTCTTACCCACACTCACATTCAGTACACCATTGATAATGGCTACTAAAATCACTCACAGACACAGGATTAATGAGCTGGGTACATGAAGTACATGTCTGAGAGTCACTGATACCATCACACCATCCTCATTATTCCCCATTTAACTCAACCACCTTTTCCCCCCTTTGTGCTGCCATTTTATATTTACTCATCTCTCTTACATAAGCTCTCACTCCGTCTCCTTTAAATAGTCATGCCTTTTTTTACTCGCTTGCACTTTTGTGTTGTGTGCCTGGTCAGTTCTCACCTCTCTTTCACTTCATCTTGACAAATAAAATGAATATGTTGGTGAATTCAGTCTAAACTCTGCGTTCTGAATCACTGAATCCCATCCATTCCACTGCACAACAGCTGTCAGAGACCACAATGCTAGTACATTTACTTACAGGTGCACCAACTGTGCAATAAACAAATTAAATAACCTCCCACAACAATGTCAGGAACAGTTTGTGCTTTAAAAGACTACTTGTTAATGACTGAGAGTTTGGAGAAGAAAAATTAAATCTGTCCTTCTTTAAAATACAACTTAACTGAATCTAAATCTATTCAGCAAATGACAGCTTTAATCATGACTTCTTATTAAAATCTGTAATCCACTGGCATACCTTAGATGTATTTTACTCTGAGTGGAGTTCAGTATCAAAACTGTTAAAACACCATTGAAAAGACTGTCTGGTTCTAAAAAGGTTACCCAATGGTTGTCTCCCCTGCTTAATTCCCTCAATCAGCCAGGGAAGTTGGTTTTTCATCAGCAATCACATTTTCGGGGAAATCTAGCATTAATCGTGTTAGTTTTTTCCATTCCAAATTGGATCTTGGATGCTGGAGTTTTTGGCTTCAGCAACACTAGTGCTAGTAGTGAAAAGAAACTGAGCACATTTACTCAATACCTTGCTGAAGTAAAGTTTGTTTAGGTACTTGTACTTGAGTATTAGACTTTAATGCTACTTTAATGCTTTTACTCCAGTGCATGTCAGAGGGAAATATTGTACTCTTCACTCTACCACTTTAATTTAACAGCTGTTGGTAGTTACTTTTCAGATTAAGGTTGCACATAAAAATAAGCCTAGAAAATGCATATGTGTTGTCAAATAATAAACAAGTGGTTCCAATATTTTTGGCTTGTGATCTTTTACACTAACCAATGTGTTGTCTTTTGTATTAGTTTCCCCAAAGAGACATTTTCTCTGATGGTTTATTTGATTAAATATTACTAGTATTTCACAAGAAAACAAAAATGAGCGAAAAGTCAAAAAAAAGAAAATGCAGATTTGTATCTTGGGAAGTTTTGAAGAGGCCCAACCACTAAGTTAAGAACCACTGGACTAAGCTACCAAACTAATTATTGTATATTTTATATAATCTAGTTATATCATAAAATTGACAAGCTAAAACAGTAAATACTTCTTACATATTGATGGATCAGTGTTAACAATCTAATAGTCACATAGAATAGTATATCACATTTAATTTGTAAAGACTGAGTCACTTTAATCTTTAATCTATGAAATATATTTGCTAATGATACGATTTGTACACGGTGGTATTGGTGCCACATAAATATACCCAAATGGTTTGATTGAAATGGATATAATTCATTGTAGCATGCATTCAATGTGTCTGCATTTCTTCTACCAGAATAACATGGATGTTCAATGCATCTGCCTTTGCACCACAAGCAAACACACAAAGAACACACTGTGTAACTGAATGATTAATTGCATCTTATTCTGCGCCTGTGTCATTGGCTGCAGTGATGATTACATTTTTTGGAGCATATCCAATCTGATGGCCAATTTAATAGATATTAGCACTAGCTAGTAAAAATAATCAGTACCACAAAACTCAGTCAACATCTGCAAAGCAGACTTGCACACACACTAGCAATCACAACCTGACATGACTACTAAATCTTAGTGTTAAGGATGCCCACATTTTTGAATTTCTTTTTCAATATCACAATCCTAATTTGTGATGTTAAGCACTATATGAGGTTCAGCTGAAAGCTGTTGATTTAGTTTCCACCTTAGTCTGGATCCACTTTTTATCTGCAATCCTTGATTGATGATTTGTATTATTTAATAGCCGAGTGCTGAGTGTATAATCATCAGCATCACAAATCTCTAACTACACTCCCCTTACACCCGCACCTTAATACTTGATGATAGACTACTGTCACTTGCTATTTTATTCCATTATTCTTATTTAGCACCATCTGTAGTATTATTGCTCTCTATAGTCTCTATATAGTGTCATGGTATATTCCTGCAGACGTAAAAATGCATGAGAATTTAAAACATCATAAAACCTGTCTTTGTCGGTGACACTTTATTCTACAGCTCACTATAAGCAGTGCTACACTTTTACAGACACACTAAATTACATCATATTAAAAGATCTTTAAACTTGTTTCCTTCCTAATGCAACTACTTTAGTCTGGAATTAAGCCTCTTTTCCCCACATGACTGCAGATTGTAAATACTCTCTCACACGGTTATATTTTATATAGTACTACTTAATTGGCTTTAGGAGGCCTAACATTTGGAGAAAGAAGAGTCAGTGTGTGTCTAGAATAGAACAAGAAGTCTGTATTCTATAACGAGAAAGATCATTTAAAAGGGCAGCGGCTGTAGCTGGTTTAAAATAAGGAGGACTTGACCAAAAATGCTGCACTTTGAAAGTAATTTTGCTTGTCATGTACGCAAGACTTATAAAAGTGACAAAAACCATCATCTCCATCAGCTCATTTGTTGATACTCCTTACCAACCTTTCCAGTTTCAAGTAAACTGATGGACAAATGTTGTCCACACTTTAAATGGAGAGTGAATATAATTGAGAGCCTAATGTTCAATCAGAATTACAACACAGCTACAAATATCCGGAATATTGAAGTTCAACAAATTGTACACCAACAGTCCAAAACACAAAGATAATGCATGTACTATCACATAAGACAATAAAAAGTGCCAAATTCCCACAACTGACAAGATGGAACCATAGAATGTTTTACATAATAATATGACATAAATGGGTAGTTGTGAATTCGATTATCGTTCAAGTTCAAAAATAGTTTAATGTAAAAGTTACAGATATAAAAAGATTTGAGTAAACGCCAATAAATCAGGGTCTGAGACATACAACACAAAAGGTATGGGGGACAATAGATTAAAGGATTAGGGGTCCTTAAAAGTACGGAGATAGGAATAAGTTGAAAAGAGCTGAATTCTTAATGCACAGAATTATACTGTAGTGTAATTAGAGCAATATATCGATATTATATCGATATCAAGATATGAGACAAGATATCCTCTTGAATTTTGGATATTGTAATATAATTGTATGTTGTCTTTTCCTGGTTTTAAAGGCTGCATTTCAATAAAGTGATGTCATTTTCTGAACTTACCAGACTGTTGTAACTGTTCCATTATTTTTCTTTTACCCACTTAGTCATTATATCCACATTACTGATAATTATTTATC
>NC_045748.1:13326079-13327768 GCF_008692095.1 Etheostoma spectabile | reverse complement strand
TTGTGTAAATATTTTGTGAATGCACCAATAGTCAACACTACAATATCGCTGCGGTATCAAGGTATTTGGTCATAAATATCGGGATATTTGATTTTCTCCATATCGCCCAGGCCTAAGTGTAATTTACCGACGAGTACAATATGTGGTTCTGCTGATTTTAGCTGGATGAAAATATGTCAATGGTGGGGGGACGGGGATTAAACTTATTATATACGCATTATATCAATGTGGTATATCAATTACAGGTCATAAATGTAATAGTTAAGTGGGTATTATCCCCGAGAAGATATCTCTGTTACTTGCAGAACAAAGCAGATCAAATATCTGATATAGAAGATAATCTGTACGGGAGGCCAGAAAGAAGTGAGGGGAGAGAGAGGCAAGAAAAGGAGATTGCGGTGAAATAGAAACAGTAAATCCTCTTGTCACAGAAGAAAAACAGATTAGGGGGGGGGGGGGGGGGGGGGGGGGGGGGGGGGTGGGGGGGGGGGGGGGGGGGGGGGTTGGGGGGGGGGGGGGGGTGGGGGGGGGGGGGGGGGTGGGGGGGGGGGGGGGGGGGGGGGGGGGGGGGGGGGGGGGGGGGAAACCAGAAACTCTAATGGTAGAGGAGATTTTTTGCCAGGCACCACATAGGACCGGTCAGCCATAGAGAGATTGAGCCACCAGACTTGTACATTAATGTGTGAATTTCCACCTCATCTTAAATTTTTCCATTTAACAGGCTTTTGGAGAGCTGTTGAGTGGTACTGAGCTCTGAGGGGAGATATTGGCAGAATAAGGTATAGTGTCCTTAAAAGTGGACTTTTAAGACGGCAGACAAAAAGAGGACGATGTAAGAACTGTGTTTCCTGTGTGTGTGTGTGTGTGTGTGTGTGTGTGTGTGTGTGTGTGTGTGTGTGTATTTACATTGAAGGTTTCTTGTGGCCAGGGTCCATAAGGCGCAAGGTGTCCCTGATCACACCGACTTTGACCTCTTCGTCGACCGGACTGGGAACATATTCAAAAACTCCTGGTGCCACCTGAGACAAACACAAGTATTTTTTTCAGCAAAGTGAATGACTGTGAGGATAATACTACGATTATACTGATGTTTATGTTCACTCTTACCTCCTGTTCATGTTCTATTCTCATACTGGGGTTAGAGTTGACCTCAAGTAATACAGGCTTCAGGTTCTTTGTCAGCAGGATGTCAAAACCTAATATCTGAGACAGAAAACAAAACTTGTAATTACATTTGATAAAGTAGACTGTATATTGTAAATGGTTTGGGTGACAATCAATAGTGAAAATAAAATGAGAGGTCAGTGTAAAATACAAGCCTAAAATTAATTGGTCCATATTGCATAACATCTTTAAAACTGGTGGTCGTGTACATAATTTGAGGAAGCACATATGAAAATACATTTGGTTTTAAGTGTCTATGATGAAACATTTGGAAAGTTAGTGGCAAAATAAATGGGTCAGAATAGTTTATTGGGTAATCATCCCTTTAAAAAAAAAGAAGGTTGGACATGTAGTAGGAGGAGCTCAAAATAAAAATAAAGTTAGTTTGAAAAGTCTTTGGAAAAAGAGAAAGCCATTAACAAAAATTGTAAAGGCTCACTTTGCCAAAAAGCATTCACTTTTGAGAAAATCAAGACTAACTTCAACTCATCTTTCACAGTACAAGATCAATCAAGGCAGCTTTAT
>NC_045748.1:13325950-13326069 GCF_008692095.1 Etheostoma spectabile | reverse complement strand
CATTTCGGCAACAGGGCAATTCAAAGTGCTTTACATAAAATCAGTTAAACAGATAAAACATAAGTACAAACAGTTAAAAATCATAAGCATTAAAAACCGATAAAACACATGAATAGACA
>NC_045748.1:13323443-13325933 GCF_008692095.1 Etheostoma spectabile | reverse complement strand
ACAAAATAGAAACATTAGGACACATAAAACACAAGAATAAAAGTTACAGTGCAGCATAAGAAATTTCAAGCTTGAGTCATGCACTGAACAACAAAATGGTAAAAAACAATGAAGTTATTTCATATGGACCTCGGTGAATGTCTGAATATTGAGCTTAAACCTCAGCACACCTCCCTGTTTTCGGCCTTATAGTCCATTTGTTTACATTCTGGCACATCTGCTTCATGACAGGTCTGCTGCTTTGGCCACAGTTCCTGTTCGCACTGTGCAGATCTGAAGTTTTATGATTTCTAAACCGATTCATTGGCGTTTATCTTTAATATACATCACAGATCCTAATATACGCAGGGCTTACGCCGTAGCCTACGTAAGTGGCCTTATGTTTATACTTGGACGTTTGTGTCTGCTTCAATCTCTTTAAGAGAATAGCAGGGCCAGCATGTGTGTGTGTGTGTGTGGGGAGTATTTGGTAGAGCAAGTGAGAGAGTGATGGCAATTTGCATCTGAGAGAGTAACGACTAGAGGCATTGTGGAGAAACAAAGTGTCTCCGCTGTGCTTTTTGACCACGGTGGAAAATCTGTAGCAGGAAAAGTTAACCATCTCCATGATTTTATGTTGTTTATGAAGAAGGAGAACCAGAAAATGAGTCGGGGGAAATGCAACACTACCAAGCCACGGCTGAGTGACATGTGTTGCCACGAGATTTAGATACATTTTTCGAGAGGTGCTTGACAGGCTACGGCGTATAGCGTATGCGTGAATATATAAACAATACATGCATATTCGTTCACATTCCTGCTGAACACATTCAGTAGGAATGTAGCCACTACCCACCTGGAAGCAAGTGGGTCCCGGTTTGCCAGGCGGTATGTCACACTGATAGTAGACTCTAAGTTCAGGTACCACAGCAATGGCAGTCTTGATGACAAGGGCGATGATGTCTGACCACACCTTCTTGATGTCGACGCCTTTAGCTGCCAGCCTGTAAAGCACGCTGGAGAGAGTGCGCTTGCTGCCTGTGTTCTGGCTGTCTGAGTGGACAAAGTTGCTGCTGTGAACGTTGAGCGAGTAGTTTGTCAGGTGCATAAAGACATGGCTCAGATTCTTCTGGCTTGGTTCCTACACAACCAGAATAAGAGTGACCTTAATTATCTGCATTGTCCAGAAGTATAAGAAAATGTTTCATGGCATTAAAGCAAATAAACAGCATCAAAGTAAACCTAAATCAATAGAACAGTCATGGCTACCTGGTAGGGCTCGGTGCAAAAACGTGTCAGGCCTTCCTTAGCAATGTAGATCTCCAACGGTTCCAGGGACTTTAACAGCACGTAGAGGCGGATGTCAAACTTGAGCTTGTCAATAAGTAAGGGCCTCTGGATGTACTCCTGGACCACAGCCTGTTTGGCCTGTGAACCCACCATGAGTTTTAGGTCACTGGGGTCACGAATGAGGTAGATGCCGTCCCCCTGAGAGCCCCCATCTGGCTTGACAATGAAGGTGGGATTTACTGTGGCATCGTTCTCCTTCACCATGCGAATCTACAGTAGAGGTGGGAGTCAGAAAGGTTCATTTAACAAAAACCTCAACGACTGTTATCAGTAACACTTGAATCACACAGGTTAGTCACACTATGCAATCCCTGAGTTTGAGTGATGAAAGTTTGACAATGCTTTGAAAAGATGTTAACAATTCATCACGGGTCCTTAACAGTTTGTCATGAAGAACACAGTCTTATGTAAAATATAACAACCTTATGATGCAAACGTTATGATACAAAGTCACTGTTCATCTTGTGAATTTACAAATTAAAAAAAAAACACTGTACTGAAAAATACTACAGCAAACTAAGATTGCCTCCACACAGCCTTCACAGACCGTTTTCCAATATGTGAAATTCCTAGGTTTTCTTCAATGCCACATGTATGCGCGACCAGAATGGCTAACAAAACAGAGAAGCTCGGATTACAACACACAGAAAGGGAGTGTAACTTAATTATATTAATTTTATGTTTTTTGTATACGTTTACAGCAGGAACAGATCAGCAGGAGAGAAGAACACGACACTGATGCAAATATTAACCCAACAACTCATGGACATCAAAAAATTGTGGCTACCTTAATTTCAGAGCTGAACCCTCAATAAGCATTATGGTTAAATAAATTCCCTTATTTGACTTCTAACATCTTATAGGTTTATTATATAGATATATATCAAAGCCACGCCTTATATTTCTGTTTTAGTTAAACATTTTTAAGCAATACTCATTTGGTTGACTATCTAATGCCTAATCATCGGCACAGTGACATACAGAACATTTTGAATTGAGATTTGAGTCTTTCAATTTTGTCTGCTGTAAAGTAGATTGAAATAGTGATGTTCTGGTGCCCCCTGCTGGACATAATACATTGTTTCTATATTACATTACTGCTATTCATTTGTGTATAAAGTATGTAGGTTATATACCACACACACACACACACACACACAC
>NC_045748.1:13322642-13323433 GCF_008692095.1 Etheostoma spectabile | reverse complement strand
CACACGCACACGCACACGCACACGCTTGCTCATTGTAGTCAACCAAGGAAAAACAGCTGAGGGATGCTCATTTTTCTCCTCAGGGCTCTCCCTGCTTGTCATGTGCGTTACCTTTACAAAATAATCATACTAGATTCAACCATGTGTTAAGAAGTGCCAGATGACCATAAAGGGTAATTTTCATAACATTTGGTACAGTCTGTCTTTTCCCCTCAAGGAGAATGAGCAACAAAGTGAGCACATGACACACAAATTAAACAAGTCATACCATTAAGAACACTACTGGCTGCTGCAGTGTGGCATGGTGAGCAGTTACAGTGGACGAAGAGTAAAAAGCACTAGTAGTGTATAGACAACAGAAGATTTCACGACTTCAGCATTTGTTGTTTTTGCTCAAATATGACCAATTTAGAAAATTCCGGGGAAGGAAGATGGCAAAAAGAAAGTCTGTGACTTTGCTCAGAGCTGTCTTTTATTTATAAAGCCATACTGGGAATTCATCTTGCAATCTTTATCTAAAATTGACATAATCTGCTGCTTTCTCACAGGACATAATATAAGGAATTTATGTTTTCAGCTTAAGAAACTTAGAAAAGGTGAATTCCAGCCAATTTTTATGTTAATCTTGATCACTATAAATATGCGAGTACTTTCGACTGAAAAAACTCCGACCTGAATCGGTGCAAAAACAAGACAGGGCTGGTGTATTAAAACAACGTCTGGGGGCGGCCTCTAGCTCACCCAGTAAGAGCGTGCGCCCCATGTAGGCTGAGGCCTTTGCAGCGGCCCGG
>NC_045748.1:13322495-13322632 GCF_008692095.1 Etheostoma spectabile | reverse complement strand
ATCCGACCTGCGGCCCTTTGCTGCGTGTCATGCCCCATTTCTCTCCCACCTTTTCTGTCAATCTACTGTCACTCTAAGAAAAAGCATCTTGATGTTACGTAAGGGGCCTTTTCATGTTGTACAGACATATTAATTGC
>NC_045748.1:13321822-13322485 GCF_008692095.1 Etheostoma spectabile | reverse complement strand
TGTTAAGAGGCACAAAGGCACTCTAAAGATAACAAAAAATTGGCTGGAATTCTCCTTTAAAAAGATAAAAGACCTGCTTTGACTTGTGATAGCAAGAACAGGACAGATATTAATGACATAGCTGCATTCCATTAAGGGATTCCAAGTCAGGGCAATTATGCGTGTTGACTTACTAACAAGGCCTACTGGTGCACTTAAATGTCATTTAGCAATTACTTACTGCTATTAGCAACACCTGTGCTTATACTGCTGTGACAAGTCAAAATGGCTGTTGTGAAATCATTATTATGATTTTTATAATTATTTAAATCAGTGTATTTTTATCTGACTGAATTTAAAACTACAGTAACCTCTATGTTAAATTACTCTTTTGTGTAATCATGTCTGTTTTAGCTTATTTTAGCATTCTTAGTATTATTTTTTAGTATTGTTTTATCCTATGTATATTTTTGTCCCTTGCAAAAGAGATTTCAGTCCTCACTTTTTACACATGCCCTTGCCGTCAGAAACCGTTCCAAATCGGCTTGATTTCTGACAGTATCCAATGTTTTCACTGCACAGAAATACAGAAGTGCCAACAATTTAGTTCAGTTATTCCAAAAGAAAAGCCTCCACTTATCATGTCCAGTATCATAATTCTTTTTTTTTTTTTTTTTATAAAGT
>NC_045748.1:13314075-13321812 GCF_008692095.1 Etheostoma spectabile | reverse complement strand
TACCTGTGTGGAAAACTGCTGGCACTCCTCAGGCAGGATCCAGGAACGGGGATAGAAGTCGTACTCTTCAGGGAACAACTCTTGCATAGTACGCACTGCCCGACTCAGGTTGATCTTCCTCAGCATTTCAATCATTCCTGCAATGCAGAAAGCACTGTTTCAGAAGGACTGTCTGAAGGCGTCAGGAGGGAATGATAATGTTCCGGGAAAGCAAATACAATCTATGGAAGGCCTAGAAAGAGGGCAAACAGATATGAAATTGTAAGGACATAGAACTCATTATAACACTGGTATCATATAGTGGAAGATCAATGCAAACCAGGAGACTGCAGCGATACAATAATCTCTAGAGTATCTAAGTAATGATTGTGATGATATTACCATGGCATGAAAAGGTTAGCATTGGAGCAATGGGGATCAGTAAGGGTTTAACTAAATCCCTCTTGTTGTGATTATAGAATACTAAGTCACATGAAGTACTGCAAGCTTAAATAATGCCATCTCTCCACCTACAGTTCAACAAGAATTGGAGTTGGGTGCAGAAGGTTATAGGAGAGAAGAGCGGCAGAAGCGGCAAAATACCTGGGAACTTGTTCACCTGCCCTGAGACGATGTTGTCATTGTCATGGAAGGAAACGCCATGCCAGTATATATCACAGGCTGCTCGTCTCCCCAGAGGAAACTGGAGAAAGGGAAAGGGAGAGAGAACAGTAACAGAGGGTGATAGAAGATGATTAAAAAACAAAAGAATAATAATATGACTTTATGAAAATCACACTTTCTTTGCATCCGTAAATGAGAGAGAAGGCGTAATCTGTTAATATGACTCAGCACATTGGCAGGGTGTTTGACCTTCTAATGATCCCAGAGTGCAGAGATAATCCTGCCTAAAGAGGGTAGGTTGTGCGTGTTCCACTGTGATGAGCTGGGAAAAAGGAGGTGAAGTGATACTATATACAGGATTTAGAGAGCTAGGAGATCCTACTGGCACAAGGCACAGCATTTGTCCTCAACACCTCTACTCCTACCAACACTTACATACTCCAAACCCCATATTATGCACCAAAAGTGTTGCTACAATGAAGTCAAAAGGATAGGACACTCAGTGTGGTGTACAGATATATCCAAATAACATGTCCGCACGTTCATCCTTCCAGTTTTCCCATTTCATATCAAAGCAGATGGACAAATTCCATCTTAAAAAGGTTTTCTAACAAACATGATCAGACTGTCTGGACCCCTTACCAGTGCGTGCACACCTACTAACAGCGACAACCCACTTTTTTAACGACTCTGGTTCCAGAAGTGTTTTTCAACATTCAATATCTCCATTGATGTTTCATTACATGGCTATATAAAGAGCTTTAAAGTGCCCGTATTATGAAAAAAACACTTTATCTGGGATTGGGACGTTATTTTGTGTTCCTGATGCTTCCACACACAAGAAAACTTGGGAAAAAAAAAAACATCCATGCTTTTTTGAGTGGGATACGGGTTTCTGAATGTCTCCTGCCTTCAGTCTCCAGGTGAGCTGTTCAGAATCGGCAGGGCCATCTACGTCATCAACCGAAATATTTGGTGTGTGCTAACCACTCTAGTTAATACCCCATCAGTCAGCTGTTTCTCCAACTTCGCACAGTACAATGCAGGATTAGCCGGGAGACTTCTTCTGGATGAGGGCGCACTTCCAACTTTGCGTGGAATACCTGCAGACGAGGGACATGTAAGTAGTTCTATATAATTAAATTTTTACATTAGGGGGAACTTGTGTGTGTTGTAGGAGTGTTTCGTCATTGAGAACGAGGTGGCTAACTGCTAGCAACGCTAGCTTGTAGCTAGTAGCGCAGTACCTAGCTTCTGCCCAAATCCCAACAAAGATGGGATAGAAGTGTGATGCTTCACTCTGTAGCTAAAACAGAGATCTGAACACACAGGGTGAAAAGAAGAGCTGCAGAAATGTGCAGAACAAAAAATATGGTGTTTTTTGAAAATTTCACTATGTAAACTTATTCTGGTACAACCTCAAAATACAATTATGAATCTGAAAATGAGCCTAATTTGGCTGCTTTAAGCGTGGAACCAAGCAATGAATTGTTAGCATATAACACTTGATTCAATGCAAAATAACATTTATAAACCAAAAAAAAGGTAAAAGACTGTTCACATAAACCATCATAGACTTAACGGTTGAAGATTGCTCTAGCCGTTGGCGGGTTTGGCATTTCCATGGTAACAAGTTCCACCAAACAGAGCCGTTCAATAACATTCAATGAATGATTGAATCATTTCATCAGCTATTGAGGTCTGTTACTGGATGTGTTCCGTCAAATCTCCATTCAAGAAGTTTCAGCTATTTAAAAAACTAGGTTGATTCTGTATTTACACATGCTGCATTCATGGTCAATGGTCATCATTTGGTTTGTATTTAACTACAATACAGTTCAGTTTGTTGATGGATCACAAATACTGGTGTGAATGCAGTCTAACAGGCCAGTAACCTGGCATACCAGCTCAGTAAACACTTTCTACTGCCGTTCTGTTGTGGTTTTTCTTTCAGTCTGTGGCGGTACTCTTCATCCTTATAACCTGCTGAGACAGATCTGAATAATTCATTTTAAAGATTCACTCCCTGTTTTCCCACCATGCTCATTAATGTAGTAGAACTTGACACAGTTTACATCTCAGTTTCAAAACATCAACATTGAGCTTGGAAGAATTTGTCATTAATTTGTCTCTAACTCTAACTAAAGTCTCTAATCTCTAACTTTATGACATCAGGACTCTAGATCAAGTAATATTAGAAGGTCAGCAGCATATCGTCACCACTTCTAAATTCTCAAGTCACACGACACCCCTTGCCCCCATTACCCAGCTACAAGATGGATCAATGACAGAGTTGCATCTCATTAATGAGTTAGCGTGAGAGCGTGTGAAACAGGGAAATCCTACTCGACAGCCAAGACCTGCTATAAATACTGCCACACAGATGCCAGCGTATGACTGTCTAATCGCATCAGGGACGGAGGTCAAATTAATTGGGTAGTTTCTATGGACAAAAATAGCCGTGTTTTATGTATTGAAAAATAGACATGAGCACTTTCAACCCATTGTTGTCAACTTAAATAATGTGCTGATTCATGAGAATTTCTTTTCCGAGCCACTTTGTGAATAAATATATACTTTGCTCACTGAAGCCCAGCCAAAGTACAATGTTTTCCATTTAGCTACTGTAACAAAAGTGCAGCCATAGATGGAATATATTTTAAATTGCAGCACAACTGTCATGCATCCAGTAAATAGCATTTAGAATTTCTGTTATACAGGTTATTATTTTCAAAAGATGCTCCAAGGTAGACCCCACGTGGCAAGCCTCTTAAAATGTCAGCTTAGTCTGTAGAATCCTGATCGAAATACCAAGCCTATGATTAAATGCACGGTTATTAGTCTTTTTTTCTGAAGTTGTCACTCAAACCCTCAGGCTTGCCATTCTCTCTCTGCCTCAAAGAGGACTAATGGTCTATTGGATTAGAGGCGCTTAAGGCTAATCATTTCCCACTGTTTAAGAGAATGCCATATGTTGAAAGTTCATTGACAGCGGTCTCTCAGGCCAGAAACCAATGCAGACAGAGGTACTAATTTGGATGTAAATGGACCTAAAAGCCAAATGTACTAAAATGTCTTCATAAACTTCTCATAATTGTATCCACTAACCGATTTTATAAACCTACTTAAATCTTACATGATACACCTCATTTAAGGGATTTTCACCTTTCAATTTTCATTTCATAATTGACAAACAAGGCTACTGGAGTTTCAACCTCTATAGAAAGATGTTGACAGGTAACACAGGATCTATAATGGCCTCGACTTTGTCGGGGGTGAACCGTGAGGACTAAACGTGGTAATGTATAGGCCTTTTGTCTACCGTTTCCGATACCAGACCTGGACGGGTTCAAGTGTCACTGCGTGGTCACCGGTGATAAGCAGAGTCTTTACTGCGCCAGTATCTTTGCGTTGCCCTTCTTTATTTCTCATGCATAATGGAGAACCATGTTAATAATTGCGGATAGCAGGTATTAATTGCATCATTCAAATTGACCAGATGGTGGTTACGGCTCGGAGGAATACGAGCTGGATCAATTAGCCCCTCTCGTAAATGTTTCAAAGTTGTTGCCTTACATTTAAAACAACTTTCATCCACATCCATCCTCTGTAATTTTATACAGTAGTGCAAACTGGCATTTCTGGCTGGGTTAAATCTGATAGTGTTGTCTAATGAATAATGTGTCATGCTTTCAATCAATGACTTCTTCAAACTTTGATACGGATACTGGATATAAATATTCAATAACAGATCTGTGACACCATTTACAATTTACCATATGGATGGAAGAGTCATCAGCATCTTATGTTTAGACAGGTAGAAACATTCCTGCGTCTTTGGGCATCCACTCCCTTACCTCATCACTATCAAAGCTCCTGGGTATTTTCTGACAAGACCAGATTGGCCACCTTCAGTACTGTATGTATTCATGCCCTTTTCTGATGAGTGCATAAGGTGCTGCAGCTTTAGATATAAAACACTTTTTGTTGTTGTTTCCATTAGATTAATAAAAACATTAATTTAAACATATTCACAAGTCATTTTACATAAAATATATAAATAATTTAAGTGTGCAAAGCATTGTTACAAATAGTCCTACACAAGCTCAAATGTAAGTTCCAACTTCTGAAATGATTCACTTTTTTTCCAGAGATACTGCTGCTCATACAATTTCAGATTTTGGATTGTGAAGAAAACAAACATGCAATCTATTACATAATCTAATCTGAAGCACCATTCATAAAGAATATGAATCCGAATAAAATATATTTCCAGGGAGAGGCTGGCTAGTGTAATTATTGCTAGATTGATTTTAAAGAGGAGTGTATGGATGCACATCCGTACCAAAGAGGGCAGGTGCTGAGCCAGCAGATCAAGAAATAAAGAACTAGCTTGCACACTAGGGCGGTTTTATTACACCTAGGTGACACTATGAGCCCAACTGCTCTTCATCAGACTCACAGTCTGACCGATTTATTTGTTTATTCCTATATTGATAATAACCCTGTCTTAATTGTCCTTTACAATACTGTTTATGGGCTGCAGCAGTTAAGATTCTATTGTCTATCAATGCCCAGTAAAAGGTTATTTCAGGTTTTAGGAGGACTGTGCAGATTATTTTCCTTGAAAGCTATAAAAAATGTGCATTGTTGGCATTTTCGTCTCCTACGTACACAGACACTCCAGGCAACCTTTGTGTGTGACCTTTCCAACCCAGATCAGATCCAGCTTCAGATCATCCCCGAGCCTTTTTATGCAAACATATGGTTCTGAATGTTACAGTTTAAATAAGGTAGGACAGAAGTTTTCATCCATGCCCATTCGTGACAAACGCCTTAATTGGTTGTCATCAGAATGAACCATTGATGCACTGAGCAGCTGATGTCAGCGATTTTCTCTGCATCAAGCATGCACTGCTTTGTGAAACCAGCACAGTAGTGTTTCATCAATTTCAATCAATTAAAACCTGCACAGCACATGGGTGAATAGTATTTCTCTAAGACAAACTGCAAAAAAAAAACAAGAAAGAAACTGATGTAGCACACCTCTTTCCACTTCAGCTGTTTGATGCTTAACTTCAGTGCCTCCAATGAGGTTTTGGCTTTCGAGATATCCACCGTCACTGGTCTTCCTTTCCTTGCATGTTTGAATCCATCCTCACGGCGTGTTTCTTGAATGTTTTTGGATGGGGGGACGGTTACATAGTTCCCATTAGTCTCCAATTTGCCTTGTAGTATCTTTCCAGTTCCTTTGATGTGAAGTGTCCGATCATGTCCTAGTCTATTCAAATTTCTCCCAACATGAGCAGAAACTACAGTCCCATGCAATGACACATCGGAAGTGTGTTTGGCAAAGGAGTTCTTGTCATCTTTCTCCAGCTTACTTCGACTTTTGCCCCTATGTTTACAAGTGATGGAGGTGTTGGACGCATCTCTGCCAGCTATGGTGGTGCTGGAAGGGTCTGGTGGTGAGACAGAAGCAGAGGGAGAACACACTGGCACCTGCTCCTCAGTATCCACACCCTCCTTCTCTGCATCTTCGCCAAATGATTTCATTTCCTCGAGTTGAATACTGACTTTTACATAATGATCACTCATTATGCGTAATGCTACGAGTGATGCTGCTGGGCAGGGCAGAGTTGTGCCACAGAGTGCAACAATCTGACGCCGGCAAACTAACGTGATTCTGAAATAATGTAGAACGCATTGCTAGCTTAAAAGCCTAATTAAAAAGTACTTAAAAAGCCATTCTGTCATGCCGTTTCCAAAACAGAGGGAGTGAGCAGACCGTGGAGATATGTTCACAGCATATAACGGAACCGGCTGACAGCTCAGGCTAAATTAGTCGGCTAGCTGCCGTTAACGCTAGCTTACGCCTTTTGCCATATGGCCATAAGGATTCAATGAGCAACTTCAAAAGGCTAGCAACTACAAGCTGTCGTTGACTTGCCCTACTGTAGCCGCTAGTGGCAGCACTTGTAGCCAGCACTAAAGCTAACGTTAGCTACTTGAAGACAGCTTGAAGATAGCTAAACCTGACGTTAGCCTGTTAACCCTCATTTAGCTAACGTATGGTATGGGTCTCTACCGTTGGTGAAACTACCCTTTAACTCATGGCGGACGTTTTCCAGCGGTGACCAGCGTCGTAATGATGCCCATGCACGGTCCTCTGCTGTCTCTGTTGTCGTCCCTGTGTTGTTAAGCAGCAGCAGACGGCAGACGTTGTCCAGCCTCCATCTGGTTTGAACCCAGCTGATGCTGCCTTTTGAGCTCCTCGTAACCTCCGACTTTCGGAAGATCTCTAATTCTCTACTTTCGCACATTAGCTAACTACACATAGAAACGGGGCTCTGGTGGTGTTTTTAAAAGTATGTAAATCAGTCTATTGATGATATGATATTTATGTCAGTGTGTTTTTTAAGCGGCGTGATTGTATTGCAGAAAATAACGTCAGAAAATGAAATAATCCCACCGATACCACAAAACGCCGATTCTAGTATGTATTTTCCTGTTAGTTTTAGAGGTGGACCGTTAACATTGAAATATAATGAACCTGTTCGATTTCAATTGGCGTCTGCTTAGAAGTAGTGATTGTTTCCGACAGCCCTTGAAGGCAATAAGGGGATGTCATGTTTCAGTGTCCCCCATCCATGGTGTTCCCCAGTTTACGCATACAGTATCGTCACCAGTTTTATTATTGTTGTCCTAAATGATGATCATGTGTACAATTAACACCCATTGTGAATAGCTACTGTGAATACATATTGCAATAACATGATGACAGAACCTCTGTGTGTGTGTGTGTGTGTGTGTGTGTGTAACATGATATCAACTAAATAGAAAGGAACCTTCCCTCTATGGCACAAGAAAGGAATCGACGAATTACTTGCCCACGAGTTGTCTTCAGGTGAGGATGGTTACACATATAAATCAAAGATTACTGCTAGTGATTTCACACCATGTGTAGTTACAAGTTTACTGAAGTGCATGTCCTAAAGTAGCACTCCTAGCACAGCCAGTAGAAATTCCAGAATGTCTGTCTACTCATTGCAGGAGCAGGGTAAGTCAGAGTGGTATTTTGATTTAGGCATGGATATGTAGAAATGACATATATATATATATATATATATATAT
>NC_045748.1:13309611-13314065 GCF_008692095.1 Etheostoma spectabile | reverse complement strand
ATATATATATATATATATACACACACACAGTATAGTGTGTTTGTGTGTGTGTGTGTGTGTTAGCCACACATTTGTAGCTAACACATGGATATATCAAGCCTGATTCATTTCTTGGCCTTTATTTAAACTCTAAGAGGACAGATCGTGCACATTTGGGTATCTGGAGTCCCAACCAATCCACAAACTGTGAAATAAGACAACACAGTTTTTTGTGTCACATGCAGGCTCACTAGAATACACCACGTATTGTATCCATATCCATGTTTGTTAAAAACAAAAAGAGTCATATCCATTTTTTTTTTTATAGACCTTTATTGACCTTTGAAGAGAATGTCTTCTTGCAAAAGGCTCACAAAAGGACAGAGACCCTAAAACCGTCTGTAGATTAATCTTCACCTACATCCAGAATGTCCAGTACACCCTCTGCGTCCGTCATGGTATCACCTACCAGTGAAGTGAGGCGGAGGATACAGAGAGTGTCTTCAGTCAGGATTCCTGCTGTATTTTCTCTAAATCATGCAACCAATTATATACAAAAAGTTGTTAGTTGCAAAATTGAGGTCAGTCAGTAAATCCATTTTTTTATTTTTTTAAATAACTTCTTGTCTCAATTGCTGAAACTGCCACTATATAATGACAATAGCACATAAAACCAGTTCTAGCTGACTAAAATTGATATGGGTTTTGTGTCTTGAATCAAAGAATCATAGTCTCAAAATGAATTATGACAAAAATGTTGGTCCTGTGAAGGAAAAACTGAAAGTTATCCCAGTTTTCAATCATATACAATACTCAGTGCTCTAAAAGGTCAGAAAGGTGATTTACTTTCTAAGAGAACATCTGCCTGACTTCTCAAATATTTGACTTTTGACTTCTTCTGTCCTGACACCAGCTACGCACTTTAGATAAATGCAATTTTAAACAACATCTGTTTATTCATGGATTAGACGTTAATTCAAGTTAAATCATGTCTGAGGATCATTTACAAGTCCAGTCTGTCCAGGTGGATTTAAATACATTGTCAATACCAAGAGGGAGAGTGATGCTGTATTTATGCATTATTCCATCCATTATTTGTGTCTTGTTCACACAGGAAACAGCAGAGTTCCACCACAGTTGTACAAAAATGATCACGTGTTAAATTTGACATTCTGACTCAGACAAAACAGTATTCTATAAACTACTTTTAAAACTCAGTTTACTCACAGATGTTTTACAAATTAAGTTGTAGGCAGTGCCCTGAGAGCATTATGTCTAAACAGATGAATGTGCTTTTAAAAAAAATAATACATTGGAAAACAAAAGTAAGAAATAGTCTTCTTCATCTACTGTTTCATATTGTATATTCCTTATTTCACAGTTTCCTGCTATTCACAGTCAACGTAGAGTACAAATACATTAATGACGACCACCCTCTAAGACATTTGGCAAAGCTTCATAAGCAAAAACTCCTCATGTTCACGTATTAATTCACTCTTTGTGTAGAGAGGTACAGGACGGATAATCACAACCTGTTTTCAAGAGTACTGAGTGTTAGAAATTTTCTTCCACAGTAATGTCTTCAGGTTGTTGAGGACTAGTGAGTGGTGCACCTCCATCTGGCTTGCCAGACCGCTGAGTGTCACACAGGTGCGTAGCTGCTTTTCCAGATCCCCTCGGAGGTCTGAAGGTGCTCCAAAAAGCAGAAAATCCTGCAGCAGCATGCACACCTTTGCCAAATTGGGCTGTAAAACCTCGGTGTTGCACTGCTTCACTAGTCGATCGCAAGTGGCCGTGCAGTCCCGGCCATAGGTGCAGTCGGCGTTAGTCTCGCATCGCCGTCCTCTCAAAAATCCCCGCACAACCGCCTCAGATGCCACACTGCGCAGGTTGGCCATCTTGCAGTCATACTTTGCATTGTAGCCCACATGGCGAGGACTGGCATCACATATTAGGAAACTCCCGTAGGACCCGTGGAAGACCTCTTCCACAAACTCCAGCAGGCCGATGGTGATGCGAGCCCTGCGGGGCCAGGCTGGTGCGAGCCAGTGGTTCAGACTGGTGCTAAGGGCCTCTGGGACCAGGGCCTGCAGGTAATGAGGCACCTCTAGCCTGTAGAGGGAGCTGTGGCCCACACGTTCTGTCACATACAAGTCTCCACAGAAACCCAGCAGCTTAGGAGTGTGCTCCTTCTCCTGCAGCGCCACCATCAGGAGGTACTCGTTCATCTGGAGAAGAGCCCAGATGGACTTGGCCTCAGCTAGGGACACTTTGCCATCCTGGTTGACATCAGCCAGGTTAATGACCCTGTCCACCAAAGTGCTCAAAGATGGCTGCTCACCGAGGTTAGCCTGCAAGAAGGAAGTATTGTATAGTGATATATATTAAAGTATATATTCCGATATATTATATGGTGTAATTGCTGAAAAGAATACCTTGAGGAAACTGTGCAGCATCTCTTTGAATTCATCCATAGAGGTTCCACGAGTGGGTTTGTCAAATAAGCTCATCTCCTGTCGCAAGACAGAGCCTGGAGACCCATCAGTCTTCACTGGGTCCTCAATCCCGCACTTGATCACAACAGGTCTTTCCTTCCACAGTCCACTGTACACCTGCAAGTAAAACAAATGGGACAATAATTTCTAAATACAGACATCAATTCAATACAAGCTGAATATTTGAAAATTCAAAGGCCTTAGGGGGATATTCTTATATTTTAAAATAATAAATACAACCTCTTTCTTTATTATTTTGAATGTAAAACTCTGGTTGTTGTTTTTTTAACATACACGCAAAGCCTGCCTGATTTGGAGGGTTTTTTGTATGTGTGTACAGTGGATGTGTTTATTGTACCTGATATGTAGATGAGGTGGACATGCAGTGCTGCAGGGTTAGGGTTCTCTGCTCACACAATGCCTTGCAGGACGATCCTGATATTATGCCCCTTCTGTAGTGATCGCACTGCAGAAGGAAACAGGAAATGCAGTACATTAAAAACAGGAAACGCTAAAGTGAATGCTCTAAGCGTCTCTCTATGGTTACCCATCAAGTATTTCAAGAGTTCTTTTCTTCCTTTATCCATGCATGCTTATGGCATATTATACATGGCCAAAAAACAGAGTAACTGATTGAAGAAGAAATCTGTATTTTAGTGCTTTTATGTACATACTACTACAGTGGTCAAAAAATTCACTAGCATAATAATCCCACAACATGTAGACTATGTGTTTGAGTTTACATGACATTTCATTTAGCTCTTACTTTTTTCAAAATCGTCTTCCATTCACACACTGATGACGCAAGGACAATTCAACAGGGGACTCAGGGGCCAGGGATCGAACCGCTGACCTCTCAAGTGGTAGATTACCGCACTACCACCTGAGCCACAGCTGCCATAGATGATGTACTTAAGAGTAAAGGATTGTAATGATATCCTGCGGGATGAGCATGACTAGAGTCTCTCAAAATCTGACCAAAATCTTTTAAACTGACCTGTGTCGATCTGAAATGAAGACAGATTCAGCAACTGCATGGCCTATTTCTCGCTTAAAATTAGGCCTGCACGATTCGGGGAATTTTTTAGTTTAGAATTGATATCACTATTCTCTGCCACGATTTCTTTTGACCACGACAAAACAAAACAAATTAGCAGTACCAAACCAAGGTTGATATAGTTTTTCATTAGTTTTCATTTTTATTTTGTTTTGGATTTTTTTTTGTAGAAAATGCATAGCTTCATATTTAGTAAGAGTAGTATTAGATTAGATTAGATTAGATTATACTTTATTTATCCCACGACGGGGACATTTTGTTGTCACAGCAGCAGCATTGTTTCAATAACAGCAAAAAACAAAAACACACAAACAAGTAAGCACACAATTGATCTTCTCATCTAACTTTTAACAAGAAGAATAAATAAGGGTATTGCCAAAAATGTCTAACTGTTCCTTTAAGATAATGTATGGATGTGTGATGAGCCATACTATTGCATTCCCATGATACCACTGTTCTTACTAGTGTAGGTTATTCATTGTGGTGTGTGTACTAAATGCAACCTGAAGCAATATGGCAAAGCCTGATGACTTACTGTACATCCAGTGTACATGCCTCTTTGCCATGTAAAGCCAGAGGAAAACAGCACAGAACATGACTCTCTGGCACTTTTCATAGTTTTGAGCTGGCACAAATCCTAGTAATCCTTCTCTCTATAACAGGAGTTTACTGCCGGATATCTACAGACACACATCCACACTGCGCCTCTCCTCCCAGTTCATGTCACCAAGGCAAACCCAAATTCTTTGTGTACCCAACAAAAGTTCCCACCTTTTCCCAGTTAATTCTTGTGTCATTGTCTTGGTTTTAATTCATAAACATGTGTAAAACTGAGGCACACACACTTTCAAATTATCAACACAGGCACACACACACAGGCACACGCACACACACGCGCGCACACACACACACACACACGCACA
>NC_045748.1:13308983-13309601 GCF_008692095.1 Etheostoma spectabile | reverse complement strand
CACACACACACACACACACACACACTGTTGTGCAAATCTGATTACCTAGTATGATGGGGTCACATCACTGATCTTTTCATCAATGACCCTGAGTAATTATCTTTTTAATCACCAATGTGTTCCTCAGTGTCTCATTAAATACCAGTGCCTGTTTCTGTTCTTCAACAGCCAAAGGCTCTGGAAACAGCTGGGCCCAGCAGGAGAGTAGTTAAGCTATAGGCTGTATCTTTACCCAGCCTGAAAGGACAGAGAAGGAAGAGGCCAGCCCAAGCAGCCACCCTCTTCTCCTCAAAAGACAATCCTCCTGTCCCATTGTCATGCTCTGATGTGAATTCTTGCATGTTATTTAAGCATTTCACTGCATCAGCTGGAGCATTATTGTCATATTCCATCTTGTAGCCTGTATTCTTCTGTTTCTGCCTTACGACTACCTGTAGATCTGTGACACAGCTGGAGCGACAACAAATAAACTGGTTTCAAATCCGCCCTAGCATCTCATGAAACATACGGGACATGATATATTGATTTGATTGACTTGGCTCAAACCAAATCCATTTTGTATTAACTTGCATGTGTGCTATCACAGCTTTCTTCTATCTTGAATTTGCAGCAACAACT
>NC_045748.1:13308566-13308973 GCF_008692095.1 Etheostoma spectabile | reverse complement strand
CCCTGCATCTCAACAACATTTTACAAACATCATATCTGAACTGCCTAAAGGCTCTTTTATACATCTGTGTAAAATCGCCGTCTCTACGCACATAGGTGTGTAAAGACACAAACCTACACCGGACCCTACTGCGTAGCCTGATGTGCACCTCTTGATGTAACTAAAACGTCGCAGCAACACACGTCGCTCGGCCGTGGCTTGGTAGTGTTGCATTTCTCCATTGACAACATGAAATCAAGGAGAGGGTTAACTTTTCCTGCTACAGATTTCCCACTGTAGTCAGAAAGCACAGGGGAGACACTTTGTTTCTCTCACTATGTCTCTAGAGTCGCTACTCACTCCAAAGCTAGTCGCCGTCACTCTCTCACTTTGTCCTCGCTCTAACACACACACACACACACACACAC
>NC_045748.1:13307626-13308556 GCF_008692095.1 Etheostoma spectabile | reverse complement strand
CACACACACACACACACGTATAAACATCAGGCCAATTACAAAGGCTATGAAGAAAGCTATGCGTGGAGCCTCCTCAGAACCATAAAACTGTCTTCATGTCTTTTGTTGTTGTTTCCATAGTGGCCATTAATGCACTTATGTGGATCTTATTTTACACACTAGTGTGTTTCAACGTAAACTGAAACCATAATATGAATTTAGTTCCCAAAAATTTAAAATGTAACTCACCAACATAATATGTACTCATTGAAGCCGGATCACTGACAGAGATGTTTGTACAGCAGTAAAAAGCTTTCTGTAGCATCCTGACCCTTATCACAGTGATGAAGTCGTGAAATTGACATATTGAGACTACTTACAATGACCATGTGGCACACATGCCCCCGGCAGAGTTCAGAGTAAGATGCATATTGCATGTAGATGACCCAGCTGGCGATGAGGATGCCCAGCCATACCAGGAGAAGGTACTTCACCTTAATGGCAGGGAGACGACTCTTTGGAGGGTGGGAGGAAAGAGATGGATGGAAACCAGAAAACACACAGTTAGCCTGGCCGACATGGTGACTGATCATAAAAACAGGCCTAAACTACAATGATTGAAAGACGTCAGGATAAAACTACGGTATCTTACTGGTAAAATAAGTAGGCCAACATGTACTTAAACGTATCAAAAGTTAAAGTATTTGTGCTGTAAAAAAGCCCCTGGTGTCTGATATATTATTACATTATTGGATGGTTAAATTCAGTATACATTTTTGGACTTCTCTGTAATCTCATCTTTAATGAAAAATACTGTATGATACCTCTAAATGAAACCATCAAAGAAGTTTAACTCATACATGTCTTACAAACTCCAGGTAGAGTTGTTTAGGGGTTGGTAAGTGATAGTGACGAGTCCAATAAATTTAGATTAAATGCAGCTTTATTCAA
>NC_045748.1:13307416-13307616 GCF_008692095.1 Etheostoma spectabile | reverse complement strand
CTGAACAAGGAAGATAACCGTGGGTACACACACACGCGCGTGTGTACCCAAAGTGTCTCTCTGAACATCAGAATAACTCTTCTTTTATACTTTTCTTCTTGTCCTCACACGTCAGTTTGTCTATTTCTGTGATATAGTGTTGCCTTCAAACCATCATTTGTAAGACCCTTCTAATAGACACATTCCGATCTATTCTCAAC
>NC_045748.1:13304726-13307406 GCF_008692095.1 Etheostoma spectabile | reverse complement strand
GGTTACCTCAAACTAAGCCTTCTGTGGATGGGCCTTAGAATAGATAAAATACAGTTGAAAACCCCCATGCTTAAATATTCCACCTATCAGTAAGCATCAAATTTAAATTACAATTATGCAATGTATTTAATTTAACAAGCTCATCATTTGTTTTTGTCAAAATATTTGAAATTCAAGTGGAAGTGGAAGCACATATATTAACTAGCCCTGTACATTGTACTTCAGTGGGCTGCAGTACCCGAATAAATGTAGGCAAGCCACTGATTTGCTTTCCCCCACTGAGGCCTACACAACAATGACAATAGGCTACATGAACAGCTGGTAACTTGACCTTAATAAAGATAAAACAAAAATAGCTCATTTATTGATCTGCACCATCTCATTTTGATATATATTTTTGTAAGACTCTGTATTTTGTGATGCTTGTAGGACTGAACACATATAATAATAATAATAATAATAATACATTTTATTTAAAGACGCCTTTCTAGGCACTCAAGGACGCCGACAGGGAATTCATAATTAAGAACAGCAAAACAAATACTATACAACAGCTAAACAAATACATACAACAGCAAAAATATATACAGCAAAACAAAACCAATACTATACAACAGCAAACAAATATAACAACAGCAAACAAATATATACAGCAAAACAAATACTATACCAAAGCAAAAAAAATACTATACAAAACAAAACAATATTCAACAGAAAAGGCGGCAACACGACATTTACTGGAATAGGCAGTTATAACAGATGTGTTTTTAGTTGTGATTTGAAATGGGGGAATGATCAATGTTTCTGAGTTGGGGGGTAGTGAGTTCCAGAGGGGAGCAGAGCGGCTAATGCTCTGCCCCCCATGGTGGAGACGGGCGGGGGGGACAGACAGGTTTATGGAGGAGAGGATCTGAGGGAGCGGGAGGGAGTGGGACGCGGAGGAGATCAGACAAATATGGGGGGGCGAGGTTGTGGATGGCCTTGAATGCTAGTAGAAGGATTTTGAATTTGATACGGAACGACCGGGAGCCAGTGGAGCTGTTGGAGGACAGGAGTGATGTGGGTGGAGGGGGTTCGAGTTATGATGCGGCAGCGAATTCTGGACCAATGGAGTTGTGGAGGGATTTGTGAGCGAGACCGAAGAGGAGAGAGTTGCAAAAATCGAAAATCGACATATGACACTTGTTTGACATGCATGCAGGTATGCAGTGTGATAGCCCAGTACGCTGTCCATACATACCTGTAGACCTTTGGACAGAGGGCAGAACAGGACCAAATGGAGCAGTCTCCGCAAAGCCCTCGGCATTATGAGCGACTCTGTTCGGAGATAGCGCATCGAGAAACCGCGGATCGCAGTCTGATCACATTACGGGAAATCTACGCCTTGCGTCGCAAGTAGCCTACACAAAACCCACGTCTGATTCTAAAGCGCAGCTTATATGCCATCCTGTTTCCTTCAGCTTGTTTGTACTGCAACAAACGCCTCGGGGCTGACACAACACCGGATCTCACCTGATGGTTTCGTAATGCTATCTTTCAACACAAATCATTAGCTGGAGAAATGCTCAGGATGCGTCCTTGAAATTGAGCAATTTCACATTTGCGCACCAAATGCGCCAGAAAATCTCAATTTTACCCCAGAATTAAATATCTCCTCCTCAGAGGCCAGCCGCGATCACCGGCGAATCCAAAAGCATCGTCTCCTATTATCTCATCAGATTAAATAAAAATGTGACACGGTGGGTCTCCCGATGAGCATACAACCTCTGTTTCCCAGCGACGCATCACTGCACGCCTTTAAAGGGAAAGATGCGGGTTCTCAGCCGTGAAATGTTTTGATACCGCCGACATAAATCCCGCCTGCGCGTCACTGTCTGTCTCAAAAGCACAAGTCAACAGCACCCTTCCCCTACATAGGTTTGCCTCTAGAGCCCCTTGTGCAAAGAAAAAACATTTCGGCCAATAGAAAACCGTTCGTCTCTGTTGCCACAAAACATTTTAATCAGTGGACAGCCAAGCCGCAGTGATCATCTAGTAAAATAGTTTTTACATAGCCTACATTTGAACTGAAATTCTGCTGATTCAGTTAAAGCTGCAGAGGGTAAATGCAACAAAAAAAGCCCTGCTAGAATATGAAGTAGAGCGAGACCTCATCCTGCAGCTCCCCCTCTCCCCTCAGTCGCACGGGCAATGCATGCGCAGACAGCCAATAGGAATGCTCTCTCTATCTTCAAATGACCTGTGGTCGACCAAAGTCTCCCTTCACGTCTAGATTAGATTTTCTGAACCCTGAGTGCACAGTCAAGGTATGCACAAGTCTAGTTTTCTCTCAGACCACTTGCTAAAAGATTATTGTGACATTTTTGCCCAACGTAAGCCTAAAAAGTAAAGTGCATACAAACCAATGACACAAATACTAAGAAAGTAGATATACTACATTAGAGAGTTAAACTAACTTTGTAATACTCATTTTCCTCCCGCAATTCATTTTTACATTAGTAAATTGACCTTTTAGAGCTTCCAACTTGCAGACAATGATGTAGACCTTTTATTCTCTGCCACCTAATGACACAGGCTCAACACAATAGGTCTCAGGTCACTTTATTGGTACCCGTGGGTAAACTAGGTTTACAGTCAGAGGCAGGATGTCCTTAAAACTTTGTAGACCACCACATAACAT
>NC_045748.1:13262844-13304716 GCF_008692095.1 Etheostoma spectabile | reverse complement strand
AAACATTAAAACATGTAATAGAGACTGTAAAAAATGGATAAAGGGAATAGAAAACAGTACATTACCAAAGTGCTTGTGCGTTTTGTGCAAGTACTTCTAATTCTGCAGTTTGTTTAACAGAGTGATTGTCGCGGGGACAGAACTGTTTTTGAATCTTGTAGTTCTGCTACCGGGAACGTCTAGCCTCCATCCAGAAGGGAGATCCTGAAGTTGGACTGCA
Organism: Etheostoma spectabile; assembly: GCF_008692095.1. Lineage (NCBI taxonomy): Eukaryota > Metazoa > Chordata > Actinopteri > Perciformes > Percidae > Etheostoma > Etheostoma spectabile. The sequence continues at coordinate 13,304,496 of NC_045748.1, read as the reverse complement.
ACGCCTCAAGGGGCATGCGGAACGAGAGCCAAGGAAACGCAGGAGCAAATAATCTGCAAATGTCAAGTCTGCATGAACTCTCACCTTCCCGAGCACCTCTGCTGCAGCTCCACTGCTCTGTCTGGTCCATCAAAAGATGAACACTGGTCCTCTATATGATGAAGACCTTGATTAGAAACAATCAAAGCAAAAATGTTAACTGTGTTTTGGTCCTACTTCTTGGTTTTCTACCTTTCAAATTGTCTTAATAGCTTTAAATATGGATGTACTGCACATTTATTTTCTTTTTCCAAACTAAAGAGGACTATTTGAAAATATAGATATGTCATAAAAAATAAACAAGACAGGCAAAAACTGATTAAGTGCAACAAAAGTGTACTCAAAGTAACTCAGGTTTTACTCAATGGGAATATAGCAACATTTTTGGTAAACTCACTAAGTATCTGGCCCGGTTCCATACCCAAAGCCCACTAAGCATGGCGAATTGAGTAATCGTGAGCCAGTCTCTTACTGTCTGCCCACTTATTGCACAACAGAGACACTGTAGCCAGAGTTGCGTCTCAAGGGGCAAAAATCAACCCTCATGCAATCTGCAGAGTATAAATGTTCGACAATACCAGTTATCATTCTCTGAAACGCAGTCATCTGAGATCAGCTTTCCTCATGGGGGCAAATCCATGCATCTTCTCTCTCTGTGTCCGTGCACGTATACCTGCAAGAATGAGAAATACATCAGGAGACAAATGCTAATGTTTACAAGTATTCCCATACAACATCATAACCAGCAAAATCCATTTTACATAACAAAGATTGTCCATTGGACCATCAATATTTGCTATTTATGAGACGGAGCTAAAGGCCACATCCATAAATGAGAAAATAATTCACCCATTATGTACAATCTTCTTAGGCCTCTACTGACTAATAGGGACTAAATTAATAATTTAAATCCTAATTCATCACAAATGACAAATAATGATAATAATGACAACATGTTGCTGACATTTTATTTCCCACTACATCAGAATCAACTTTATTGGCCAGATTTGTGTAAACAAACAAGGAATTGGACTATTCTTTGGTCTCAAAGTACACCACTCACTTAACATATAAAAAACAGAAAGGACAGAAAGAAATATAAAAAAATACTGTACATAAAGTATGACAATACAATAGAATTTAGAATTTTTTTTGGGGGGGGGGGTGTCGGTACACGATCCGTCCTGCCTGCACGATCCGTTCTGCGCATGTGCATTATGTTCGCGCACGCGCACATGATAATCATGATGTACGAGGATTTACCAGGGATTTACGGCACTGCACGATCCGTTCCACAGTAGCCGTCTGCTGTTAGCCTCCACCGGAAGGCTAACGTTAGTTTAGCTAACAGTTAATTCGGCTAACCGCTAGCTGAGACAGCATGTTTAAGACCCTCAATTATATGTGTATTATATAACATAACAGCGATATATATAATATATAATAGTGGTTACGTCAGTTCTACTTTACTTGTGCTCATTTAAAACACAATCACTCAATAATTGTCTTTATTATTACTGTAAAGTCTTAAATTAGCTGTAGCTGCTTTCCCCACTGTTTAGTTTGAGTAACTGTATTGTAGACTGAATCAAAGCTAGCGGTTAGCCGGGAAGCTAACGGCGGTGGAGGCTAACCGTCCTCTTAATACATCCATGAGGCTAACGGCTAACCGCTACAACTATGACAGATCGTGTACTGATATATTAGCTAAGAGAACGGTTAGCCTCTACCGGGAAGCTGAGCTAGTTAGCTAACAGCTATTTCGGCTAAGGGCTAACAGGTTGATTCAGCCTAAAAAACGTTACTCAAACTAAACAGTGGGAAAAGCAGACACTGTTAGCTAAACTAACGTTAGCTTTCCGTGGAGGCGAACAGACTTTCTTTAACGTCTATGGGAACAGATGTGCAGTGTCGTAAATCCACGTTCATCTGAAACATCTGGCATGGGCGCGACGATTAATGAGCACTAGCAGAAGAACCGATCGTGCAGGAGGGACGGATCGTGTACCGACAGGGGGTTTAACTTTTTCTAACTCTGCGACGCGCACATACGGGGAGCGGATCAGACAGCGGAGCAGCATCAAACATAAAATGCGGAAGTGCTAGTGCAGCTTCACAGTTGAACTGCAAAAATAAACTTTCCACGTGCCGTCCCTGTCGGGAAGAGTGGGAGGCGGAGTGCGCCGTCTGCAAAGCTACTAGCACGTATGTTTCAGTGTCCAATAAAGGGGCTGGAGATCTCAAAGCTCACATGGACACCGAAAAAAACTTATCCATTACATTGAAAATTTACATTTAAGAGATGTTTTAGTGGAAGCTGTCTATTCATAACCTTATTTCACATGTATTTATTTATTTGAAAAGAGAGCTATTATTTTGTTACAGATTTTTTTTTACATAAAGTTATTTTTGTACCATTGAGGCATAGTAAAGCAGGTGAAGCCTGACTGAATTTGTGTGTCCAAACCGTGTCGAGTGTCCTCTTTTTTGGAAATCAAAATACGGTCACCCTAACACACGGGGACATTTCTCCCTACTGAAAATTAAGAATAAAGTGAATAAAGTAATGTGAAACTCTTAATTTGTGATGCGCTCGTGAACATGAACTTGCTGAACAAGCTGACACTAAAATTAGCCTGTTATTTATACCATGTAGCTAAGGCCAAGAATGAAACTATTACCAAATTGCACGTGGAACAAGCATTTATCTGAAAGTAAACCTCGACTGTCCCACTGTGATTAAAGTTGTACAAATATTAACATGACACAGCTAGGTTAATGTAAGCAGACATTCAGTGTTTGAAGTCTAGCTATACACGTAAAACTGGTTATTTCCTATCACCTAATAAAATACAACGGTTATGACGTTATATGCTTTAGTCACATATTCCCACCATTAATCCAAAAATTGCCACTCACCATTTTGTCCTTCCAGCACTTTCCCTCTGCTGGTCAGATGAAGTCAATACCGGATACCATAGACAGTTAAAGATACAGGAAAACTTGATGTACAACTACGGAATCCGAGAGCGACCAAACCTTTTCGCGAACCGCCAAAGAGGACTAATAGGCTGTATAATACCGCAATTAACAGTGAATCCCTTGAAAATGTTCTAATTAGTGATGTTGGCATTAAAACAATTTCCCTTTTAACTAACTAGTTAAGGAAGGGACGTTATGGAAGACACGTGCATAAACTATTTGTTCAATTCCAATTCAGCTGAGTTTGACTCTAACCACCAACTTATGTCTGCAGTGAAAAAGCTAAATAGCTTTATGGTATAAACTAGGACACTAGAAACAGTAGTAACTGTTTAACAGAAATGACTACATTGCAGTCAAGATGCATGTTTTCTATAGAAATTGCTTTTAAAGTAAATTTTTATAACGTTCTGGAGAACAGTACTGCACATCTTTGTCCAAACACCATTTAGCTAACGTGCCATTATTCGTCCAAATTGATAGAAATGTTACATGCCTACATACATTATGTTCACATAGACTGCAATACAAACTGGAGCTTCCACGATTCAAAATCAATAAAAGAAAATCATTTTGGAGCTATTTTGATAGACAACTGTTTCAGTAAATTTTCAAGCAGAAATGCTTACATTCTCAGTTTCCATGTCCTCACAGGAGATATCCTGCTAGTTGGTTTATCTTTGGGTTTTAAACTGTTAAATTAAACCAGAAACTTCAAGATGTAAGGTTGGGGTCTACGAAATTATACCTGGCCCTAACAATTTTAAAGTATTTTAGTATTGGAAAGTATTTTAAATGTTTTTTACAAGTCTTCCCGCAAGCATTCATAGCATGTTGTGACATGCTGCAGCACATTTAATAACAGTTTATAAACTACCATTTCAGTCTGCTTCCACTTACCGAGTTCAGGGTTTTCCAAAAGTTGTGCCAACATGGCCTCAAGGATGCACCACAGTAGGGCTGTGAAATTAATCTGAATTTTAATCTTGATTACGATTTCGGCTCCTAATGAATAGTAATAATAAATAAAGAATAATGGAAAAACGGTTATTTTGCAAGTAAACTCTTATTTTGCCTTAAGTTCCGAATGAAAGCTAAAATGTTAAAATAGGAACATTTCACAGTTCAAGGTGTTTTCGCGGTTCATTTATTAAACTTTTCCCACTGTTTTTAAGTGCAGTTATTGCATCATCTTTCCAAAAGTCAATGAGTAATTGTGTTAAATAATTGTAATTTCAATATTGACCAAAATAATTGTGATTATGATTTTGTCCATAATTGAGCAGCCCTACACCATAGTGTCAAAAAAGCTGAACATTTTGACATAAGGCGAAAATTAGAAGGCAACTCGGACACTGTGAAATCAGGGATTTAGTTATTATTCATCTTATATCCAACAACCTGAATCCAGTAGCAACACAAAGTGTAGTCTGATTTAGTTACGATGTTACCAAGAGATACGAATGTTCTGTTAATAGTCTAGATAATTTCAGTCCTTGTCATTGTTCGGAGCCAGTGGTTTAAAACAGTTACATTTGGACAAACTAATGTAGGAAAAAGGTTAAATTAGAACAAGAAGACCATGACACAGAAACAGAATTCAAGAGTAACATACACACAGCTTTAGTCTTAAAAAAAAGACACCATTGTGGCCTTAGCGCAAACACTAGCATCAGATTATGAAGGGGAGAAGTAGACAGTTTGGACTTAATTTTTTTTTTTTTAAACGCATTTTTTAATATATTGTCTCTTATTTAAGAATATATTGTGTCACGAGCTTGGTGTGGAAGCTGCTGACAGGCCATGCAGTAGCTCCATCTGTCTCCTTTTGTCCTTGGCACGGTTGATAGTCATCTTGAATAAGCGGCAGTACATCTCCACGGCAACTGGAGTGTCGTCATTCCCAGGCACAGGGTAAGTCACCAGGCTGGGGTTGCAGTTTGAGTCCACCACGCCCACTGTGGGAATGTTCATCTTTGCTGCATCTCGGATTCCAACATGAGGCTGAAACACATTGTTGAGAGTGGAAAGGAAGATGATGAGGTCGGGTAAGCGGACGCCGGGGCCGTACTGGATGGGGGCGTTGGTGAGTAGGCCGCCCTGCCAGTATCGCGTATGGGCGTACTCCCCGCAATTGTTAGCAGTGGTCTCCACCAGATGGCAAAACTGACGCTGGCGGCTGACAAACAGTATGACGCCGCCACGATACGCTACGTGGGCCGTGAAGTTAAGGGCTTGCTGAAGGTGCTCCACAGTCTGGTCGAGATCAATTATATCTTGGTCCAAACGGCAGCCATAGAGGTAAGGCTCCATGAGCCTAAGAAAAAGAGAATTCAATTTAGGTTTAAACAAAATGGTCCCAGCAGCCTACTGTGCTTCAAACACAGCAGTATAATAGTGACTTACTGATTTGACAGCAGTCACTCTATCACACCATATTCTGTTCTGCTCAGTTTCTTTGCCGTGGTAAGCTGAATAATGCATAAAGTTGGTATCGATAATTCCTCAAAAGTCCCGTTATGCATTTTAATGTGAAAAAAGGCAGTGGTAGGGCTTATTGTGGCATGGTTTAAATCTTTGTTGAGTGTAATTTTACATTTCCAACATGCAAATTGTTCTATTTATTTATAATGTATAATTTATACTGTAATTACACCTATACATAGCCATATTCTACTGCTTCTCATACTAATCATCCTGCACATACACTTATTCTTACTCTTGTTACCAAGCTGCACATATCTATACATATCTGTCTATATGGTTCATACACACTATCAATATTTATTCAGCTTTTTCTTATTATATCATCTGCTAATGCACTGCATATACCTATATTATTCTTACTACTCAGTCAGTGCTACTACATTGCACATTATCTGTACATATTTTTCATACTACATATCCATAGTTATTCTGCTCTTATAACATTGCAATATATTTCTTGTCCTGCCTATGCACCACATGTCTGTACTTTGTATATCTATACTTTTGCACCTCTGGTTAGATGCAAACTGCATTTCATTGTCTTTGTACTCGTACTAGAGCCCGACGAATACAGGATTTTTAAGGCCGATGCAATACAAATATTTGGTTATTCAAAAATCTAATATATATATAATTTTTTAGAAATCCAGAAATGTGCAACAAAACAGATTTCCCTAACGACCTGCCGATATATCGTTCGGACTTTAACTTGTACACTGCTCAATGACAACAAAGTTAATCTAATCCAAGCCGAATTAAAAGAGAATCTTAGGAAAACAATGTGTTAAATCATAAATAAGTCACTTTGGGCAACCAGAGTGACAGGAGTGCTGTAGTTTACAGGACAGTGTGTAATTGTACATTGACTTTTAGTTAATAATAATAATTTATTTGACAGGGACAGTGTACATTAATCAACATTGCTGTAAATGCACCAGAATTAGCCAAAAGGCTATTTTTCATCCGTTGTCCCTGGACAGATCTTAAAATTGTCTCCCTAAAAAACAACAACAAACAACTAGTTGTTCTAGTTTAACTCCAATACACTGGATCTGGTCACCTAAAATCAGTGTAAGTACAGACTGCATTGTGTATTATCAGGTAGAAATCAATTTTGCAGTCATTTCTCAAAAAAATGGTCCAATTTATCACTTAGTGTATATTGTACAACAATATACATTAAGTGATTAACGTGTTTTAATGGTACGTGACTGAAAATTCCAAAACTCAATGTCACTACATAGTGTAAATCCCTTTCTGGCAAAGCATTAGAACAACGACATATATTAGTTGAACTGTTGATGACCTGTGTGTGAATGTAAACACCAACCTGTGCCTGCAACCCTTTTTATGGCCCAGATGCACTCTGGCGTCGAACAGGTCTTTCACCGAGAAGAGCTCGGACACACGGAAGAAGTCCGGCTTTTCAAGTGGCTGGTTTATTATTTTTTCTGTACGTAGAAGAAATAACATTGCTGCAGGTCTGGACAAAACCAACAATGACATAATTTACCTCACACACACTCCTGCTAGTTTAACATTGGTTCAGCTTACCTGTAGCATCATCAATTTGGATTTGGGCTGATCTGATAGGCGCTGCGGTAGAATACTGGTGTCCACCGCAGGGGTGTCCGACTGTAACAAGCTGTGAGCGTCGTAGCCCCCAAAGCCCTAAATATCAAACAAAATCAACATCGGGTTTTAAGCATCTGACATCAACATGTAACAAGCGAACACTGCTAGCTAGCAGTATTCGCTTGTTACATGTTGCTAGCTTGCTAGCTACAGGCGTTAGCTGGAAACTGAATGGCTAATTTGTCAGAAAGGATTACACGTATGCCACAACTGTTACACGTATATATAAAATTGTGTTCCATGCACCCAAAATTTTCAGACGACAACGTTGTTCTGTCGGGCAATTTAAAAGATAATTTAGTGCAGATACCTCTAGTCAGAGTCCGGGCAGCCATGCTTGCTCGATTACCACAGAAGGTCAGCAAACTGCGACTGCGTGTGTAGTTCATTGACTGTCGTAAAGTTCCGTTCCGTCGTGACAGTTTTCCATAATAAACTACAAAACCCATGACGCTATTATTTTTAACTATACAACTTTATTGAAAAACATATGAAACACAACTAACATTAACGATCTCGTGTTTAGCTAAGACAAACGAGTAACTAAAAATAAGTCCTGCTATAGAACAAATGTTTGGCTATAAAGATGATACGTGCAAAAACAACATTCGTAGTATCAAGAAGAAGCACATGGTACAAATAAGCAAATTTAACTTTCTTCCATGTATATTGTTAAATCTCCTTAATAATTAACTTAACATTATAAAACAGGACACAAACATTTTTCTCCACCTAAAATAAATGTTCTGTAAAAAAAGAAGAAAAAAAAAGGCCAAAATCCAAAATATTAAATTAAGACTAGCTTGCAACATGAAAACCAACAGCAAACCTTAGATAAACAAGCATGCACGTTTAATTAATTAAGTTTTATTCTGTTCAGCTGTGGTGACTGGGTGCATCATTTTTCCTGAAAAAGATGAGAATCATTTAAGATGAATGGGTTTTTATTTGCGTGATCACACACTGTGGAGACAAAACCATTCTGGTCCAACCACACACACATAGGGTTACCTGTTGACCGGAATGAACTGAAGCTTTCTTTTGACACGTTGCACAGTCTTTCTCTGCAATGGAGCCCTACTGTCAGAAGGTACTCCCTGCAAGCATTGTGTAATACATATTTCACACTCTCTGGATATGGACAACTTTTTACAAACAGCCAAATAAAATAAATAAATAAATAAAAAAAAGTTGGTGAGTTTATCTGATGCGTTACTGAATAGCGGTCTCCATCATAAAGAGATACATACATCAACAATGGGAAACTGCTTCAAAAGAATCATGTTTCTACATAATTGTACCTTCTTGAATTTTTTAGCAGGGTATCTCCTGTTGAACATCGTGCTTCTCTCCTCTGTGGTAAGAGCTATGCAAGGTATGAAGGTGATGCCAGGATCAATGGCACTGGACAAAGACCTAGGCAAGGCAGAGCAGGACACAGATCAGACCAATGCCCATGGATGACTTCATTCTGTAGTAATTCACACCAAAGTCCATCTTCAAGCCAGTCAATGTATCTTGTACCTTCCTTGTTACTTTAACCAGGATGGGTGTTAGTGACACTGTGATGCAGTGAGTGTTACTATTATACATTATTAATGAGAAAGACCCATCGTTGTTCAGATTTCCATCTTTATTACACTGATGCACTTAAAAAGACACAGCAAAAGTTTGTTTTTCCTGAAAGAGAAAAAAAGGAAAAAAAGGAACACTTCTTACAAAATATTTACAAAACCTGGCAATGCACAGCATGTTCAGTAACTCTTTTTTGATAAACGAAAATAAATAGCCTTTTCTTTGACATAGGAAATTCAAGAAAACGTCAACATTACAAAGAAATGAACACACTAAATATCAAGTTTAGCGAGACAGAGAGGAATATTCTATAAGTAGCTTCTGTGGAATCTGGAACAACACTTTAGTCATAGAGGTAATAGGTCCAAGACTGTTAGAGTGGCTTGCATCAACAAGTGAGCTTTAGATTTCCATCAATGGGTTTAAACTATACAATGGGCTAAGACCCTGTGTCTGAAAAACATATGTTGTAATCAAGATGTAGTATATCGCCATAGTAGTTGATAAAGCATTGTTCCAATACCAAATGGTGTTTTGCTCAAAAACGGTGACTATTAAGGGTCTAGATAAAATGCGTTTTGAAAAAGTGCACCCTGGCATTACTCTTTATGTGCAAAAGTTAGAAAGGCTATCCTCAATCTGTGGATGAGGTGAGAAGGTCATTTTTTGAAATCAGAAGAACCCAGATTAAGAGATTAAGCAGTGTTAGGTAAATACATAAAGATGTAAGATAGGGAGGGATAAGGTGAGGGGTGTAGTAGAGACAACGACAGAGTGGCTCCTGTTTGCTGGACCTGAGTAGGAAGGTACTACGTGGGGAGGAGAGAGTAGTGAGTGGCCTGTCGACACACAATGATAAATACAGTACATGGTTGGCAGGGTAGCATTTGGCCAGATAAAGTCATGATGAACTGTATCATGCTAGATAAGTTGAAATCTGTCTGGTCTTTTTTTATAATAAATCTAAAAAAAAATAAGCATTTAGGAGAATTAGCATATCTTTTGATAAATGAAAATGCATTTTATACATTTTTATCTTAGCCATACTGCTCAGCTCTAAATGACATTTTCCCAATTTCCTAACATAAAACGCTAGGCTGCTACGAAGGCTAATTTTCATTATTGAGTACTTATTTCTTGGATCAAGGGATTCATCTTCGCCAACAGTCCAACACCCAAATAAATTCAAATTACTATCATATAAGACAAAGCAAAGCAGCAAATACTCATTTTTGGAAAGCTGGAAACAGTTTGGCATTTTTACTTGAAAGATGCCTAAAACTATTTGATTATCAAGTTAGTTGTTGATTAATTTTCTGGCAACGGATCAATTATTTCAGGTCTAATAGTGTTTTACATGCACAAGTCGCTTTTCTGTTTCAGTCTAACCATTTAAGTAATGGTACAACCTGTGTAAAATGTGTCATTTTGATTTCCTGTACACCACGTTTTGGTGTACAGTATAATGGATCTAATCCTAAAAGACAGCCTATGTTTTGTCTTATGGCTTTTATTAAGATACCTAATGAAGGAAGTAATGGAAATGTATTACATCAACAATAATGTTTAACTTTTGCACATAAAAGGACTTCTTAAAGTAAACCCACATATCACAGGTATATTCTGTAAGATTAAATAATATCAACATGTATTTTTCTGATTAACATTGTGTTGTTGCTCCTGTACTTTGAAAAGATACATCCAAATCTTAAGCACTTTGTCTTAACCTTAAATCTTTATTTTGTCACATTGAGGTTATTTTTCTTGGTCACTTCTTTTTACATGAAATATGAAAGATATTTAGGATGATGTTATTTTCTGCAAGAAAGTATTCTGCATTTTGATGGTGGTACAACTCATGCTGTCTGCCTCTTGCACCAACATGTCCCTGTATTGCTTTTCAAAGGTTTGACGATATGAATGAACCTCAGAGCACAAAAAAGATCTTATGATGGTGCCATTGTTACATAGCAGTATAAATGTACAAACACATTAGAAAATAAAATGCCTGTTGTATCGTATCAAACATTCCCTTCGAGCCTATAAATGAATCAGCTTGTTTAGCATTCTAATTACCAGCAGGGCCAGAAATTAAGAAAAGAAATTAATTTATGGTGCTATGGGACATAAAGGCCAAAGAAAATACTTACAATGTGGAGAAGCCCTGTGTCTTCTCTGGATTTCTCCTGCTGCCTGACTGACAATCTGCCTCATCTATAAATTCTTCCTCTTTTCTTTCAAGATGCACTTCTTTATCCTCTATTGTCATGCTCTCGCCTTCTCTTTTTTTCTCACTTAGCAAGTCTGCGCTCTCTCTTCCCTTACTCCTTTCCCTGCTTCGAACCTGGACATGGTTGGTCCTATTAGATTCCAGTTCGATAAACACACTCTTGTCTTTAGACATATGCACCATGCTCTCTGTCTCTCCTTTCATAGGGCACTGAGACCTGTGGCCGGGCACAAGGCTCCGTGCAAAGGACATCCTTGGATTCATCCTGGCAGTAGACATAATATTCAAAACAGGGGATCTGGACGTGATATTTACATTTGTCTCTGTAGAGCAGGTAAAAGATCCTCTGCTGGTCCTTGCAGAGGACCAAACAGTGACTGGAGTCTGTGATTTGGGCCCCCCGCTTTGATATGGTGGAGTTGCTGATGCCGTCTCGCTGACTTTAGATGAGGTGATTTGGAATGGAGTTTGACTGAAAGTCCTAGTGTCAGTCGGGGGGAGTCCAAAGCTCTGGCGCCACTTCATCGACTCAGAGCGAGAAAGCGCAATTTTAGGACTCAAAACGGGCCAAACTCTCTCCGTCTGAGGGATCGCATCCTGGACGACACTCCTACCAATGCTAGGCCTCCTTTGCTCGGTTCTAGCAGCCCCGGCCCCGTCTGCCGGCTCCAGAAGACTGGGGCTCCTGGACTGGACTGAAGACAGATGCGATTGTGCACCAACGGTAGAAATGTCTGGCGGCAAACTCTGTGGTAATGGAAAAGGCTGACGACTCAAAGGAGATTGTCCAAAGAGAGGACTGACACTTGTTTTTGGAACTTCAGCCAGCTGATTTTCCTGTTTGATGTCTTCAACTTGAAGTGGGGTACAAGCCACCACAGTACCGTTCCTCAATGCATCGCCATCTTTACTTTCCTCTGCAGTGGAAACTTTGGCCTTTTCAGCCAGAAACCTTCTGATCTCCTGCTCAATGCTATCATCGCTGTCTACTGAACTGCTGTCTTCCTTTATCTCAAGAGCAGTCTGGGTATTGTGCGGCAAAGGGGGGTCTTTACCCCCGGCTGCTGTTTCACCTTCATGCATGTCAAGCTCTTTACTCTTATTAGTTTGTTTATGTTGTGAAACACCCTTTTTACTTGATCCAGACTTGTCTTTTATGTCATCCTTACTCTTTTCTACTTTTTTCAAAGGATTGCGCTTGGAAAAAGGATCCGGTTTCAACTTCTTGGTCTTTAAAGCAATTCCCAGCAGTGTTTCTTCATCTTTGAGGCTCATCCTTGATTTCCGCTTTAAGTCTCTTGTTTTTTTCTTTGACTTCTTTTTTGTCTTGAGCAGATCTTTTATGGCGGTATCTAGGTCCTCATCACTGTCAAGTGAGCTGCTTTTGTCTTCACTTTGCTCTGTCTTGCATAATCCAGCTATAGGGTGTGTTTGACTTATCTGGGAACGTACCAATGGGTAGGGTTCTTTTTGATGCTCAGGTAAAGGTTTAGGGGCTGTGTCTTTAACATTGTTATCTGGCCTTGACATGTTAGAAATGCTACAGTTTTCCTCCTTTTGTTTTCTTCTCTGTGTCAAAGACAATTTTTGAGGTTTCTTTTGGGTTGCAACTTCCTTTGCTTTCCCTGGTTCATTTATACTTTGAGGCTCTTGACTCGTAGCAGTGGGTGGCTGTTTGTGCATTTGGGCCTTTTGCTCAAGAAATTTCCTGATTTCTTGCTCTATCCCTTCTTCACTGTCAATGGAGCTGCCATCACTTTCTTCATCTGGGCAGTTGTCTGGAGGTGAGGATTGCAAGGAAGATTCAGTGGGGGTACAACTGCTAAGGCCAACACTATGATGAAAGGCCCCTGGCATAACAGTTTTTGAAATGTCCAGTATTGCCTCAGCACACATGAGCTCTGCGGTTGTATTAGCCTTTGGAAGAGCAGGAGTAGGTTGCTCTTTAAACCCCTCTACTTTAAACATAAGCAAACCATTTCCTTTACCCTTCAAGCTCTCTGAAAGTGTATTCTTGGGTATGAGAACAGACGAAGCAGGAGGTTGAACACATTTCAGTTCTTTCTCTGCTCTGGTCTTTTTCTTTCTCAGTCTGTGTTTCTTCATGTTTTCCGTGCTTGTACTTCCAACAGCATGTATTAACGACTTAGCAATGGGATTTTGCTTGTGTAATAATGGCTTCAGGACGCTCTTCTCCTTCAGTTGCTCAAGCTGGTAGCTGCGGATAGCTTCTTCAACACCATCATCGCTAGTGGAGTCGGACTCCTCTTTGAGTGCAGGTGGATTGAATATTTCCTTTTTGTTCTGCTGCTCCTTTTTCTCTAATTGGAATCTTTGAATGGCCTCCTCAATGCCGTCATCACTACTGGAATCATTTGAGTCTTCCTCCACCTTAACTGTGATCGGGGACTTTACTTGGTTGAAGAGGCTGATTGTTTTAGAGGGGCTCTTTGTCTGCCCTCTGGACAAAACTAAACTTTTAGTTGATGTACTTTTATCAAATGTCTTAACCGTGTCATCATTTAGGGATTTAGGGATGCTTTTGTTATACTTTTGTATAGGTAAAACAGCTGGTGGTGAGGGAGTCTCAGCATTCACACTTTTTGAAAACTCACTACTGGCAATCAAAAATGCATTGCTGTCAGTGTTCTGTTTGGAAACCTCCTCAGGGGCAGGTGGGCTTTTCCTGGCAATTTTGGATGATTGCAGAAAGGTGGTGAAGCATGGTTCTGCCTTGCGTTTGTGATCATCCTTTTCCTTCAGGTATTCCAGTATTGCCTCCTCAATTCCTCTGTCCACAGAATCATCGCTGTCTGAGTCACTGCTCCTGTGGTTGTTTGGGGAAGAAACATATGCCTGTTGGTTTTCAGTGGCACCTTTAGTATTGGACTTGGCTCCAACATAAGAACCCACAGCAACTTTGCGGACTTGGGGATGACCTTCCTGTCCTGCTGGCACATTTCCCTCGATCTCGTCGCCCATCTCGAGTGAGGATTGGGTGCTCCTAAGACTCTCTATGATCATCTGGACCTTATCTGAGATAGGTGTGCCTCTGGTGGACAACTCAGTGTCCGAGTCATTGAAGCAAATTGGAAGGCTATAGCCTCCAGGTGGGCCACATGTTCTCCATTCTGTTTGCGTCACTGCGACAGGAGGTACATTCATCAAGTACATTCTAGTGAAGTGACGTGAGGCCCTCGACCATTGGAGTGCAGCTGCCTCCGATCACAATCCCATTGCTCAATCTAAGAAGAAAACAAAAACAGAGCAACAGTGAACAACAGATCAAACTGCACTGATAATTAAAGCCACTATGTTTATACTTTCTTCGTGAATAATCCATCAAATTATTTTAATGGAATACATTGTTGTTTGTTCTGTGTCCACATACTAGATCATTATGGAAAACCTGTGAATGATGTCCATTATGCCATTGGAGTATTGCAAACGGATCCATACGAAAACAATTGTCTAAATGACATCCAAATTTACATTTTGTCCAACCATGTACAGACACTTTAAATTGGCAATTTGTGTCAGGGAGATTTCAGGATAGTTTCAGGTAGCGTGCTAGGCGACTTCCACTGACAACCACCAACACACATTTAGAGAATATAAGAGCAGCAATAGAAAACAGATTCATTTTACAATAACTGATTAGTTTATTTATTCTATAAAAATGTCAGAAAACTGCAGAAAATGCCCATCACAATTTCACAGAGTACAAGTTCATGTCTTCCAATTAAAGCCCTACCAATAATGGTCAACTGTCGAGAACAGCCTAAATGGGGCAAACCTAAACCTTTTTTTTTGTACATAAACATTTTTGATAAGATTCTCTGGCATTAGTTTCTTTTTTTTAAACCAAGATGTGTTCCAAGTGGAACATTATACAACTGAAAAATAACCTTGCATGAGCTCTCTGGTAGACAAAACTATGTAACAGAAGAAGTTGTAAATTACCTCTACACATTTTCAGTATTTATGTACAGCAATTTCTTGCCACTTTTCAGCTAACATATACACAGATAGCGATTTATTCCCAGTGAGCTACATTATATTAGTCTACATCCAGTACTAATAGCTTATACATTACTTGTTCAGCACTACATAGCTAATATTGTCTCTGATACTGTATTATTATACCTTTTTTTTTTTATACGTCCCTGTTGTGGATCTCTAACCCTGACAGAAAGTACATTTGTAGAGTTGTTACTGAACATTTCATTTTGTCAGTTGCCTACTATCTGACATCAGGATCAAAGACAATATTTCTTCGCCATGCACGTCAATTTTCAGCTTTCACCAAAATATATGACTACTTGCTCATTACCTCTTCCAAAACTCCTCTTACCCTACAGTCTATCAGAGTGGTTAACAGATGACACCCAATCAGAATACTTATCCTTGTAAACAGCTACACATCCTGAATATGCAGCAGAATAAGCAACGTCAGTGCTAGGCTGCCATCCTGTGGAGGAACTTGACGTGACCACTCTGCAGTACTTCATTGCAGGCTGTATGTTCTTGTGCAATGGCGCTGCATGGTTCTAGGATACTTTGTTTATGATTCAGGGGTGCAGGACTTAGTGCTTATTTGTGGCCAAAGTGATGAATTTCTGGAGGTTTTAAAATTACTGTGTGTGCAGTAAGTGCAATGCCTGCCCTGTTTTGGTCCCATTTACCGAATACCACACATAATTTCTAAGACAGTTAATGTAAGTCAAGTGCATAAAAGTGATTTCTCAGTTATATTGCAATACGGAACAGTATCACTGCTGGAAATCTGGTAAAAGTGAAAGGAGGCAGTGATGCTGGAAGACTTAAAAACCACTGAAAAAAGTATTCAGGTACATTTTTTTTCCAGATTGAGGGGCAAAATGGACTTCATTAAGACTGAACAAATAGCCCCAGGTCTTTGAGGTAGATCCAGATTTGTTGGAGCATGCCTAAAACCCTAGGGCTGCCCATAGCCAGATCAACCTACAAGTGGACCCTGGGGAAAATTATAAATCAGAGATTAAAAGTAACTGTATGGTGTTTAAATTGAGCCGTGGTAAGCAAAATTGCAACCAAACAATAAAAGTATTAAAAGTTGACTTTAACACCCCTAGAAGACAGGGCTTTAGCTCAATTAAAATATGGTGCATATTACCACACAAACTTGCAATAGATCATATTGCCGCAAAGTAATTGCCACACAGTGAACATAGGGCGGTCAGGGCCCCTGAGGATCTGGGCCCTGGGGGCAGTTGTCCAATTTGCCCAGTTGGTAATCCAGCCTCGAGGCTGCCCTCAAGCTGGGGTTGGAAAGTTAACCCTTGTGTTGTCTTCAGTTTCGGGACCCTCTCGTATCCCTTGAGTCAAATTAACCCGCGACTTATGTAGGTTTTTAAAAACAATTCTGAAATAAAAAATCTACTTCATAATCTATTGATAAATATTGTCTTTATGTCAATTTCAAAAAATTGAGATAACATGTTTAGGGAATGTAATCAGTTTCTATAAAAACAAATCAAAAAAGAAAGTGGGATTCGTTTTTTGGCATTAGGTTATAATTTATGTTAAAAGTCCACTGTGGAAAAAACATAAGTGGTCATATCCAGAATAATTTTCTGAATTGAGTCAGGAATACATGTTTATCACAGAAAATAAGGTAAGGCCATTGATTTTAAGGAAGAAAAAATGTATACTGAAATGGGTCAATTTGACCCAAATACCATGCGAGGGTTGAAATCCTTTTATTGTAGCCCAAATAATACAAAATGAAAAAGTATTCCACTCCACCCTGAAATGTAATGACTTTGCAGACACATTGTCACAATATATGATTGGGCGTATTTGTTTCTTACATACACCCTTCGAATTGTTACGGTTAAGATAGCGTTGCAGTAGGAACTTAAGTTACAGGTTGTTGTGGGTAGTCCATCCATTTATTAAAGAGCACCCAGAGTGTCAGTGGTAGGCTAACAGCAGTGCTTTGATAGAAATGTGCCCTCTAATTACTGTATCAATTCCCTCAAATAAAAAGTGTTAAGTGATCATGTTTATCCAATTGGTCCTTGTCCCCTCAACACTTTTTCTTCAGTTTTAACGCTACATTGGATGTTGTTTAAGCTCTCATTGATTGACAGATTTGACAGTGTGCACATATCCGACTGTATAATGCAATACAGAGTAAATATGGAAAGTTGTCACTTTGTGAGCAAGCTGAGCTGTTGGAGTTAAATCACTGATTGAATTAGTATTTAGGTCTTTAATGCAAGCAGAGCTCCAATATCAGAATTTAAAACTTCAAGTTCTTAGTAAAGTTAAAGAAGTACATTATCGGATTTAAAGGTACTTCAATTATAAAAAAGTAACTTGAATACATCAATATGTAAACAGAACTTTAATAATTAGGCTGATGAGGGTGTAGTTTATTTGAACAACCTTATATGTATGGAAAACATTGCACCATATTTTACATTTTTTTTAAATTGATATCATACTCCAAAGTACTAGTAGCATTAAACGGGAAATCCTCAATATAGAAGTAACTTTAACTAAACGTCTTTATGGTAGGCCTACTTGACCAAACGCACTGTTATGGAAGGTATAACCAATATGATGCTATTTATTTATTTATTATTTTCTGTTAAACATATTTCACAATGAGTTCAGCTTGTTTGTTTGTGCCCAAAATTGGGTTACTGCATCAGGGAGATATCTAAATCATGCAGGCCATGTAGCTGACGAGGAGCAGGGTTGGAGACTGACGAGCTGCAGTCATGAACCTCATGCAAATCTAAAATGTTACTTCAGGTACCCGCCAGGCTCCGTAGAGAATGGATGTTCATGTGGCACCTGACCTCGACTATCAGACATCTCCAGAGACAAACCGTATAACATCTAGCATTGTACCTTCATTAACGAGCATGCTTAAAAGACTTTTAACGTTACCCAGTCGAAAATCTATGCAACAGCCTTTGCTAGCCTACGTACATTAAGCCAAATGTATCCTCCCTTCCAACTCAGTGTGCACCCTGCAGGGGAAATGGGCAACTCGACTACAGCCTGACATCGAGAGACAACATGCCCATCACGTTAATCATCCTCTTCAGTGATTATAACATGCTAAACCTTGTAGAAAAGTGCAAATTACTACAGGAAACTAGGATGGGTCATCAAAGACGACCCGCTAAAAGACGCCGAGAATTACAAAAAACGAGCTAAAAACGTAGCGTAGTCTTGGAACTTTGTTTGACATATGTGTACAAAGAAAGTTTCAACCGACACGCCAACATTAGTGGGTAGAATTTTTCTGTAAAACGTAAGTAACAGCGTTTTGCGCTTTTCCTGGTCGCAACACAGAAACCCCGGCTGTCCACGTAACCCTCTAGCGGCACGGACCGCATCAATGCCCGGCGTGCAGCGTTAGGAGACTCCGCAGAGCAACCATGTTTCTTGGTACCGCGGCCATGGTTGTCAAAACCCTCGATATTCGGTCGATAACACCGCTAAACTTAAGTATTGTCCGTTGACACTTGTACATAAAACAGGATGGTTACATGTTTGAGAGAAATATACGGGATGGTGTGAAACATTGGAGGGATAACCGTGACTAGTCGGTGACTTGAAAGACACAGGCGGGCCTCCCGGCTGCTGCAGCCCGGCATTTTCTCCGGCAAAGAAAGCCTTTGTATTGAGCCACAGCTCACCCTCCTAGTCTCGGCTATTTTCCATACAGCTACAGCCACAAAACACAAGCCACAAGTTTAACTCACCTTGGCATGTCACAAAATGACCGCTACAGTAAAAGTGTGTTCCTTGCTGCGTTGATTTAAGATGTTAGGAAAGCCGTCGTTGAGATACTTCGGTGTCCGTCGCCAGCTCACTAACCGCCTGAAGCTCTCGCCGTCGAGTTCCCCTCCGCACCAACTGCCGGGCGGACAAGCTTCCTGAGTCCAGCCAAGCATGGACCCTTTCAAATATGGCATCGGCACTTCCCCGGAAAATATATAGACTTACGTTTATATTCTACATTATTACATTACAGAACCCAGAGATGTCTATTACATATATTAATGCTGCATTAATAAACAAAAACAGGCTTTTCCGGGAACACTTTTACTTTTAATAGTAGGCTTGGCCTATCACATGTGCCACAGTTGAACTATCATACGCCTTATTATTTGAACGTTTTATTGACGGCAGAGTAGTTTGATGAGTTAAGAGTCTATTTCTAATTATTAGACAACTATATAAAAAAAACTATGTTGGAATAGCCTACACTCCTTTTGTAGCCTATATGTTTCAGTTGTGATTGGTTCAGATTAAACTTCACAACTGCTTTTAATTTGAGAGATTTTCTGTAATATCTTTATTATACTTCTAAAACAGGCAAGATGGGACTATGGTTACATCCAAACAACACCACCTTTAGAGAGAGTATCCACTTTATGTTTAATTCCACACAATGCAGAAATTGATATTACAATCAAGATCCAGGAAAATTGATTATCTTTTGCATTCTCTTCATCAGTTAAGGTTCACCCACTGTGACTTCAATGAATATGTGTACTATATACAAGGTTTACAAAAGCAGATATACAATAACCATAACATTTGAGAACATTTTACATGCTCCATCTTACATTTCTTCAAAAAACAACATTTTTCTAGTCTGTCAGGTTTGTTAATTCACAATTTTTACTTTGTAAGATATTAATCTTCAGGAAAGGTCTATGATAGGATGCAAGAGTCTCTCACTAACTCAATATAACTTTTTTTTTTAGAATGTTGCTCTATATGTTATATAGAGGTTAAGCATCTCATTGCAAGGAGGTATTTTGGCAGATTGTGTGCTGTTGGAAATGTCAACATATCAGTAATAAAAAATAAATGGAAATGCATAAGAGACCCTGCCAGCCCTTAGCCTCAATACAACCAACACAAAAACGGATCCGTAACCAAATTTGAATTTACCAATATAGGGATGTAAAATTGTGTTAATAAACTGTTGGTGAGGGATAACAGGCTCATTCACAGGACAAGGTGTTCACAGTGATGCTTACCTGTTTGATATTAAGTCACTTGTGATGCAAACCTCTTAAAATACTGTTTCAAATGGCTTCTGAGCTAAAAAAAATACCTTAAGTTATTTAACATTAGCTGTTTACACAAATTAAGTAATTTGAATTTGCGACCCCAAACTGTCACAAATTTAGACATCAGCAGACCTGAATGAACCCATACGATATACTGTATATTATAAATGTTCTCTCATTAACCCTGAATGTAGTTAATAGAAGCTTATCTTGTGTATAGTTGAGTTTACAACAATTTACAGTTAACCGTATATATATTTTAATATAGAAAATGTTCGTGAAATCAAACAGGACCAGTGCATCTAACCCATAGATAGTAGTACAACAATAGTCTTGCCCCTGTTTATTGGAAAAAATATTTTAAACTTTTACAGGTTTTGGAAATAAACTTTCTTCAAAATATGTTTGGATGGTCATCTTGACATTATAACTTTTTTTAATCATTATTAGGCCATAATATATGTCTTGAGATAGGACGTTGCTGAACATGTTACATTGAGAAATGGGAATACAATTGTGGGATACATTTCTGAAAAAGGATTTTTATTGTACATATTCATTGTATTGTACATACTGTAGTGTGTAACCTTGAATAAAGCAACAAGTGAACACACATGTCCTTATAAGGCCTATAAGTTACCAGTGTTCATATTTTGAAGAATTGGAGGGATACAAAACAAATACTGTATCTCAGCTTTGACGCCCTGCACTTTACTATTAGGATGTATGTGATTTAGGATTGTTGTCATGGTTCTGCACATTACCAGTGCCACTCTCGTTGGCACAGATTTCTTCGCCTTACTGGAGCTCTGAGTCATGTTCTATTGTTTCGGATGGAGTATGCTACAGTGTACAAGGTTTCTTTCCAGGGTTGTTCTTCCGATTCCAAGAAGCAACACTGCTTCTCTAGAGGCAATTAATCCATCAAAGTGTCTGGCCATTTGCCTTCTGTAAGTAAACATCCTGTTCTGTTAGGCCCTGAGTTTGCTGTTCGACAGTCAGTGGAGTGTGGTTAATATTTGAATCCACGGTACTAGTTTAAACCAGCATTTTCCATATTATTTGTGGTAGTTATGACAGCTTCTAATTTTAGGGATGCAACCAACTGTTTGCTTCATTCATGTGAAAACAAGTCAATATAACTTCCCAAAGCCTAAGGTAACGTCTTCAAATGTCTTGTCAAGATGTTATTTTCAGCAAAATATACAAATTCTTTCATTTGCGACTGAAAACCAGAGAATGTTTGAGAATTTTTTTAACTTTTTTTTATTTATTTTTTTTACTAATTTTGTCTGAAAAATGACTGAAATGGTTGCAGATGAATTGACTAATTGTTTCAACTCTTGAGGATATCTTTCATCTGTCATTCTTAAACGTTTCATGTGGCGGTATATATATATATATATATATATATATATATATATATATATATATATATATTCTATATTCTGCCCCTGTTTGGTGTACTATCTGGTTGAATATGAGCTTCTCTTCATTTTAACACAAATGTAAAAATTATAAATTTTTAAGCATTGTTAGTTACACCTCCCATGACTTTTTGATAGCATGCTATATCTGTTATTATGCTGGTAGCTGGGGGCTTGTACGTGTAGCTCAGTCCGAGTCGCCATTGGTGGCTCAGTAATTGCAGGTCAAACTAATTTAAGGCTGCTAAAACCTATACTTAGCGTAGTAGTTTATGGCTAATGTACTGTTGATGAGTACATTAGTTACTCTAATTGTAGATTGGAATTAAACAAGCTACTAAAAGTAATATACACTGTGACTTTTGTCATGCAGTGCAATGAATCACACAATGAGAAAAAACATTTCCCAGGCCTATAACAGTTTCAGTTCACCTTTGACATTTCACTGAACTTCTCCAAGATGGCGAGCCATCATCCTCTCCACACATCTGCTCAACCTCATCTCCTATCTTGATTTGGGACCCGGCCCGTGTGTTTTACACTAACAAACATACAAATCAATCAAGACAAGGTGGTTCGAAATGAGATAGTCACTGTTACACTTTAAGTTGTCATCCAATGCACATCTATTAATCAACATAAACAACATAAAATCACTGGTAGGACAAAGAGGGAGTATATGTGATCCTGTGAATCCGATTCCCAATAAGAAACACTAAAAGGGAATTTGCCTTGGTGGTTGTTGCATACATAAACAAGCCAACATATTGAATATTAATATGAAAATAAACAATACACAAAAACAAATGCATACAAACTAGGTGTTTAAAATAAGTGGATATGATGTGTGTGATATGATTCAAAAACAGCCATTTACAGTTTGTCTTCTGATACTGTAATGCAGCAAGCACAAAAAACAGATCAGGCAATTTTGTAAAAATTGTATAAAGTTATACTGCCTGTATAAACATTATTTATGATTCCCATAGGTGCTAAACAGATGGTTGCTATGGTACGCTGCCAATGAGTGGCTCCATTATGTTAATCACACTTTTATAGTTAGAGATATTCAACAGTGCATACAGAGTGAGTTTGCAAAGTCACTTAAATATTGTCTACTGAATTTGAGAGTATATTCACAATAGATAGAAACACAGATAATGCGTTGGAGAGTTAGGTTACAGTTACTTTTCATTTGTTAGTTTTTTTTACTGGCCTTCCTTTCAACTTCTTGTATAATCAGCCAAGGTGAAACACGAATGAGAATGGACACAATTGTAGAGATCAGTGAAAAAAGAGGCCTGGGAAAGGTGCAATTGGTGGTTAATGGCCCTCATCTTGCACATTAACCATTAGCGGTAATGACTCATTAGACTTCCCACTGGAAAATGCTTTTTTTTCTTAGTTTTTTGTTGTTATAGTTCAATAAGAGAAGCAATCCGACTTTGGCTCTCCTATAATCTATATACAACTGATTTGAAAAAAGTAATGGGAGGCCTTTAAGGGTGCTTTCATCTGGCAGTCAACATCAGCCTGTCCCTTCAGACACTTTTGTGCAACCAGAAGAAAGTATTGAGTACAAAGAGCTACTACAGTAACTACACTGTTCTAAATGCAAACCGTATACTCTATTCTGTTTCACTACAAAAAAACAAAGCAATTTGAGCGGCACTAATGGTAATGTGACTAAAGCAGTTGGCCCCATTTCCATGGCGGCACAAAGACTGGCACAAGCTACACTACAACGTATTGGTATGTTCCTGACCTTGAAATGCACTTTGCCTGGTCATTTGACATTTTAATTTGTATGCAAATGAAGAAGTGGTGGGGTTAGTTCATGGTACTTGGTGATAATTGAGTCTGACATTGAACTGGGACTAGACATCAGAGGACCATGTCAGTCTTCAGACCAACATCTCTTATTCGATAAAAAACAAAACAAAAGGCATGATGGAAATACAGATCAGTCTGTCTGTCTTGCTTTTCCTGCTGCTCCTTTTCCTGTCTGCTGTAGATGCGTAGCCATGCAGGCACAAAAGCCAAGTGAAAAAAAGAGGTTCAGCACCATGGACAGCAACCGTACTCACTCCAGACTGGGATGGGAAGAATATGGGAACATTTGAGATAACCACAGAGCTGAATTCAACTTCAACAACCAAAACACATTATATGTATCCTTAAGGCCTCAGCATGTTGAGGTAACTGTTGCTGCTGCTAGCAATCAGTGTAATAATGCTGCTAAATACATAAAAGGGGTGGCAGTAGCTCAGTCCGTAGGGAGTTGGGTAGGGTTGCTGGTTCAAGTCTCCGTACGGAGTGTGGATTGGTAGCTGGAGAGATGCCACTTCACCTCCTGGGCACTGACAGGACCCCCCCCCCCCCCTAATATATTTAGTCCAGTCCAGCCCACTCACTCTGGCATCTCTCCATTTGTGCATGTGTTTTTCAGGCCTGTAGTAGTGATTAGTAGTGAGAGAGAGAGTGTAAATTGTAATTTCCCCACTGGGAATCAAACAGTATAAATTATAATGAAATTATTATAAAAGGCTAGGCCATCTAGTTATTTTAGAAGAAGGCAATCAAACACAGATGCAACTTGACATTACAGATGACTTGTGCTGACTTGAATTTTTCTTTTCGGGTCTTGATAGCTAGCTAAAACACCACAGATGTACAGACTGAACAATAATACAACACATCCATACTTAAAGGTGGGCAGCTACTGCTTTAGCAGATTCCCAATGTGGACTGTACCATGAAAGAATAGTCAGTCATCAATGTTTTTTATAAAGTGCCAACAAAAAGGAAGCAAGATGTACTGGTTCATAGAAAAAAGAAAATCTAGAACAGGCTTTCTGGACAGGCCATGTATTACAACCAATGGTAGCATTATTCTAGAAGAGTTCAAACTGCTGTCTCCTTACCAGATCCGGGGGAGAGCATAACAACTACCCTTACAAACTGCTCTTACAAAGGAAAAAATGTAAGTGAAACAACATCCTGCAAAGCTGTATTGATTCCCAATGCTATTTAGAAAAACAGAAAGTAATACAGGGATTAACCTTGAGAAACACAACACATGATGCGCTACTTAAACACACAGGTTTTATCTGGAGGGTTGTTACTAAACCACTTCGTGGCCTTGTCAAATTTGGGTCGCAGTCACATAATAAAGCAATATAACTTACTCTTGCTTACAATACAAAAAATGAATATTTCAGTAGCGCCCCTCTATAAGTCTGGGGGCTGGTGAACATAGACATAAGAATGTGTCTTATTTTTTCTTTTCTTTATATTTTATATTGTTTCTGGAGGAACAACAGGACGAATTGATGAATCTGAGCCAGCCATTATGTACTAAAAGACAGCAAATTGATTCCTTTTTAATTATCTATACATATAATAAATTGTATACAGTCTGTGTTATAACCAGGAATAGAAAAACATATGGGTTATTCTACAGAGGTAATTGCAGCCCCATGAAGCAGTCATTATAACCTTTTATTATTACATGAAAACCTTTCCATCTGCTGCATATTTTTGTAAAACATCTAATAGCAAGTTGAGAGTTGAGGAGACATTCAGTGGTGTAGCAGTCATAGTTGCTGAACGTTGCTCCTACAGGGGGCAGCAGAGACCCACTGTGGTGCTTTTCTTGGTTCAAATGAGAGAAATGTAGTTCAGTTACCGCCTTAATCACAACATGAAGTTCAATCATACTTTTGTCTGCTCTCATCCTGCATCCTCTTTGTAGAGGAGCTTGACAACCTGATATGATGGCTGATGTTTATTAACCAAAATGAAACTGATCCAGAGCTCGAAATGTCACTTGGCAGGGCCATTATTTTTGTTAATGTGCCTGTCAAATACCAAAAGTGCACGTCTTGCTGGCAAGACGTGTGCACATGTGGTACGGGAAAAGAAGATTCTGCAAATACAAATGTAGGCCGACAAGCAATTTTTGCCATGTAACTGTACAGATGAGGGTTTCAGGTGTCGGCTGATACTTGTAAGTAGACCTGTCAGTTTCTGCTGTTTCTTTCTGTCCTCCCCTGAAAGACGAGCTTGTTGAAGCAGCGATTGGTGAAGAAGTACAAGGAAGTGAAGTAACGTTACAAAAGGTACTGATTTTTTTTTTTTTTTTTTAACAGTATGTTTATTGAAATTTTCTTTTACAAGACAATTCACAAAGATACATTAACACTTAGTTCCCACCCCAATACAACCGAACACAACGCTCTCTTCACATTTAAAGAATAAATTACAAAGACAAGAAACCAAATATACATTACTGTACTTTACACACGAAATTTACATTTTCCAGCAAAACACAATAATGGAAAGGAAAATAAAAATAAACAATCCAATCTATTAAAGAATAGCCCTACTTCATAGTTACACTTCTTGTAAAAAGTGATCAATATTATTGTTTTTAATGTAGTGAATAAATGGCTTCCAAATTTCTTTGTATACATTCATTTTGTTTTTAATAAAATATGTTGTTTTTTCCAAAACCATGCACTGTGCCATGGACCTAATCCAAGCTCCAACAACCGGTGGATCAGACCTTTTCCAGCTAAGAGCGATCATTCTTTTGGCTTGCAGTATAGCTAGATCTGTAAACGTACGCTGTTGGTGGTTTAGCTTAATATTTTTTGGATACAAGTGTAGCAGGATTGTTTTTGCTTCTAGAGGAATATTCAAGGATATAATTGTCTTTGTAATATTGATCACTTTTACCCAAAATTCTCTAATAATGTTGCACTCCCAAACACAATGCACAAATGTTCCTTGGGCTTCTCTACATTTAAAACATGTATCAGGCACATTTTTATTAAACTTATTTAATTTGACAGGAGTTATATAAGTCTGCATCAACCAGTTATATTGAAGTAGTTTTAAGCTAACGTTATCTGACTGTCTCTGAGAGTATGTACATATTTGTCTCCATTCATCCTCAGATATTTCCTCTCTCAATCCGACCCTCCATAATTCAAGTTTTGGGTTAGATGATTCAGTAGACCCTGATACAAGCCAGTTGTAAAACACTGATATTAATCCTTTATTATTGCATTTTTTCGTAATTAATTCCTCCAAGGAAGAAAGTACTGGCAAGCTTAACAATTGGTTCTGCGCAGATAGAACAAAACTCCTTATCTGTAAATATTTAAAAAAATGTTTTCTTGGAATATTGTAGTTAGTAGATAACTGCTCAAACGACAAAAGGTACTGATTTTAACCCAAACCACAATCATTTTTCTAAACTTAACTAAGTATTGTTGTTGCTTACCCTGTGAATAACGTGTTTAAAACCACAACCGTTACATTACGATATGAGGGCTGAAAACACACCTATGGGTTGTATTTCCTGCCACCGCTAATTTATCAAACGCTTTTATGGGTCGTATTAATGTATGGCCTTTTGGTTTTAGGACTTGTTGGAAGAAAGATAAGGCACATCAATATTTCGTCGAAATATTAAGAGGAGACAGGGGAAAATGACTGAAGCAGTAAGTGCTTGAGGTTGACATATAGGCTGTAGAGAGAAGGAGAGCTAAAAAAAACAACCTCCAATGACAATACTGCAACCTTGTTATGTTAAATATGGTCTTTCATATGCTTCAAGACATACTATGATTGGAATAAGCAGTCGATTCCATGGCTGAGCATTTCCACCTTGAAATTCAGACAGCTAGGGTAATTATACGTCACATACCTAAGGAACCAATCCTGTGGGCTTTCTTTATCATTAGCAACAATCCTATGACAAGTTTTTTTTTTTAATGGAAACCATATTACAAAAGATTAATCATAGAGTATTTTATTGTTTTACATACTTTAAAATATGTCTGGAGGAGGACTTTAAAAGTTGGAAGCAGAGGTTCCATAATGAGATGTAAATAAGCTTGAAGATGGTGTGCAGAAGGAAAGCCAAGACCCCAGCTGTGCCCCTGCACCCACTCAGCACACATGTATGCACATACTGTATGCCGCTCCACCCACACACAAACACAGTGGGCCAGGGAGGATTTGCAGAAACAAATATCAGCAGTAACCAGATATACCAGTATCACTTCTAACCACGTATTTAATGCATGACAGCTGAACCATCAAGCTCAGAGAAAGCTAGCATTGTAACTGATCAATGTAGTCCGCTAGTCAAGCTAAAATAATTAAAGTTAGTTATGTTTCTCCAGCTAGCTGTGGCACCCAATGAGTGTATGTTGCATTTGTTAAGCCAACATTAAATATATTTGGGTAAACTACTGAATTTGTTTTTACACATAGACCTACATACCCCGGTGGCTGAATATGTATAGTGTATACGTACGTGCATAAATACATATTAAAGATACACTCTGTTTTTGCTGTTTCCAGAAGCTTCCATCATAACACATTCTCTTGTTTTCTGATTGATTTACATCATGGCAGCTTAATTTCCCCTGAGGTTTTCTATTCTTAGATTAAATGTAAGTCTTTAAGAAAGAAAACAATATTCCTGCCTGCTGACAGGTTTGACACGTAGGATGATTCTGTGATACACGGATCTCTGACATCCTATTCATGTGAACGCTTCCACACATGCACAGCACAGACTTAAGCCTCACGACAGAGCTGTGGCATCATGTTTGGGGATGACAAGTGTCACCTCAGGAAATTAAACTTGTTTTAATTTCAATTCACAGTCAGTTTTGCGACCTTCTCCAGAGCAACAGCAAATGAGTTTGTAAAAATGTAAACACAATCAGAGAGAGGAATCTGCTTAATTCAGCTGTTAAATGTGTGCTGTGTTTAATTTGTTATTGTATCTCACTGAGGGAAAGGTAATTTTGTCAGCATGTTTGCTATTGACCGACATGCACATAAGCAGTTGTCCTGATGTATTTGGCTCTCCTGCTATTACAGTGTGCTCAGGCTTTACCACGTGCTTATTTGTTCTTACAAGTTTTTGTCCTTGCTTTTTCCCCCAGCTGGGGCATTTTGATGCTCTGCAAAGTCGCACAGAGGCCATGTTGCGTAACGGCTTTTCACCCTCTAACTCAGACAGCTTTTGTCTTGAGGCAACAAAGGTGTTTTTCACAAGTCAAAGGTGTCTGTTTTTGTATCATACTTCAGCTTCAGTGCATTTTGTGATGCTTATAATCATTTAATGGCATGTGATGTAGGTGAATGTGATGGTCAGGTGTACCATGGTTGAACATGGAGGAGATGATACTGTTAATAGTATTTCCACTGTGGAGGCAACTAAGCAAAAAGAATAACCCGGCATTTCAAATACACACAGAGACTGGAATGAAAAGAGTAGCATGGAAAGGCAGACGATATAAAGGCTGATTTTTTATCTTATGTTGGCAGATGCAGAGCGGGTGAGGACGTTCAGAGCTCTGAGGACAATGTCATGTCACATAAACACTCTATTTCTAACCCCAACAGCCCTCTATCATCGCCACACAGTGGGGTATTGATTAGTGTAGAAAGTACATTTAATTTCTCTCTCAGCAGGTTTGCTTAGCACCGCTATCCTTCAGACCCCTTTTTTCTTTGCTTAATGGAATAGTCCAGAGTAAAGAGAGTGAGGAAATGTGCGCCCTCAACACCTCCACTCCACAGGGAATGCTGATTTGATGAGTTCCTGTCATGGAAATCACATGGCAGGTTATGCACTTGGGAGGTTTTCCACAACTCATTCATTCTGTCATTTCAATATGATGAATCTTTTGTGTAGGTTGATGCTTATCGTAGATCATCTGCATTTCTGCATGAAACAAGAAGTGTTTTCTCCCTTGCACAATGGCAATGATTTAAAAAGCTCAACACAGCGTTGCATCAAAGAAAAGTGAAAGGTATTCCTTTCTACATTTACAGTATGTTTATTGTTATAGATTTAATAGCATCCTTTCCCTTCTGGAATTTTTTTTTTTACCATGCCTCAAATTGCAGCTTAAGCTCTTTCTAGCTCCAGAAGGAGCGGTGTTAAGTTCTGATCTGCAGTGCTTGAGGCTACAGTTGCCGCTAGCATAACACACCTGCATCGCCAACCCAACTGTTGGTGGTTGAGATGTATTGCGGATAATGTAGGAACCAGGTTTTAACAAGGAAGAAAGGGAATAAAAAAGATAATAGATTCAGATTCTATAATGCAGGTTTGCTTGTAATCAGGTTTGCCTCTTTTTTATATTTTTTATATATTTTTTATTTTTTTTAATAAATTGTCCAATTATGAGTCCGGCAATGTTACAGAAGTGCAATGCTAAATCAGGGTACTTTTTAATTTAAAAATTGTACTTTTAGTGCAAACCAATCCAGTATCCAACACCTCTGGCAAATTGTAAAATTTGTTTAGTTTGCAAGAAATGTCTTCCAAGTTGTGCATTACAATGAATTATGCACTTGTTTTTGTTTTTGCTCTGGAAGCAAGGGAATTTAATTTTCCGTAATGTAACTAGTGTTATTTGAAGAACCATTAATTGTTGAAATAAAGTGGCAGTCACCTTTATACTCAGAAAGGGTTATTTGTTCCAAAAGTGAAAATTGAGTGTTTTATCTCCTGAGCTTTTAGCAGTTGACACCTAGTTCCTTTGGAAATGTTTGAAGATTTCAAACTATAATCAAAGGGATGTATCCCCATGTGCCTTCTATTTTTTTCCTGGTTACCCCTCCTCTGGGGCTTTCACAACCACATCCAACCTCATTATAAGTAAGGATGACATAATGTGCAGTTCTTTCTCTGTCCCTGAAGGCCCGATGTGGAACAGTGTTGCTAGGATCACTGATAAACACAGGGAAGTTATTATAATAGGCCAGCCTATGCACTATCAATACACGTGCATGGTTTGCATTCAGCAGCGGGGTGTGGGGATGGCTCATGAGAGTAGTGGATTGACACAGCAGTGCTCATAGTCTAATTATACTCTCCCTTCAAATTCAGTACTGTAATTGAACCTCAGAGCTCTGCCACACACCAGAGACAGACGCTGGCAGTTTTGTTGACTGTTGAGTTTAGGAGCAGCGGGACTATGTGTGCCAAAAAAGCCAGGCGATCAGAGGCGCACGTATATTTGTGTTAAGAAGTGTCAATAGTAAAAAGCTAATTTGATTGAAAATATCAGTACTGTGATGGAGTTGAATTGCCTAGAACACTTCCATAAATCTTGTATGATCCAATAAAACAGCGAGGTGACACTGGTGGAAGTTAACACACATCCTGCAGAGTTCTTGGCAGCCGCAAAGAAAATGTTTGCCTAGTCGATGTGACTTTTAACCTGAATGCCCCCCTGGGTTCAGGCCTGGGATTGGAGTGAAAGGTTGTCTATAAAATATGCATGTCACACTAGGGGCTAGTGGTGGAGTGTGTAAGTGAGAGTGTGACTGTGAGTGTGAGTGTGTGTGTGTGTGTGTGTGTATGTGTGTGATGGGTGTGGTGTTAAGGGATTATTTGAGAGGTGTGGAGGTGTAGTTTAAAATACATTCTCATTCTGTGAGTAGATATATGCTGTGACTGTATGGAATTATAATACAGCCATAATTTAAATTATTTTGCGCACACACAAAAAAAACAGAACGTAAAAGCCCTCAAGTCTCTTAACCACACAGCAACATCCAGCAGAACCTACGCAGTAAAGCTGCAAACGAAAAACTAAATTTGCTGAGGGACGCTAAAACGCTCCAAAAAGCTGAGAGTATCTTGCAGGCTGAATGCTAATTGTGGGTTGTAATTGTAATCTGTGGCTTGGACACTACTAGATGTCCCTCTTTTTTCATTTCCCATTGTCATTTTTGGATATAAAAATATTGATCAGTGCAGCTATAATATCAAATACACTTAGCAGTTGCATTTTGATACAGGCATAATGTGCATAACTGTGCTAATTGCTACAATATCGTGAAGGTGTCTGCTTTCCCCTGAGAGCTATGTCGTGAAGCTAAGATGAGGGGCTCCTGAGCTCCTATGAATCTGCTTTTACAGCGTGTCACCATGGGGACAGGTCTAGTTCAGCCCATTCAAACAACATGGGGCTACTTCCACATGGGCTCATGACCCGCAAGAAGGAGTCCAGTGTGTTGGATGAGAGGAGAAAGTGGGGTGGGAAAGTGTGCTTTAGCTGATTGTTCTCTGGATTAAAACAGATTAATGGGACATAGAATGTCCTCCCGGCGTTAGCGCAAGATTCCGAGGGATACGAATCCGAGTCCGCCTCTACAGAGAAGTCGAGCTGTGGAACAAACCTCTCAGATAAGGCTGGACACTCTTCACTGGAGTTCCAGGATGAGAGACATTGGCAGGCGCAGTGATAGTCAGAGGCCCCAAGCTGAGTTAAGCTGCCCTTCATTGCTTCCACATTTATCTGACTGCAGCACCAAGCCAACTCAACCCTTACACGAGGCGAACAAAAAATGTAAGGACAAAATATGAAGTATCCACTGAAAAGATTCTCTGTAGCTCAACAGGAATGCAGCTGGCATTAAATATAAATTCAGCTGTTGCAGCAGGTAAAAATATTTGTTCCTGAGTGCTCCATCCTGCTCCTATGTCAGGCCATGTATATATCCGGTGGGGCTCCAGGGTAAACGCTTTCAAGAGTTTATCTTCTTTTGTGTGTTCTTGGTATTCAAGGAGAAATTACAACCTTACTGAAAGGAGACACTACATTTATAATCATCAGCTTCAGATGGCAAAAGCTTATCACGTCAGTTATAATGCACTGTCTGGTTCAGGTGAAACAATGACTCTAGGTCTTTATCAACTTCATCTTTTCTTTTTTACAGTGGAGAAAAACGACCTGCAGCAGCTTTTAAGATGTCCCATTAATTAACCCATTTTTTTTTGTTAAAGGAGAGATCCTGTGGCAGTCTAACACCAATCTAACCAAACCAAAAACTGAAAAATGGCTCCCCTGTGGGCTTCAGCTATATACTGCTTTTCAAAAAAAAACATGGACATGCAAGTACTCCTCAATACAGATGGAATCTGTAGACGGTGGTTTGGGATAATGTCACCTCTCGCTGCACTGCCAACCCTTTTTGTTGGTTGCTAGGAGACAACACTGTAGTGCCGAAAGGTTTTCAGAGATAGT
This sequence comes from Etheostoma spectabile, assembly GCF_008692095.1. Taxonomy (NCBI): domain Eukaryota; kingdom Metazoa; phylum Chordata; class Actinopteri; order Perciformes; family Percidae; genus Etheostoma; species Etheostoma spectabile. The sequence continues at coordinate 13,271,957 of NC_045748.1, read as the reverse complement.
GTAATAATTGTAGTGCCCTACTTTTGCAGCTGAAGTGTGAGAAACCTTTGGAAAGATGGCCGAATTTTCGATAATCGTTCAAACGGGGGAGTGTTAATCGCAGCTTTTTATTTGGCAAAACTATTCAACTAAATGATTATAGTGTTAGACAGTAGTCTAAACAGCGACTTTCTGTGATATGGCAACAGAAAGATTATAAACCACGCTGGAGAACACAATGATTACATAAACTGCGCAATCATATCCAGGATTTTTTTCTTTTTTTTAATCTTTCAAGTTTATCTCTCTCTGTCAGTGGTTGATTGTAAAAAATAAATAAAAAAAAAGTATCTCTCTACCAGTGGGTGTCAGTAAAGATCCATATCAGCTTGAGACTCATTCATGGCAACTTTATTGTTATTTTACTCCTTGCCTTTCTCCTCATTATGTTTAAATGTTCTGTCTATCCAATCATTCCACGTTCTCACAACCAGAGTGTGGAAATACACCCGGCAGGGTATTGGAGAGCACTCATTCCAAACATCAATTTGAACGAAAAGGGGAATTTCCCAAGAAGCCTTTTTGTGTTCATGAAATCCCCCCCCCCTGCCCCCCCCCAAAAAATATCCTACAGTATGTGCAAAATATGCTGTTGATTCAAACAGCTCTGAAGATTAGTACTGTTTATCCACTAGACATGTCCTTTAAACTACTTTAACACAAAAAACACATTACTATGCAAACAAGAATTCAAAGCTTAACTTTGGTTTTAAATCTCAGAACCTAACGTCCCTTGTCCAAATATCTATCAAGTGAAACTACAAGATTAAAATAAAAACAGGTGCCATTTAGGTGAATAGAATACGATGGAAGCCAAGAGTTGTGGGCAGGGGCATGTGATTGAGATTCAGGGTTTAAGCAAAGGATTAACAACAATTATGTTTAAACAACAGATGGTCCAATAAAAGTTTTATGTAGCAAAGAATATGAACAGCAAAATCTAAGAACATGTCGTTTGGTCATGATCTCTTGAGAAATGAGGAACAGAAATGACATGTTTTTCTTGATTACAACGTAATTTGACCCGACCCATTGAGCTTGAGCCATCTCACTTTTGAAACGCTAAGCTACTGCCGGGAAACTTCAGACTAGTTCTAGTCAGAAACATTGTCGCATAGTAATGAGAATGATTTAATGTACCTTGTGTAGGAGGAAAACCACCTTTATATGCATGTTTCCCTCCACAACACATGCATCAAAGGCATAGCCATGTTGTTCTTGCTCATTGTTGCCTTTCCCCCTGTGTTTGTACAGCCTCATGAAATAAAGGATGCCTGGAAGAAAGATACAGTGTGAACTATTACAAGCACAATTTAATCAGCTCTGTAAACTGACAAACATGTCTGGAAGGAGGACACTGAGGGAACCAGCACTGTAAAAATATGGTTTCATATCAGCTTTTGAGACTGATAAACTGGACTGAGAGGAACAGAGCAAAAAAGTGCGCATTTATATCTAACGTGAATTTTTAGTGACTCCTACAGTTCGTTTATAAGTAGTCTTGCTTTGTCAGACCTTCCTCCACAGTGCTGCGGAGGAGGGTCTGACTACTCAACACAGCATTCTGGGATGGGAGAGAAACATGCTGCGGTTTATTGGCATTTCTTTAAACCAGGGGTCTTCAACAGGGAGTCCGGGGCCCTTAGGGGGTCCTCGGAGTCAGTGCAGGGGGGCCTCCAAGTTATTGTTAAGTTGACCATGAATCCAACATATTGTTAGCAAATCCCCACTGCTTACTGGCAAATAGGTAAGGTAGTAACTAAAGCCATCCACATACACAGTTCAGCCTAAGGATTTACTGTGCTACGTGTCTATTTAACATTAAAACATAATTTACAAGACCATGCCAACAATTATTGGGCTATTTTAATGGCTTAGTATTCCATGCAAAAAGGTATAAAGGCTTTAGGCCGCCTTACACCTTGTTGTAGGCCCAGTTTAATATGCAACGTCATTTTATACAATATATGTAGTGGGGGGTTCCTGCTCCGTCTCTCTCTAAGTTAATGGGTCCTTGGCTTAAAAAACGTTGAAGACCCCTGCTTTAAACCAATCACAATTGTCATGGGCAATGCTAAGAACCGGGAAAAGGAACTCTTTTTGGTGTAACATGTATGTTCAAAAGTTTTAGTCGTGCAACAGAAAACTCCGACTGGACAGATAGTCTAGCTAGCTGTCTGTATTCACTCTGCAGAGATCTGAGGAGCAGTTAACCATAGTCCTCATTAATCAACTGGAGTGAAGAATGAGTTTTGTTATCAAACAAAGTATAACAAATGTAGACTTTAACCAGATGATGGCGCTAAATGAAAAGTTAGGGGGTGACCAAAATCATTGGGAGATCTGAGGAGCAGTTAACCATAGTCCTCCTAAATCCACCGGGGTTTAAAATTCCAACACAAACAAAACGGAATGGAACGGACATCCGGCCAAAAAGAGTGAATTTCCAATGGCAATGACGCAAACCTGGAAGCGGAACGTTGTGGTTATAGACTCATTTGTAAGTAATCCAAGTTACCTATGCAATTCATTTACATATAAACTACTAGTGGCTTATCTGGATGCAAACTGTAACAAAACAGAGTATACAGCCATGCTAACGGCTCTGTGAGGCTGTACTTCATGCTTTGAGTAAGAACTGTTTCATAAGTTGGCATATCAAGACATAATAAAAGATTGTGCTGCAATGTCATTTCTCCACTTGGGCAGTCAAAGACGAAGAAAGAAAGAAGAAGAAAGTTTGATGCAGCTTTAAAATCACAGCTAAAATATATTCAAAGGGAAAACTTCATTTCCAATCTTACAATTTTGAAATTAGACTGACACTCGGAGAGCGCAGACGTCCACCAAGACCAATGGTGCATTCACATGTTCCTCTGATGGTCCCATTTTCTGAGTTGGGAAATCGGTCTTCCAACTTTGGTCTGTTCATTGGCTTTTAGTGGTAATGTGGAAACAGCATGGATGCTAAAAATGACGTGTTGTATTTTATTCCTCAGCAACGCGTTGATAGCGGTTCCAAGCATCTGATTGAGAACAAAGAGTAAAGAAAACAGATCAGGTGAGCCATAAAATATAAACAGGAACTAATTTTTCCCAAATGCTCAAATGCCCTTGCAATGTTAATGAAAATAATCCGCCATGTGCTTTAGATCAGCTTCAAAATGTAATGAGCGGTTACTTGGCCCATGCTAAACCCCTCCACCAAGTTTCATGAATATCGGGGTCAGCAGTTTTCTTCCTGCTGACAGACTAACTAACCAACAAACTGACAATCCATGAACATGACCTCCTTGGTGATGATTTATGGTAGAAAACATCTCTTTGATGATGTGTTCAGGAGCATCAGTGTTGTAACTTTGGACAGGATAGCCGATCTATTTGATCTGATTTGTGAGATGGTCAAATATCAGAGAAGAAACAACCTGGTATTTTTGTATTCTCTGTAAATACTGGGTATTATTTCTCCCAGTTCTGCAACCCACTGTGCTCCCTCTGATGTGATCTCCGTCTTTAGGGACCAAAAGTAGAGCACTACCCTCATCTGTGAAAGGCTTAGGGTTTCTTGGCATGCCAGGAGGCCCGCGTACCTGAGGTGATTTGGGATTTGTGGCATCACACCAGGGGTACGGGGGGGTGTGGGGGTGAAGAAGTTGCACTGAGCTAACGGCCCATTCATTTCTGTTGACAGTGTGCTGTTGATTCTGGATTTAGGCCATGTGCTGAGGTTTTGTGTGGCCGTCTACAGCCACACTTTCAGGAAGCATACCGTAGTTTAATCCTCAGTGGATCAAAGGCTGAAAACGCATTTGTCGAGAAAGAGCAATTTGTTTAGTGGTGTGCTGGCTCTTGTGAGAAAACTCAACGATTGAAAAATGTGTAATGGAAGTTTGCTCTCTGAATATAAGGGAGGGCAGCTGAACTACAGAAGCAGCATTTTTCATAACAAATCCATCCCAAAAGATTGTTGCCAATTCAAGCCACATAATTGAAAATTATTGAGTCAGCTTCATTCAAGACATCACCATTCTGAACATGTTATATGCCTATAATAGAGCAGCTTAATTAACATCAGGCGTAAGAAAGTGGACTAAACATCACACTTCACACGGCAGGGAAACGTTGGAATAACGCTGATGGTTTTTACTTGTTTGACGTGCAGGAGAGAAGCTGCCCTTCTGTCCACCTGTTTGTAATGCTAATTTTGCATTTGCACATGAAAGAAAATCATGGAATCGCACAGTAAATGCCAAAACAATTCAAACAACCTCATCTTCAATTCTAGTTTATTCAGATTCCATCAATTAATTTAACTGTTGAGACAAAACACAGCTTAACAAACAAAGCCGACAATCCAAGATTGACATGAAGACATTGAATCACACACATTAAAGATTTGTGTACATGGGATTGTTCATTATTAGGAATTGAGTATTTATTTGAGGTAGGGCCATTAAAACAGGTGGAATAAAAATTTGTAACAAGTGTCTTTTGCCTGTAAGAGGCTCATGTCCCTTATTGAAAACAAAGCAAATCAGTGCAAATGAAAAATGGGAAATGGACATTAGTGAGGCTTTCGAGGATGCTGATTGGAAGTTGATTTGTGGGAGCTTTCAATCATTCTCTTATCATAGTCAACACAAACTACAGTTGAACCTTATGCACAGAGTTTATTATACACCTGAACGCCTCCATAAGATAAGTAGTAACTATCCACAACACTGCCCTAGGTGTAAAACTGAAACAGGATCTCTTACATATACATATGTTTTGGACACGCAAGTGTCTGGAGAACTATTGGTTATCTTTTCTGGACCCCGTTAAAAAAGTAGTAGCACCTCAGTGTTGCCAATCGACTTGAGGGGCTTTACACGCTTTGTCAGACTAGCTCTTACTGCGGCTAATAAATGTATAGCCATTTGCTGGATAAGTGAGGAGCCCCCTGGGTTATGTGGCTCAAAGAGCTACCATCACACACACCTTCAGAGAAAATAATGTTAAACATCAAGAAGAAGCCATTTTTTTTGGTAGATGCTGGGATATTTTGTAACCATTTTAGAAAATAGACCTTCTCTCAGAGATGATGCCCATACTTTCGTTTGAGACCCTACTCAGCCAGGTGCACTAAATAAATGTATCAAGCTTAAGGGTGATTTCCGTCAGCAGTTTGGGGGAAATGTCCAAGTTACAATGATTTGCATGTCTTTATTAATAAGAATCTCCAAAGTTAAGTCTTGCATAGAAAACAAAGGCCTCAGATGGTTGTGAGTAGGTCACATGCCATCCAGCCAGTCTGCAAACTACTGCATACCATGGATTTCTGGGGAAACCACCAACATAAAGCAGATGAGCAGCTTTATGTCAGTATATCTAAAATATAATAACTTTGTTACCATGTCATCAAACCTCCACACAGGTATCAAACATTACAGTATGATACTATCCGGTCAACTAAAGCGGGCACAGTTTTTGATATTGCGCCCACCACGCTGCCATGGTGATGGCAACAATAGCATACATGCCTGTATCTTCATTAACGTGAATAAGAGGAATCATCCTCATGCATCAATATCACCATAATTTTACGCATGATCCATGAAGATTTAGACAAATAGAAATGCAAGGCAATAACATATTTTCAATATTTTAGAGCCTCCCCAAATTTTCACAAATCACGTTTTCAGAGGAGCTCCTGTCTTTTTTAGTCCACACCCTGCCTCCAGCCAGATGCAGCAAGCGACTGAACAAAACTGTAGCTGAATTATTTATTTGCATTTGTAAGCTTGGGTAGACGGCGTGCCTTGCTGTGATCTTATGTACGTCCGTTCTGATGGGTTTAACATGCACTTTCCGTAGCACAGGTTCACATGTTCTTCTTTATGAATTCATTGACCTTGTGTGTGTAATCATGGTATACAGTAGTCATATTGTCACATTTGTAGATGCGCGTCCTGGGACGGTACAGTGTCTACACACGTGGCTGGTTTTCAGAGCTGGTGAAGGTGGTCAGGTTTAGACCAAGCTGTCAAACACAGAAACACTTCAGCATGCTGCATCTGTCATGGCTGTGTCAGAGTGCAAGAGAGAAACACACGGCGAGTAGCCATTTCACAGCACAATGCCCTGCTGTTTATACACCACTCAGAGGCTGTTCAACTGCAATGCCGCTCTGTATTTTGACAAAGATATTGAGAACCAAAGACTACAGCTCAGAACATTTATTATAACCTTCACTACCAACAATGCCAGCAGCCACTGAGCTCACAGGGAGAACAATAAATCAAAAGGCCACTGAGCCCAGATGTTAGACAAGTGAACCCATCATACGTGTCAGCTGTTACTGTATTCTTAGCATAGAACTACGAGCATTAAGAGGATGTTAAACCCAGCTGGTGCATTAGAGGATTTGGAAGAAAATTATTAGTAGCTTTTACTTTGATTGAAATGATACGTCTTGAGGATATTTGTTATGTTCTTTAAATTGCCAACAAATCATATGAAAAGACCAAAACCAACAATGAATTGTTCTCACAAGTAGCATTATGTCTGCGTAGCCAAAGCCTGTTCCATAAAGATCCATTATTGTCCAAAAAGTATTAAAATCACTTTGAGTCCCACCGTTGCAATGGATGGCATGTTTCTTCACAACCATGAACAATGGCACAGTTCTAGACAGTTCCATAGAGCACCAAACATGTGGTAATCCATAGCTGAAAATAGTCCCTAACATTTAATTAAAGGCTAATATTTAGCCTTTAATTAAAATTAAAATGTAATTTACAAAGATTATGTCGTTTTCAAAGATTTATATCTTTAGTAGGAACCAATAAGGTTAGGGATGAGAGCCACAGACAAGGTAGAGAAGTCGGAAAGTGTTAGAGGCAGACTGACATGTTGAATTCTGTAATTTCATTGGATTTGTTGGTAACAACAAAAATATAGAATGACACCAGCCTTGTCCTTTTACATGTTTAATTAAACAATTTCTTTGTTTTATAAAACTTGTGATGTTTTATTCTAGGTCAACTGATGCGCTATTAAAATCCTAAATCTTGTTATTTATTCCCAGTAGCGTGGATTCATATGAAACATTAATGATCTCTGTATGCAGACCCTAAAAAGACGGTTAACCCTTGTACGGTATTCAGGTCAAACTGACCCATTTCAAGAAGAAAAATGGTACAAGTTACATTTTTTCTACCTGAAAATCAATGGCTTTGCCTTATTTTCTGTGATAAACATGTATTCCTGACTCAATTCAGAAAATTATTCTGGATATAACCACTTATGTTTTTTCGATAGTGGATTTTTAACATGAATTATAACCCCACTTCCATTTTTAATAGTGTGCTAGTAGAGACATTGCATTCCCTAAACATATATGTTATCTCAATTGTTGGAAAGTGAGATAAAGACAGTATTTGTTAATATATTATGAAGTAAGATTTTATATCACAATTGTTTTTAAAAACCCAAATAAGTCACGGGTCAATTTGACTCGAGAGACACGAGAGGGTCCCGAAAGTGAAGACAACACAAGGGTTAAGACTTAAGTCTAACCCTTATAAAAACTTACGTTTTTAAGTTTTTATGACTGAGCTACTGCTACTACGGACTGAGGTAGTGCCAATCCATTTAACATCACTGTAAATTATTTTACAGTCAGATTGAGATATTTACAGCTTTTCTAATGTCAGTTTCATTGTTCTACTGTTTAACAAAGAGATTATAATCAACAATGGTGCAAAAGCAGAGATCGGGGCCCGGGTCTGATCCTTGTCTGCCAATTCTGCCATCCTAAATTTTCCCAGTCGTTCTCAAAAAATTCAAATCCTCTCCACCTCTGCCACTCTCAGATCTGCATCTGTTCTCATTCCACCCACATGTTCTGCTGTGCTCTCTATCTATCCCTCTGTTTTGCTTTGTTACGTCTCTTTCCCCGGGGGTCCTCAGTGCTGGACGCCCTTGGGTTCTGCAGATGGACTCTGCTCAGCCCTGGGGAAATAAAAAGAGGGCTCTCTCTCTCTCTCTCTCTCTCTGGGGGTAAAAGAATAATGGCACATGTAATGTGACGCCCAAATCCTTAGAGTAGAGTGGAAATAGAGTGGGAACTGCCTGAGTGGATTTCCACAATTTTAACCCACAGTCAGGTCATGTACAGGAGAGCAGTATGAGAGGACAGATGGGATGGGACATGCTTTGAATAAAAAAACATGTTCTAGGGCAACAATAATGTTGACAATGAAAACACAGACCTATAATGTTTCAAGGCAAAAACGTCCAGAGTTTTCCTTCACACATGTAATGTGTAGAATCTGTCAGTATGCTTTCATTTTCCACATTAAATTCCAAAATGGAGGACAGGATATTAATTAAGAAATACCCTAAAAGATGGATTTTCCAGGATTATAATGTACAAATGATGCCTGTGGAAGTATCTATCTTATACCATGGAAACCTGCCAAAATAATGGCATAATCAAATTAAAAAAATATTATCTGTAGTCTTCTATAACTTTATATCAGTTCACATTATTATTATTTAAAGGTGCTCTAAGCAATGTCACGCGTGTTTTAGGGAGGGGCAAGCTAGTCTCGTTTGGTTTAAAAATACTTTGAATGTCAAGAAGAAGTAACGTCGCCCAACATTGCTAAGAGCACCTTTAAGTAAAAAGAAGAATAAAGGCAAAGAAAAAGCCTGAGATGTGTAATAATTGTACATAGGTGGTAAGAAAACAAAAACAACCAAAACAAAATGGATCTTATCGTTGTTTGTTGTTGTGTACTTTTAACACATCTAGTAGACAACATAATTCATGTTTAAAGGAGAAGATATAAGGAGCTTTGTTATAAATACTCACTGTATAAATCTTTTTTCAAAATAATAAAGTTGACGTAGTATGGTCGATCCTCTTATCTGAGTTCTCAAAATAAATTGTATTGTTGGGTCTTTTAATACCTTCATAGTAGCTGCTACAACTTACGAGGCTAGGACACAAATCTACCCACATTACATTGCCATTGTAATGGTACACACAATTCAGCAGAATGTAGCGAAATTAGGGAGCATAAAAA
>NC_045748.1:13261434-13262834 GCF_008692095.1 Etheostoma spectabile | reverse complement strand
AAAAAAAATCAACATTACAATTTTTCAAAATGTTCCTAGATTCATTTACTGCACCTCTGGGAAAACAGAGATGCAGTGAAATATAGCTCTAATACAGCTTGTAATGTCATTTTATAGGAAAGTATTATGCACCTTATCTTTTATCGCTTACAGGAAGGAATCTGATTACATCTTATCTCTCTGTCTCCAAGCAGCTATATTTGGTTTCAAGATCCCAGAGCTGAGTGCTTCCTCGTTTGTGGGCCACATGTGTCCTGTCATTGCGATAGTGCATGCAGCCTCTGCTGTTGTACAGTAGTAATGGAAACATACTGGTATAGCTACTCTAGTCAGTCCCCACTGGCTGCAGGCCTCATTAAAGCTGTGGAGGGCTCAATGGCCTGTCACACCACATCTCTCTGCCCATTTATGTGGGGGTGACCATTGCTGCATGGCTGTGTGCGCACTCTAGTGTGTCAGTGTGTGAGAAATCCAGGATGTGTGCTAGGGTATCAGTAGGTCACTGTGTTAGTGATGTTCACTGTCTGTGTCTATTTACGGCTTACATTTCACCACAGGCACCAGATACTATAAGGACTTATGGGCTGTTCATTCACACACATAAACATAAACACACCTTCAAAATAAACACTTTATCTTTCATTGATGGTTTATGCATTTAATGGGTATATAATAGCCCATTGATAATAAAGGTTGAAAAAAGGATACTTGTGTGTGCCCCCTTTACACTCACACAAATGCAGTCCATGCTACCATAGCTGGTAATTTATGCTGTGGATATATTGTTGGCTTCTTTTTGCATGTTTCCTTCGCTGCCTGTCTGAAAGACCTTGAACTTGGCAATTTTTTTGCTCATTAAAATTCCCTGAAGAGATAATTCAAGGACACCCCTGTACTGCAGGTGGAACATTTCAGCTGTCAGGACACATTTCTGCAGGAAACATCATAGGTAAACAACACGCGAGGAGAGTGACAGAGAGAATTGCTTCCATGACACTCAGGAGAAGAATGAAGGATGTCTTGTGACAGGATGCACTTTTACTCTAGCCTGGAAATCCAGACCCAAATCCAAAAGGTTAAGGGTTTGGAAATGTGGAATGAAAATGGCCCAACTCAAGGGGCAGCACTAAGCATGCATTTGAAAATCTCACTGCATGCAAGTGGATAACACTTCAACCCCAATACATGGGGTGACGTATCCGCAACCACCAGTGGGTTTTTGCTAAGTCCCATTCCCTTAGCTACCATCGCAGCTAACTGGTAGATTAAACTCTTGCCGTATCCGGTTTGGCAAAACAGAAAAAACGTCCTTCTTGCTAAAGATCGATTTGAGTGCCGTCTTCTGTTCCTCTTTTAGATATAAAGCCAGTCTAACTCATTGTAGCGGCCAAAGCCGTTTC